>NW_008804549.1:2594534-2608411 GCF_000145635.1 Gaeumannomyces tritici R3-111a-1 | reverse complement strand
TTTACCTCCTTTACCTTTGCGCTACCGCTTTGCACCCGTCCGCTACCACCATTAATCCGATTTTCGAATGCACTTTTTTTTACGTATTTAGCAAAGTTATTACCTTGCACGTGCTTTAAAGGTTAAAGCCTTTTAAAGCACAAACAAAAAGAAAAATAACGCACGTAATATACTAAATAAAGGAACGCCAATAACGGGCTAGTAAAAAAAAGTAACAAAAAGATAAAAAAAGGGGGGGAAAGGAAAGGTCCCTAAATGCTTTAAACCATTTGGGCAAACAAAATAAAATTGGCAATTCGAACCCTAAAGCGATAACAATTAAGCTTGGCAAGCTTTAGCAAATTACATAACAAAACAATTAATTAACCAATTACAAGCAAGCAGGACGCGGCTTTATCGGCCCTTTGCAAAAGGGGCTGTACGCGGGAGGACGGTTAATTCCCGGGTAAAGCCTTTACGAGCAATTAAGCGTGGAAAAAAGTAAGCGTTAGCCAAAGCGGTTTAACATCGCTACGGAAGCGCACCGCCAAAGAAGCGGGAACGCAGGCATAAGGTTTTTCCTTTTTAAGCCCAACCCAAAGGTTTTCCCCCATTTGCATGTACTTAGCCGCAGCACTAAGGTTTCTTCCATAAACATAACAGCGTATAAATACATACATACAAATAAATAAATAAATAAAAATTAGCAGGAAAATCGGCTGTAAATTTTATTTTTCGATAATTTATATAATAATGCTTAGTAATATTACGGGCGTTGCGCTTACGTACAAGTATACTATATAAAATAATAAAGCAAAAAGGAAAAAGTAAATAAAATATAATTTTTTTAAAATAATAACTTTTTATATAAAATGTACGGAAATTTTTTATTTTATTTGCTATTTAATATTTACGGGGCGCAATAATAACGCATGCACATTTTTCGATATAATAACTTTTTATACGAAATTTCCTTATTTACTATTTACAACCCGCAATAGCGATATGTACAGCCAATAAAAAATTCCTAACAGCAATTTACCCTGTAATGTTAGTGCACCGGGATCTTTTCCCGCAAAAATTGCCTTTTTACTAACAAATTGTTAAGGAAGGAGGTACTTTTACACGTTGCAGCCCGTAAAAAGGTACAATCCCAGTACCCGTGTTTTTCCCAAGTCCTAGAGCCGGTTAGAAGTAGTAGATGAAATCCAGTAGACGTCGGTACCATGTTTGACCCTCCCGTTTCCGCTGACTGGATTGTCGACTCCACAGCCAGACGGACGGATCCCGTTCTCCGTTGGCATACCATATTTTCCGCGGTAAGCGTGGCAAGAAAATCGGCAGGCGTACCAAAGGGACCAGAGGCAAGCAGATGGTGGAAAGGCTGCCGTCTCGCAGGAGTAGCGTGGCGCCACGAAGGGCAGATCAGCCCCGCTCACTCCGTACTCGCGGAAGCATATGCCGGATGTGCAATAGGTTCCGGTTTCTGCCACGACGGCTCAACCTCTGCCAATCGGGTTGAGTGAGGTGATGATGCCCAACAAAGAACGCTAAGCGGGCACGAGGGCACGCAAGCACTCCGTCCCGGTGCTTCATGGCGGATAATAATGCCCAAAAAGACTTTGAAGCTGCCACATGGACTGCATTAGACAGAACCTAAAGCAATCTACCAGCTCGCCTAGTTCTCAACTCCGCGATTCTGCCCATGTGAGAAGCCTCACTTTCCAAGCCCGCCAGTAATGAGCCCAGCCTTACCGAATAATGCCCAACGAGACAACAGCCCAACGAACAGCAAGCAGCTGCCCCGGCCTTGGCTTGGAAAGGCCCGAATCGTAGGCAAGGTAATGGTATCACGGCATCCCTCGTCTTGCATAAAAGCCCACACACGAGGCCCATCAAAACTACTACATCCAACACAACTTCCTCCCCAGGGGAACTTTCCCGCACCCGAAGTTCGTCGAACCACCAGACCCTTCTCCTGTATCTACCGACCCCCTCATCAAATCCCCCCCAACGGCCCAGGCAACAACAAACGTTCGTGCGAGTCCCGCCCCACCGAAAGGCGTTCCAGGGAAGAGAAAGGCCGCTGACAGCCCACTCAGATGCTTCCAAAGGTGTTTGCTCGGAAGGCCGCCGCCGCCCAAGCCACCCCCCCGGCCGCCGCCGACATAGCTACCGAAGCCGAGGCTACCCTGGCCTTGCTGGACGGAGCCGCCGTTCTGATTCGTGCAGGCTGCCAGGCCCCAAACGCCTCGCCGGCGCTGCCCAAGCACGCCGAAAATCTCACCGCCGTCAGGGGGCTCGTCCAGAGGATCAAGTCTCAGGAAGATCTACACACGCCACTCGTCGGCGCCGCTCTCGAGAAACTCAAGGTCGCTACCATGGAGCTTGCTCGGCTCTCGAGCGCGGGCCCGGCTATGCTGGCAACGCAGGGATTCGACAATGCGGTGGACGCGGTGGTCCAGGCAGGAAAGAACCTCCGGCAACGGCTGCCGGGCGACATTTTCACGGCCGACGGGAACGAGGTAAAGGGAAAATACCAGATCAACGCGGCCATAGGAGGAGCCCGCGGGGATGGGCGCCTGATCGTTGAAGCTAAGGGAAATAAGTCTGAAGACGCGGCTCAAATCAACGCCCCCGTGTTTGGAGATCCCGCTGCCCTCGCGGGGATCTTCGCGGCGCTGGGAGGGGTTGGGGCTGGAGTCTCCGTGAAATAGCGGCATATATGCCCAGGCCGAATTCTTCGATGGACAGGCGCTGGCCAGGCCGAGCTGTGGGGGAACCTCTCATTAGTGCCTAGGAAACTTGTTTCACGTTTATTGTAGTAGCCATTTTGTGAACAATGAGAGACCTAGACTGTCGGTGACCACTAGTACGAGACGTGATGTCCGTCCAGGCGATATGCCGGTGGTCAGAGTACCGGAAACCCTCATTGCCCCTCCCCCACTTTCCAAGTCGGCATCTCCAAGAAATCCCGAAAAAAAAAAGCAAAGAACCTGAGGGGAAACATGCAGGACTTCGAGGGGAATAACAGTCGGTTAGGCATCGACGCAAAAACCAAGGTGGTTGGTTGCCTAGATGCGCCTTTGCCCAATTTCATGGTAGGGGGGTATTCGGGGGAAGGAGCCCCCCTCCTCCCGAACTTTGATAGCAGCCGTCGCGTGTACCGCGCGAACCGCACGAGCCGTTCACGTCGGCTCAGGAAGATAAAATGAGCGGCCAGACGGAATATAAAGCAGCTGAGGTGGCGGTCCAGCAAATCCTTGGGTCCCCAAATTCTCCCCGCAACCTCCCTTGGATACTCGTTTGGAGTTTTACGATCCTGTCACCCTCGTCCTCCCCCAGACTCCACATATCAAGGCTAGCCTTCGGTATAATTTCTCCTACCTTGGTATATTATCATGTCAGTAAAAGATGGAGAGGAACCAACGGCAAGCGACACTACGGCGATCGCGACCTCAAACGTATTGACCGGCAGCGGCGTGCAAATCAATGCTCCGATCGGCACGATAAGTCAATATTTCGGAGGTAAGGCTGGCCCATGTCTGCGCGGACGACTTGTCGTTTCCGGTTTCTAACGTTTGGGGTCTCGGTGCCTTGGGGCGTGATTAGGAGCCGAGAACAAGGAGGCGCTATGCCTCCGGGACCTGTACATTACCAACCCCTGGCTCGACAAGCAGCGCATCGAGGACGCAAAGGGCGGCCTGCTGCAAGACTCGTACCGCTGGATCCTGGAGCAGGACGCCTTTCGGCAGTGGCGAGACGGTGCAGACGCCCGCCTGCTCTGGATCAAGGGCGGGCCCGGTACGGGCAAGACGATGCTGCTCTGCGGCGTCGTCAACGAGTTGCAACGCACCATCACGCCCCAGGGGAACCGTCTGGCCTTCTTCTTTTGCGAGGCCGGCAACAAAAATGCCGACAGCGCCGCGGCCGTCCTGCGCGGCCTGATCTACCTGCTCATCAGCCAGCAGCCCGAGCTAATCGGCCACGTGCTAGTCCGGCACGAAAAAGTTGGGTCCAAGCTGTTTGAGGGCCCAGGCGCGTGGTATTCACTGCGCGACATCTTTCTCGACCTTTTGCCAAAAGTAGAGCGTGTGACCTATTTTGTCGTCGACGCGCTCGACGGCTGCGGCGAGGATCTCGAGAGACTGCTTTCGCTGATCGCCAAGACGGCGGCGGAGCCGGATACTCGTGTTAAGTGGCTGGTTACGAGCAGCCGGCGGGCGGATATCGCGAGACGCCTGGAAGTCGGCAAGGTCGGGCGACGGGGTGTGGACCTGGACGACTACGCCGAAGAGCTGACGCTGGCTGTCGGTGCTTACGTTGACCAGTGCGCCGCCGAACTGGCGGACGGCGCGGACGACGACCTGCAGCAGCAGATCCGCGAGGGCCTGCGGGAGAGGGCCGGAGGCACGTTCCAGTACGTGACTCTCGCCGTCGCAAGGCTCAAGGCCGTGTCGACCAAAGAGATGCCGGGCATCCTGAGGGAGGCAGCACCCGACACAGAAGGCTTGTACAGGCAGGCGTCCGACCGCATCCAGCACCTGGATGGCGAGACCCGATACCTCTGCCGGAGCGTGCTGGCCACCATCGCCATCGCCCACCGACCCTTGCGCCGCGAGGAGCTCTACGCGCTATCGGGCCTCCCGTCCAACGACGCGGCCGCCGCTGACGACATCATACGGAAGTGCAACTCTTTCGGTATCAGCGGCCTCACCACCTTCTCCGTCGACCCGCAGGCCCGCGAGTTTCTCTGCGGCAATAGGGTGCTCTTCCCCGACGGCCTCGAGAGCGAGCACCGCCGCGTGTTCCTGCGGTCGCTCAGCCTTATGGAGGCGACGCTACGGCGAAACATGTACGGCCTCGACAGCCCGGGCACCCTCGCCGTCGACGTCAAAGCCCCAGAGCCCGACCCTCTAGCCACGGCCGCGTACGCCTGCGAGTACTTCATCGAGCATCTCATCTCGAGCTGCTACCACGGCCGCGACACGCGCGACGCCGGCGCCCTCGCCGCCTTCCTCGAGTCCAAATACCTTTATTGGGTCGAGAGCCTCAGCCTCGTACGCGGGATACGAACCGCCGTCTCCTCCTGGACCAAGCTTGTCGGGTATCTCCAGGTAAGTTCCTTCCCAGCCAGAGTAAATAAAGTAAGATCCGGGCGGTGGGTTAACGTTGCGTTCACACAGGGGGAAAAAGGCGCGAAACGGCTGGTTGAGCTCGTCGCAGACGCCCAGCGTTTCTTTGAGTGCAACGGGCAGGCCATCATGGAGCGCCCCCTGCAGGCGTACGCCTCAGCTGTAGTCTTTGCCCCGTCCGGCGGCACGATAGGAGCGCTCGTTCAGAGCGAGACGCCAGACTGGGTCGCCGTCGCTGGCGACGAGATGCGAGAGGAGCACTGGAGCCCCTGGTCTCAGACGCTGGAACCGGGCACTGACGGACTCGTCATCGTCGGGCCCGTTTCCTTCTCTCCCGACGGCGACTGGGTCGCGGCTGCACTTCAGGGCGACCGCCAGGGAGAGACGAAACGGGAGGTCCAGGTTTGGGACGCGGTGACGGGGAACCGCGTCTGGAGGCTCCAGAACGCCGGCGGCTGGATGGCCTTCCCCCCCAAGAGCAGCCTGCTGGGGACGGCCGCCGGCGTGGGAGCAGGAGGACAAGGAGGAGTCGTCCGATTTTGGGACCTGGCCAAGGGCGCCTGGCACGACCGCGTGATCGACCTTCCGGACATCTCGGCCGCCGCCTTCTCGCCCGACGGCGTGTGGCTTGCGGCCGCGGCCGGTGACTACATGAACATATGGGACTGGGAGAGGGGAGACCGCGCGCTCCAGTTCCGCCACGGATCCGCCAGCGCCGCCGGCTCCGTCGCCTACTCGGCCGACGGCACCCGGCTCGCGTCGGCACACGAAATGGAGGTACGGATATGGAACGCCGAATCGGGCCGCCAACTCTGCTACATCAGCGGTGTGAAAGCCACGCTGGTCGCCTTCTCACCCGAGAGCAGCGCCGGCATCAAGCTAATATCGGCGAGCAACGAGTCGTTGATAACGTGGAGCACCGGGGCCGGAGAGCGGCTCGGCATGCTCGACGTCCCTTCGGAACACGACCCGTACAGCGCCGTCGCCCTCTCCATCGACGGCCGCTACTTCACCGCGTCGCCCGGGGGCACCATCAAGACCTGGGACACGGTGACCAGGCGTCGGCTCCAGACGCTCGAAGGCTATGACAGGCACGTACGGTCCCTGGTCTTCTCGCCCGACGGCCGCCAGCTCGCAACCATAGGCGCCTGGGGGCTCCGGCTCTACCGGGCCGCGGCGTCGACGGATGGCGGCGTGTTCCAGGCGACCCGCGACCACCCTGGCAAGATCAGCATCATCCGGGTCTCGGGCGGCGGCGGCACCACCACCACCACCACCATGGTGTCGGCGTCAGCCAGCACCATGAAGATCTGGGACCTCGCCGTAGGAGGGTGCCGCCCGCGCGAGATCGAAACCGCTCGTGGCGGCATCCTCGACGTGGTGCTCTCTCCCGACGGCGGCCGGCTTGTATCTCTGTCCAGCTGCGAGGACGTTGGCGTGTGGGACACGGAAACGGGCGGCCGGCTCCAAACCATCCCGGACTACGGCCTCGCGGCGTCCTTCTCGTGCGACGGGGCGCAGGTCGCCATCCTTACGACGTCCAGTACGCTCAGGGTCTGGGACCTGACCAAGAAGCGGTACGTCCGCGTGTTTGACCCGCTGCCGCAGGAGGGGGGCGGGAGCGAGCCAGGTGCCGGGTCCGTCGCGTTTGCGCCCGACGGCTGCATTGCGACGTCGCTCGATCGCGCCATCCGGCTCTGGAAGCTGACCCGTCGGGCGTGCACGCAGACGCTCGGCGACGATGCCACAGCCAAGGCGCTTCTCTTCTCGTCCGACGCCGGCCGTCTTGCGGCGTCGTACGACGACAGGATCAAGATCTGGGATCTGAAGGACGGTTGCTGCCTTCAGGCGCTGGACACCCGCGGGTCCCGTCGCGTCGACCTTGTGGCCTTTGACGCAAGCCAGTCCCGACTGTTGACGGATGTGGGTCTCTTCCTCCTCAACGACACGGACATGACTCCGGCTCGGGATAAGACCGGGACTGGGACTGGGAACATGGGTCGAGAGGTTCGTCGCCAGGGGTATGGGGTAGATATCGACAGCGGTTGGGTCACGTGGGAGTCGAAGAAGATGCTATGGCTGCCGCCGGCCTTCCGCCCGGATAGCACGGCGGTATTGCTTCCGGAACCTGGGGCGTCGACGCCGTCGACCATTGTGCTAGGATGCCGTTCCGGCCGCGTGGTGGTGCTCCGCTTCCCGACCCATAAGCCGCCAGTCGAGTCGCGCAGGAGAGGTTAGGCACCCTTGGCGTGGTCACACGTGCTTAAGATGGGTAACCTCTCTTAGACTAGGTAGGTAGCTGATTGAAAATGCATGGCGTGAATTACATAAATGTCGATGACCAATCCAACTGGTAGCTCCTCCCTCCCACCACCCACTTCGTTGCTCAACCCACACCTACAAATCGCACCGGCTGCGGCATTGCACATGCAGGACGCAGGTGAGACAGAGCGCCAAGACAATGACGACGGCGATGGCAGCAACCACGGCGATGGCAATAACCACGGCGGGCGCTCCGCGCGGTCTCCTGTTTTGTAGCCCCCGCGTGAAACTGTTGATCCTGTTTTCCAAGTCCCCTGCAAGTTCTGCGGTGCGAGCCGCATCACTTTCAACTGCTTCGTGTATCGCTTGTTCCCCGCCGTCGGTCGCGGTCGAGATGGATCCGCCGGGTTCCAGATGGGGACAGGAGCAAAATTTCTAGGGGCAAATGTCAGCCTGGGTCCATCACTCCCTCCAGTTCCGGGGCGGCTCACGCGTTCTGTGGGACAAGGCGGAGGCGTCATTGTCAAATCGCTCAGTAACGGCGAGATGCTGTGGGATGCTGTGAGATGCTGTACAGAGGAATGAATGCCCGCGAGCGAAGCCAGTCCTCTTATATATTAGGGATCGAAGCAAGACCAACCCAAGACCCAGGCTCAGATGTTTTTTTTCAGTGCACGATTGTTGCACCGCTTTTGACAAGCGCGACCCTCACCGAGCCTTGCCTCGTCTGTGGCGTCGGAACGACAGCGCTGCGCTGCGGACAAGTGGGGAAAGGCTCACCGTCACCGCCTCCTGTGACTATCTCCGGGCGTCCGCTAAGCCGGAACCAAGTCAAGCGGACCAAGAAGTCACGGTGCAGCCAAACCATATATATTTTCTATTGCAAAACTAGTATCCGTACCCTGTCCATCTCTTCCCCAATTCCCTTGTGACCTTTTTGAGAGTGTGCGGTACTGAACGAAAAACCGGCTGGAAGAGACTGCAAGATACAAACTCCAAAACCTTGGACAGGGTCGGCTAGCTATTGAGGAGGTCTGGGATGCAATGCCCCTTGATTTTCTTCAGAGGCAGGCTCACTCGATGGCGGCCCAGTTGCAAGGCAATTGAAAGCGGAGAGGGGCATTGATACTCTCTCAATGGCCGCGGAAGAAAAAAAAGTGGCTTGGCAGCATTACGGCGCCCGGGCGTGCTTGCTGCTTCTGGCCCGGTTGGCTGCCTAGCCAAGTAGCCCACACTGGGACTAACACGTATCCTGGTGGGAGAGATGGCGGCCATGGTTCAATCACATTCCACGTCTGGGCAAATAGTCACGATAGTGAGGCGAGCGACATGAGGAGAGCCTGAATCAAAAGTGCACGTCGAGAACCCGGCAAATGAAGAGTTGGCCTTTCGGGCCGGCTTGCATTGGATTCATTCGGTCAGTTTCTGCACAATGACGCCCGATAAGCCGCCGGCGCCCGGCACATCGGGCGTCTATGCACGCCAGCGTCGATTTGCCTGGTCTGGAATCCCTTCTCTCATCCAGTTCAGTTTCAGTGTTTAGACCAGATGCGAGGCGGCCATAGTGTCAGTGCTCAGCCGTGAGCAGGATTGGGCTGGGAGGAGCGGGGATTTTCGTGGATTCTGTGACTGGGATTGGGCGCAGCAGGTATCTGTGGGGTATTTATGAGCCGCAATCAATCCGTTCACGGCAAACTGAGGAACGAAACTGATTGGTCGAGTTTTCCGTGGGGTACAGTATGTAGCAGGTGCATCTGGCCGCACCACCCCACATCTGGTCCGAGCACTGAGACAAAGGAGGTAGAGGTTTTGGGCCAGCTGGAAAAGTACCTTACCTTTGTGTGCAGGGGGGTGAAGCAAGGCCAAAATCGGTAAGGTGGTTTTTAAAAGTACCTGACTGTGTGCGTTTATTTCGTCATTCAATTGACGTTCTACCCATTGTCCGCCCGAGGCTATTCGGGGCCCGCAAGTCCCGCAGAGGGGCCCGCGTGACCGTCCACCCGATATACCAAATATTCGAAGCCCAGGGCTTTCAGGATCCTGTCTAGCTCCTCCCGTCTCTCTTCCAAAGCCTTGAGCTTCTCGCTCGGGTTCTCCCCCTTCTCACTCTCCCGGGAAGCGTCCACCTGGCCTATCACCCATTCGAGGCCCGGGCATTCCTGGATCCTCCTGTTTAGCTCCGCCTGCCTCTCTTCCAAAGCCGCGAGCTTCTCACTCAGGTTCCCACTCTTGCCCCAAGTGTTGTCTTGCCCAGCGTCGGAGGTCCCATCTTTGGGGGAAGAGGGGGTCCCGACATTCGAGGCTGAGTCGCTCATTCTTTCCGGTATGCAGCCCTGCTGCTGCCCAATCGGCGAGTGAGGCCGAGGAAGCGGAGGGTCCGCTTGGGGTCGTTGCTCTCGCTACGTCGGCTTGGTCAGTTACTATTTAGTCTATTCGGCAAAACATATTCGAACATACGCTTTCTCGGTGGCGCCGGCGACTTGTTTGCGTAAAAGGAGAGATGGAGAGAGAGAGAGAGGCAGAGGCAGAGAGTGTGTGTGCGTGTAAAACAGGGGGAAATCGAAGGATGGAAACTGGAAACGCTTCGGCACGCTTGGAAAGCTCGTGGTGCGCCCGAGGCTAAAACTCTTGGGCACGAGCCCATCCATCCCCGCGAGGGGAGAAGGGTTTTCGGCTTCACGATGGTCACGACGGCTTTATATGTGGCAAGATGTGATTTGCTTGACGACGTTGCAGTGACGGACGTGCAGTTGTGAAGCGAAGCTTTGCGGGCGCCGCGATTGCCGCTGTCGTAAGGCCTGCAAACGCGAAACTCATCCGCCCCAATAGGCGTGGAGCCGCTAATGCGGAGAAGCGCGGTTTTTGGTGGTGACGGCCGGCCGAGTGATATCCCGATGTTTAACTTGTCTTGAGATGGTCCCGAGGAGACCTAACGAAGTTCCTCGCGATCGGAGAGAGGTCCAAGGCCCCCTGCCTGCTCTATTTCATTTTCGCGGCCACCTACCTACCTGTGCTAGTGTATTTTCCTTGGCTAGCCCCTCTTCCTGCTCCTGTTTACGCCCCCTCCAAGCGACTCGAGGCGCTATCGTACCATGGCGATCACTACGTTCGGGCTCTCGTGCCTGCACGAGGCTGCGAGCTCCAGCGCTACTGCTCCCTGCTTCGAGTGAGTGCCCCCGTGTTGCAGGCCAAACTATCTATCTTTTTAGGAGCAAAGTCGGAGGTATTCTGACGGCAGTTTTCAGCATCGTCTTGGTCCACGAGTTTGGGGGTCACCCGGCCCGGACATGGCAACCGGTTATGGGCGGAGGGTGGCCGGATGCCAGGGTTTTTACTTTTGGCTACAATGACACTCTTCGCCAGCCCTACGGGCGCAAGGAGCTGTCGGATCATGCGGAAAGGCTGCTCTTAGAGCTTTCTCAACGACGGGTAGACGACACGAGGCTCCGCCCCATCGTGTTCATCACCCGCGGCGCCGGCGGTATCATCGTCAAGAAGGTATATATATATCATGGGACTCCGGGACACCTCTCTCCCCCCTAAAAAACCGCCCTAAGCGTCATGGCGAAGCTAACGTTTCGCCCAACTTTGATAAGGCCCTTATCACCGCTCGACTCGACACGCGGTATAGAGACATTGGTTCCCTCACTCTCGGAGTCGTAAGTGACGGCCATCTCCTGTTACAAACGCGGATGTCGAGATGATTAGGCGCTGACTTGTTTTGCGCGCAAGGTCTTCGAGGGCCTCGTTCACGAAGCCACGGACATGTCCCGAGGGGAACCCACAAGGGACGTATGGCAGTCAGAGGACGCTGAAGGGCTCAAAGAGATATCCGCGGCCTTTGTTCGCATCCCAGGCCTTCTGCTCATGAGCGACATGAAAATCGGTCCAGCTGTAAGTCAATCCATCTCAAATTCCGGGCTCTCCAGCGGCTAAATCTGCGAAAAAAAAGGCCAGCAAGGATCCGAAGGTTACGGGTCACCCCCTGCCCTCCGGTCCGGACGGGCTGCCGGCCTCCGGATTATTGTTCGAGGTGGTCAAGCGGATGCAGGAGTTACCCGAGGCGAAGAGTAAGTCGGCAACGGAGAGGGGGGGGGGGGGGAGGGGGAGCCCGAAACCCCCACCCCCGGAAGCCCTGCCAAGCTGCTGACAGTCTTTTTTCCCTAGTGGCCCTATCGGCCGAGTTCCCTCGAGTGCTGCAGCTGCTCCGCCCCCACAAAGTGCGCCAGGAACAAGTGTCGAGGCCGCCTACCCCGGGCACGTGTTCCTGGATCGAGGGAAGAGACCGATTCAAGGAATGGTTGGACCAAGACCAGGCCAAGCGCTTGCTGTGGATTTACGGGGACATGGGTTGCGGGAAGACATACCTCGGCAGGTACATCGTGGGGCTGGTTTCGGATCCGTCACCATCCAAGGATAAACGTTACCAGCCCCAGACAGTAGCCTACTGCTGTCTCGGGGACATGGCCGGCGGGTACAGAACGCCCGAGTCGGTGCTCGCGTGGCTGCTTCACGACCTTCTCGTGGCCCAGCCGGAGCTGGCACACGCCGCTAGGCTCAAGCAGGCCAAGCCCGTGTGCGATCTTACACCCTACGAAGCCCAGCAGCTCTGGGGGCACGTCGTCGCCGAGGCAACCAAGGGTGGGCGTCGCCTAACGCTGGTCGTCGACGAGGTCGACAAATTAGATGTCGGGGAGGGCGACCCCAACAAGTTTTTCGAGTGCATCACTTGCCGCGACCTCTCCTCCATAATCGGCGATAGGGTCTGGCTGCTAGTCCTCTCCCGCCCCCAGCCAAGCCTCGAAGCGGCGCTTAAGACTGCTCGCTTCTCCGAGTACCGCATCACGCCAGATGATACGACCCCCGACATCGAGAAGACCACCAATGAAGTGCTGGACGTCGTCCGGATGCACCCCAACGGCTCCACCATCGCGGACGACATAAAGCAGCAGATCAAGACAGGTGCCAGCGGCATGTATCTCTGGGCCCGGGTCGCACTTGACGACGCCGTAAAGAGATTGGTGTCGGGCAACGGGCAATCGAGGGACGAGCTGGCCACTGGAATCTTTCCGCTTTTCGAGCAATTTCTCGGGGAGATTTCCAAGGGGGGCAACCAGGAGGACAAGGATTTCCTTCAGAATATTATATTCTGGCTGACTTACCAAGCCGAACGCATGCGCGAACCAGAACTGCTGACGGCATGCGCCCTAGTTAGCAGAGTCGGGGGCGTCCAAAACTGTGATTGGGACGAGGTGGACTCTAACGACCCCGAGGTCGATGCCTTTTGTGGGAAGCATCAGAGTCTGACACGGGAGGTCCGAGACCGATGTGCCCCGCTAGTTAGGGTCTGGTCCGACGGGCTCATCGGGGCCGTCCACCACTCTCTGCGCGAGTACCTCCGGATGACGACCCCTCCCCAATCGCCCCACCCCAACCACGGGCTGTACCACTGCAACGAGAAGAACTCCAACAAGAACATTAGCCTCCTCTGCGCCGACTACCTGTTCCAACACGAGTCCGAAGCACCTGGCGCCGGTGATTGGGCCCCGACCGAAGAGCACCCGGCGTGGCCCGAAGAGGTCGAAGAGCGCGTCCTGGCCCACCCGTTTATCAGGTACGCGTCGCTCTTCTGGATCTACCACGCCCGGATCTCCGGCAGCCCGTTTGATGCCGACCTCGCGCAGTGGAATGAGCCCAGGCATCGCCGGCTGCTCGACTTTCAGGACGGCGATCCCCGCAAAGTGTGGTGGACCAAGGTGTGGTGGGGGGAGACCACCGGGGGGAGGGAAGGGTTCCCGAAATCGGCTTCGGATCTCCGTGCTAGTTTCCCTGACGAGGGCTTACGGCTGGACGATGGGGAAAAGGAGTATCGGGAGGATATAACCGCCTCGGCACAAACTGACTTGAAGCAAGCTGTCTCGGAGCAAGCTGTCTCGGAGCGAGCTGCCTTAGCGCGAGCTGCCTTAGTGCAAAAGGATGACGGCGACGTGGTTGGAATCCGGTTTGGCGCGGAGGGTGGAGAACTCGGGCTTGCCCTGGAGGTGGAAGCAGGGCTTGCCGGCCTTATGCGGTGGATGGACGGGTTGAAGGAGGACGTGGGTGACAAGATTGAAAAGTGCGAACAGACTATCAAGAAGCTGCAGGGGGATCTGGATAAGTGGAGAAAGGGTGTCGCAGGGACCGGTGACGCAAGGACCGGCGTCGCAGGAACCGGTTTTACAGGAACCGGTTTTCTAGGGACCGGTTTCGCAGGGATCGGCTTCGCAGGGACCGGCCTCGCAGGGACCGGTTTCGCAGGAACCGGCCTCGCAGGAACCGGTGACGCAGGGACCGGTGGCGCAGGAGCCGGCGACGCAGCGACCGGCGACGCAGGGACCGGTGTTACAGGAGCCGGTGCAGGAACCGGCGACGCAGGAACCGGTATCGCAGGAACCGGTGCAGGAACCGGCGACGCAGGGACTGGTGCCGCAGGAACCGGTGACGCAGGACCGTGGCGGCAGG
>NW_008804549.1:2492644-2593826 GCF_000145635.1 Gaeumannomyces tritici R3-111a-1 | reverse complement strand
GTGACGTGGGGGCCGGTGTCGCAGGAGCCGGCGACGCAGGGACCGGTGTTGCAGGAGCCGGTGCAGGGACCGGTGACGCAGGGACCGGCCTTGCAGGGACCGGTATCGCAGGAACCGGTGCAGGAGCCGGCGACGCAGGGACCGGCCTCCCAGGGACCGGCGACGCAGGGACCGGCCTCCCAGGGACCGGCGACGCAGGGGCCGGCCTCCCAGGGACCGGCAACGCAGGGACCGGCGATACAGGAACCGGCTTCGCAGGGACCGGCGACGCAGGGACCGGTGGCGCAGGAACCGGCAACGCAGAGACCGGCCTTGCAGGAACCGGCGACGCAGCGACCGGTGTTGCAGGAACCGGTGCAGGGACCGGTATCGCGGGGGCCGGTATCGCGGGTGCCGGTGACGCGGGGACCGGTGACGCGGTGGCCGGAATGGTGGCCAAGATAAGGGATTTACAACAATCTCTTGATGGGGCGAAGGAAGATCTTGACAACGAAAAGGCAAAGTGCGAAAAACGGGCGCTGGAACTTAAAGAGCTGGGAAAGAGGTACGAAGCTATGTTGCGGTCGATGCTGGTTTTGGAAGGATCTCTCGGGCGGAGCATTGAGACCCTGAAGAAGCAGAAGTCGAGCCGGAGTTCATGGATACCCTTCCTCCACTGAGAGCAGGTGGTGGTGGTCTGGTTTCTTCTTTAGGAGGGGTGATGGCGAGTGCCTGGCCAGAGGCGCTGAGGAGGATTTGGATCAGTTGGCCGGGGCGATGGACGAATGCGTGGCCTCGCTGTTTGGTTTCTCCTTTAACAACCGACCGTTCCGTCTTCTACTTAAAATTGTGGCTTGCTTTACAAAAATCCAAAGATTGTCCCACACAGCATCTCAAATCTATACCCAAAGGCCTAAACTTGAACATTAGAGTTCCATACTCCCAGGTTGCCTTGCCCGACTTGTGACGCGTGCCTTCTAACTGTCAGGCGTCTGCCTCAGTTGAAGTTATCGCTATTTGCCTGCGATGGATCAATTCCCGGGGGGTGGTGAGCGAGGCCGAGGATCGGTTTCGCTCCAACAGCGATCTTGTCTACACGGCCCGGGAAACGGCAGTGCTGGCCGGGTGCACCGTGGCCGATATCGTGCATGGGTTCGGCGCCGAGGGTGATCCGACTCCCTGCACCCTGATTGTGTTCGACTTCGAGCTCGACCGTATCAAGCTTTCACGAACGATCCATTAGTTAGTTATTTCCGTGATTCTAGCCCCGGGAACCAAGGTTCGCAAGAGTGGGTTGGCGCCAAAGGGTCGTGTGCGCTTCGATCCGCAGAAAGTGAATGTCTCCAAGGCCGTCATCTATGGGGGCAAGGCCGGCGCAACCGCCTCCTCTGTCGCAAACGCCGAGGGCAGCGTCGAAAAAAACACCACGGCTGTTTCCGACCAGACCCACTACGCCGCAGTCCACGGATGGACCACCCACCACCCCCGGCCGCTGCACAACAGCCCTTTGCCTCACAACTGCGTGAAGTGGTCCTTGGTCGAGAACGATGTCAAGAAGGACGGCGTTCCACCACGCCTTCGAGCCTCTCTCCTCCTCGAGCGGCTAGACGACGACGAGTTCCAACTCCAGGTCCAAATGGACACCACGGCTGATTTGGCGACGGGAACGGAGGATCTTGCCGGCCGGATGTTACTTGGGAGAACCCCCCCCCCCCCGGCAGGCTGAAGGTCGACCCCTTGACCGGGTCGACGGCGAACCTGAAGTCGTACGATGCGAGCGCTCTGGGCGCTGATGTGAGGGATTTTTACGCGCTATCGTCGGGGCCATTGGCTCTGGATGAAGACTAGGAGAAGGAGAACTGCTGGGTGGTGGCAGCCTCGCCTTGACGTTCAATTGGAAGGAAGATGTAGCGGTTGGAGGGGCCCCACTTTTCGATAGCTCTAGGTATCCGCAATGTACCTGCCATGGAATGCAGATCCGAGTCCAGTTATGCCCTGGGCGCCTTCGCCCATTTGTTTCCGTCTGGCACGCATCGGCGGGGTAGACATGCTCTTTCCACCTTGTCTGCTCTCTGATGACCGCTCCCCGACCATCACAGCCAACTCTCGTTTGGCTGTGCACCAGCTTCGGCACCTAAAACTCATAATGCCAGCGTCCAGTGGGTATGAAGAATTCACGGAAGGGGTTGCCGCCATGGAGTAAGTGTTCTGACCCTTGCTAGGGAGCGCAGTCCCGAGAAGAAGCAACAAAGACTGACGTTGGCATGATGCAGCATTGTCATCCTCCACGGCCTTTTTGGGAGTGGTGAAGAGCCCTGGGCCAACAACGATGCACGACCCAAGTGACTTGAGACCGACCTTTTTGAGCAGAGCGAAGCACGCGTCATCAACTTCGATTACGGCGGCTACAGTATCTCTGATGGAGCAGACGGCGGTAGCGATTCAGATGTAAGACTGCGCGAAGATTTCTTCTCGCCGGGGGTGGTCTGTGAAGTCGCTGAGCAGCTTTTGCAGAACATACTGTCTTGGCGGCGTGGTGAGGACGAGGTAAGACCAAATACGCACTTTTGCCCGCTTGCCATGCCCTGGCCACTGCCGATGAAGTTACCCGGCAGGAGCAGCGACCCTTGGCTTTCATCACCAAAGACCTAGGTGGTATCATAGTCAAACAGGTCAGAATGCTTTGATCATGCCTTCTCCTCCCAAATCACGGAATAAATCGAGCGTCCCTAACATCTCTCCCTAGGCCTTGAGTCTCGCCTCAGAAATACCCAAATAT
Source organism: Gaeumannomyces tritici R3-111a-1 (assembly GCF_000145635.1). NCBI lineage: Eukaryota > Fungi > Ascomycota > Sordariomycetes > Magnaporthales > Magnaporthaceae > Gaeumannomyces > Gaeumannomyces tritici. The sequence goes on along the minus strand of NW_008804549.1, from coordinate 2,591,068 downwards.
GCACCGATTCTCTGCTCGACATTTTCCATTGTAAGTCACATAAAATTGCCTAACTTCGGTGTCTACGATGATGGGCGTGAGCTGATTTGCGTCTCCGCCTATGGAAGGTCTTCATCTAGTGTCCCCACCGAGAGACGGCCCGCGATTCTGTTGCAAACTGCATCGTCGAGTTGATCTGCAGTCAACCCAAGGCGACTCTCTGCTCCGGAGCCAGCCTCATTCGTGCCGCTCAGCTGGCCGCGTCGGCCGCCGCCTACGTCAACAATGAGTTTCTTTCCAGGGGATTTTTGTCCCATATGAGGATCGCGAGTGTTCTTCTCAACCAATCCAGATGCAAGGAGGGTAGGTTCATGGGTGTTGCCCTGTATCTTCTAATACACATTGTAAATACATTGTAAATACATTGTTATGGTTGCTAACAGACGTGAATGGCCCAGTCGTTCGATCTCTCAATATTGACTATCGGATCAGCCTCTGAGATCCTGATCCCAACTCGCACCTCGCCCCTGAACCTTCTTATTGGAGAGGAGGCCAAACCAATGTATGGGCAATTGCAGAGCATTCTAGGGTATCCTCCACGAGACAATAAAAGTGCGGTGAAACAAAGAACTCTGCACTGGCCACCGCGAGTACCACAGATACTAAGGCAATGCTGACTCTTCACGTACCATGTGGCAGGGGGTTGGGAAACCGAAGAACCACCCGGGGACGACAACCCGGCGGCGCGTCTGGCCAAGTCGGCGGCCACCAGGCCTTGAAGCACTGCTTGCGTTTGCAGTGCCGGCCCAGCTTTCATGCAATCAAGTTCCAGCCCTGTCAAGCGATCTCGTCCTTGAGCTATTTGAGTCGTCCTCAAAGACTCCAGGGGGTGTTTGCTATGTGCCCTTGGGGATCAATCCGGCCGCCGCCGGGAACGCGGCACTGTCGACACAAGGGGGGTTGCCAGCCCCATATGACAAGCTTGTGGTCTTTGAGTTCCACTTTCGCCAAAATGGCAAAGAAACCGACGATTCGAAGCGGAGCATGTCACCTTTTATCGTGCTTGTCTCCCAAGCCATCTCCTACATCATCCCTCGAACGAATGCTGCAAATCGGCCCGAACACATCCTCAAAGCCCTCGAGGCACCGCATCTCATACGGAGCGAGAGAAAGCTGCTCAAGTTGTTTTGGGAGGTGAATTTATGGTTCAGACGTGCTAGACCGGCTGTTACGGAATCTGACGAAAATCGATGACCTCTCCGATGCCAGGCCGGCTGTCATGTTGACTGGATCCGCGGAAATGTCCCCCGTGTTCGTCGAAACTCTTCGCAAATTCTGTGTCTGCACGGTCTACCCATCGGCCAACCTCGATGCCGCGGCAGGAGACAGTATTGCGCCTCACCATGGCCAATTTCTGCATGTCCCTCCCCGCATGAAAGATGTCGTTAGGTCCGCAGTTGAGTCAACACTGAACGGGGTGATGCAGGATGTGTTCTTTCGGTTCCTTGCCCGTCGGTCGGGGGCTTTGAGCCGCGGGCTGTCCATCCGGTCGACTTGCCCCTCACACGGAGAGATCTCGCCGTCAAGGCTTTTCCAGGCGATCTCGGGATGACGGAGGAAGTGCGTTTATGGGCTAGGAAAGTCCTCAGCTGGGTGTTGTATTCAATACGGCCCCTCTCCCTCCCGGAATTGGCGTCCGTGATCGGTATCGAGGAACGTGACGAAACGTCCGCAACTAGTGAGAAGGCGGACAACCTCAACATGCTAGACCTAGCGGTCGACTCTCTGTCCGGCATTGTCCGCATCTCTAACAATGTGGCCGTGCTTGGGCCTGCTGCATACCAGTCTGAGATTGAACTGGTCTTCGGGTTGCAAGGCGAAGCAGCTCAGTTGGAAATCCTTGAATCCTTGTCGAAGCACTTGCAAAAATCCGCGGACCGCTTCCAGAAGCTGCGCCCCAACATTCACGACTTGCCGATACACTCTGTAAGGGACCTCCTGGCCGACTACACGATGGAGTGCTGGCCGGAACACTATAAGCTGGCGACAAACAACGCTACGACCCGACCCGGAGCTGTCAATTGCCTTAAAGGGCTGCTTCAGCGACAGGAAACGTTGGCCTTTTGGGATTGGTGCGGCCGGCCTACCATGGGTAAGAAGGATCTCGCCGTGCTGGAGAATCGCGGCAGGGAGAGCACATTGATGCTGCAGATCGCCATTTTGGCAGCAATTGGGTTCCAAGACCTGGAAGAAATCGACACCTTGGTTGGGGGTTCCAGCTGGAGAACGGGACCGGCATCCATCCTCGCAGCGTTCGAGCAGGCGTTGTTGACGGGAAACGACAATTTGGCAATGGCCCTCGACTTCTCTGCTCTGGATCAGGGGCAAATCAAGGACCTGCTGGGCACCGCTACAGTAGTTGGGGCAGACCTTACCCCCGATATGGTCTCGCGCTTGATGATCCAATCGCGCGAGAAACTCAGAATCATTGATCACCCCCCGGACTTTCTGACGATGCCGGGGGCGATCACCGCGGACCATCTCGATCAAATTTTCGCCGAAGAGCCAACAACAGCGGAATATACGTCAAATCTTTTGGTTTCAGCCGTTCAGGAGGACCTTCAGACTTCTTTGGTGGAGAACTGCCGCACAGGGGACCCCTCTCTGCTTCAAATTCTCCTCCCATATGTGGTGAAGGTGACATTTGGACACGTCCTGACAGCATGTTTCTATGGAAACTACGCTGTCATGGCTGGACTAATGGAGCGGATCAGGGAAGCCCGACACGATGTCGGTTCTGGTACCAGCAGAAGGCAAAGCTTGCTTGGTGACCCTGATGCAGCAAAGGCTCTTCTCTGCGCGGTGCTACAAGGTTTTACCCAATGTACTGCGGTTATCCTGCGCCACGCCGACTGCGAGAAAGACGTCAACCCGCTTCAAGAGACTATCGACAGCTCCATCCAAGCCCCTCGACACGATGGCGTTGCTGTTGAAGAGCGGTGTGCAGCTGAAGAGAGATGATGAAGAATCATCGTTCTTGGCCCGGGCTGTGCGGTGCCAGGCCAGCGAACACATGGTCAGGTTGGTTGCGCAGTGCGTGCCGCACGTGGACGAGCCGGACATCAAAGGCAAAACCGCCCCGCACGCGGCTTCCTCCAGCGGGCGGCTTTCCATCGTCCAGGTTCTCCTTGAAGAAGGCGCTAATGCGAACGCAAGAAACGCGTCAAATGTAACGCCGCTGTATAGTGCCTCGATTAAAGATTAGCATGAAGTGGTGGAAGTCCTTCTTGCTTCGGGCGCGGATGTGCTTGCGATAACTGACGAGGGCTGGTCACCGCTTGAGGCTGCATTCGACTTTCCCGACGTGCTTCGGCATCTTTTGGGCTCCAAGGCAAATCCCCGTCCTGACTTCAGGCGCGCGGTACGGTCCAGAGATGAAGACTGCACGGCGCTCTGGATGGCCATGGACGATGGATGTGGCGAATCAGCACGGCTCATCTTGCAAAACGGCGATCCGGATGTCGATTTCGTCGGCCGAGAGTACCGCGGGCGAAGGACGCTTCTTTCGACGGCGACGAGCAACGGGTGGGCTGAAATCGTGAGACTGCTCCTTGAAAAGGGGCCCGACACGAAATGCCCAGGTGACGAGCTTGTGAGCCGGTCATCGCTTGTCCACCTCGTCACCGACGAGGACACATTTGCGGTGCTCCTGGAGTATAACGCGCCGCTGGAAGAGACAGACGAGGGGGGCTTGACACCTCTGGCGCGCAACATCATTTCGAGCCATGGCGATCCCCCGTCAGGGATCATACGACGACTTCTCAACGCCGGTGCCAACTCACAGTGTGAGATTCGCGGTGTCACCGCTCTCTCGTATGCTACAGCTATTGAAAACATCGAGCTGCTCGACCTTTTGCTGCGTAAAGGCGCGGGCATCAACCACATCGGCCCAGAGAGTGTAACATCACTCCATCTTGGTTCATCACTCCATATTGGTTGTTGGGTCGGTCGGCTGTTATCGGTGAAGGCACTTGTTGAGCGTGGTGCTGATACATATAAGTGGGTTGCACACAGAGGAACCCCCCTACAAGTAGCCATTTTGTCAGCGAATGACGTTGACATTCTACGGTATCTCGTGGATGAGGTCGGCATCGAGGTCCTGACTACTGGCGAAGGCAGCGCATGCAAAGCTAGTGTATTCCGGACGCCGTTCGGCGAAGCTTGCCGCTCGGGTAGCATTGGCGCCGTGAGGCTATTCCTAGAACACGAGGACGACATTCATGAGATGGATCCTACCAAGCAGCCGTCCTGGTACAACCTTGGTATCCGCGAACATGACGCAATAGAAGTATTTGATACGCTGTGCGCCGTCGGCGGTCCGGCCTTTCAGTACGAGGCAGCGAGGGACATTCTTGGTCGGACGATACTTCATATGGCTGCTTTCGGGGGGCATCATGAGCTGGCGAAACGTCTCTTGGAATTGGCGCCTGGTCTTTTGTCTGTTCCTGACAAGAACGGATGGAGTCCGCTTCACTGGGCTGTACGGAGATCTCGGCTCAAAAGGGAAAACGGGACGGGGGCAGATCTGAAGGATAACGAGGAGAACAGGCTGAAAGTGGTACAGCTACTTCTTAAGCAAGATCTCCCAGCCCTAGTGCTGCCTATAAAGCTGGCGGGCAAAGGCCACAGCTTGATGGCACCGGCGAGGCGTTTTGCCGCAGGCGCAGAGATTTGCAAGGTGCTTGACAAGGAGCTTGGCGGACGACTTGATGACGATGGCGAAACTCCTGAGGAGCTGTTGTATCATGGATGGGCGTGCGATGTTTGCGATTCGGTAAGGATCCCCACGCAGGCGGTGCCAGAGTTCCAATGTTTACCCACGGGTAACAATACCCTTACTTGTGCTGACTGTGATAACGGTTTCAACAGGAGCTTCGAGGCGATGCCTCAGTCTGTCAGCACAAACTATGCCGCGAGAGGTTTGGTCTCTGTTGGTTATGTGCGCCGTATCAGCGCGAAGTGCGCGACCTGTCTCACGAGTTCAAGCGCTTCAGTCTAGCTGTGCCGAAGGAGCCTCTTGATAGGGAGAAGCTGGGCAGCGGCGAAAGGAGCACCGGGTGAGTGGGTCGTAGTGGGGAGGATAATAACAGTCGCCGCTGTTCCCGCTGGTTCCGCGTCTACTTTTATGTACTATCCTTTTGCTACAAGGTATCCCCGAACAGAAATCATGTGCGCGACAAGACTGGGCGTACGATGATGGGCATCCCCTCGTGGAGCATTTCTCTAGTGCCAGCCCCTGGGTGGTGGCAGGGTTCTGGAGTATTGCATGTATACTCAACCAGGGAGTTGCTCACACAGGTTGACAGCTACGGACACTTTTACCGCTGACTTGCCTCTGCTGGCCACCTCTTCTGATAGCATGGGGGTGGGGGAGCGAAGGTAGCGTTGGGGATGGCTTCCAACATCTCGTCAAAACCATTCGCACCGACCCGTTTCTGGCTCCCCCTTTTCTTGCGTTCCGACAGAACAACATCGCGTTGCTTCGAACAAGGTCGGCGCCGTGCTGCTAGATACTTACAAACACATCCTTTGCAACCCCATATTCCTGGCCAAGAGGAGCTTCGCTGGTGATCTCGGCCAGTACGCCGCCCACGGTCAGTCGTACACCGGAAGCTGCTACACGGCGACAAACTTCCGATGTTTACCAACGTGGTAGCAACCAGGGCCGGCAGCCTGCCGCCACTTGCGGGCTACGGGGCAGGCAGCGTACCGCCACCTACAAGCTCGCACACTACAAACCACCTGGACGCAGCAGCTAATACCACGGCGTACCGCGCGCATCATTTTCTCATACTACAATCGCTTCTGCTTGCGGAAACGAACGAGCTCCGCCTGCACATGCAACGCCTCCTCCTCAGCAGCCTCTAGCTTACGTTCGAGTTTGGAATGCTGTCGGCTGAAAGATTGGAGCTGCTCAGGTGAAGGACCAAGCACGTCGCAGCGTGAACGTCCCAAGCGGACGCATTCGACGCACCGCGATAAGTCCTTCGGAAACACCTCTACTAAGATGGAAAGCCAACGACCTTGTATGAAAAATAAAAAGGCATGGTAAAAGGAAAAGAAAGAATGTCACAAAGGAGGCCATCACCAAGGGCCGGCACACTGTTCCAGGCCTTGGCACGGAAGATCTGCACGGGCACCGGTGTTGCACCGTGTCACACGGAGGTGCCCAACGCACGGTGTGATCGTCGAGCCGCTGGTCAACGTTAGGCGCGAGCCGCCGACCACTCGGCCCTCGCGGACGCCGGCCGGGGCGGTTCCCGACGCGCCCAGCAACATCCTGCCCTGTAGGAAGTCCGCTACGTCACCGTGACAGAAGCGATGAGGATCCCGGCCCAAGCGCCATTAGCGCGTCTCGAGGCGTGCACACGTATAAATAACCTATACACCAATGCACAGGGTGTATAATTAGAATTGGGAGGTGTCTAGACTCCCGACACCACTTTAGCTAGCACAATTCAACTGTGACGGCTGCCGGTGTTGAGTCTGGAAGCCACAGCGACGCCGCCGTCGGTCCCCCAGGCTGGACAGGGATGGACGAGATCCTGGGGGGATGCTAGTCGTTCCAGGAAAATCCAAGCCTAGGGACTTGTCCGCCGGGGGGCTCGAAAAGGTGCGTTTGAAACTCATCTCGTCGCGTCGTTGCCACGCGTCAAAAGGCTGCGTTGCCGCTAAACCCAACGTCGGATCGTCCGATGTTGGCAAGATGATGTGATCTATGTACGTGCTGCTAGGATGCGACCCTCCTATGCTTTTCAGGGAGCAAGCAGCACGAGGAACAGCCTAGACCCTACAAAATCGTCGGCGGGTGCTTCCTCCACGGCCTCGAGGGTGCCGTGGCACTACTCGGCCCCCATGCCGGCGCCCTCGAGGATGGGGTTTTGCACGACGGCATAAACGCGCCCACTAGGTATTGGTTCCTAAGCCACCGTTTCCCATGGTAAGGGGCGATTCCGTGGTGATGTGCAACATTTGTGGCCATAAACATTTGGCTCCATCACCGTCGCCAAGGACCACGGGCAAATGAAAACGATCAAAATTCCAGGCCAATAGTTGCCCCTGCTATTTCGGGGGGCGCAATGACGATTGCGACCAGGGTCCAAACGGACAAAAATAAAAATAAAAAGCCCGAAACAGGCAGTCAAGAAACGGACAACCAGGAAGGCTGTTAGCCACGCCTGGAATAGAAGCACCAATTCGCCACGGAACCTGAAAGGTCGAGCGAAACATAAATATCGCGACCACCGACGCCAAGCTGCAGATGGTTCCTTTTCCCATCATCACACTTCTCACACCTAATCCTATACAACGATTTCCCTTTGTCTTTTTTCCTTTTGTCTTTTTTCTTTTTGTCATTTTCTTTTTGTCATTTTTCTTTTTGTCTTGTCTTTTTTCTCCCGTCTTTTCTCTCCCCATTTTTCCCTTTTTTCAACACCGGCCTCAAGCCAGCCAAATAACGATGCACTTTACCCTTTCCGCCAGTGTCGCGACGGTCCTCGCCCTGCTCGTCGCGCAGGTCGCCGCCGCCCCGGTTCCCGGGAGCTCGGAGCTCGGAGTCCGCGCCAACGGGGGCAAGGCCGACCCCAAGGAGGTGAAATATGCCGAAAAGATAGCCAAGGATGCCTTGGCAAAGGCCAGGAAGAACCCCACAATGACCGGCCCATGCGGCGGCCTCGGCTGCGCCGGCAACAGCTGGAAGCGCGACGTCCAAGAGGAGGTGGCGGAAACCCCCAAGCTCGGAGCCCGCGCCAAAGCCGACCCCAAGGAGGTAAAATATGCGGAAAAGATAGCCAAGGATGCCTTGGCAAAGGCCAGGAAAAACCCCACAATGACTGGCCCTTGCGGCGGCCTCGGCTGCGTCGGCAACAGCTGGAAGCGCGGCATCCAGGAGGAGGTGGCGCCGGCGGTGGAGGAAACCCCCAAGCTCGGAGCCCGCGCCAAGGCCGACCCTAAGGAGTGAAATATGCGGAAAAGATAGCCAAGGATGCTTTGGCAAAGGCCAGGAAGAACCCCAAGTCGATAGGCGGCTTCTTGAAGCGTGACGTTCAGGAGTGAAGGAGAAGAAACACCCGCGGGGAACGGGGAGGGGTGGACGACGCCTTCGCCCGAGCTGCGAGGGGAAATCAGCCAAGATGCCCGAGCAGGATCTTGTGGAAACATCTTGTATTTTGAGCCGTAGCGCAGCATAGCGGAACAGCGGAGTTGGGACTTGCAATCGATTATGAATTTTCACCACAGAGAACAAGGTGCCAAGTCTGGAGGGCGGCCTCGCTACAAAACACGTTAACCAGGTGTGTCGGTTATGTCGGCACACACACACACTACAGCCCCCACCGCGGCCGCGGCCGCGTGGGGGGCTTGAACGGCACGTACGCCTCCCCGGTCGGCCTTACCAGGAACCCGCCTCGCTCAAACGTGTTGACCCAAACGAACCCCGACCTAAACTGGGCGTAGGACGACCACAAGCCCGCAAACGAAACGTTCCCGCCCCCGGCTCGGCGTCGTCCTCGGGGGTGCACGTCAAAGTAAGCAACTTCGCCGACGGAGCCGCCCATCGGGTCCGAGGGCACGGACGAAACGTTGTAAACGCGCAGCCCCGCGCCGTAGTTTGACTGGTACAGCAGCCCGTCGTGCGGGTTGATCTACTGGTTGTGGTCGATGGCGCGGACCGTGCCCTTCCAGAGCCCCGTCTGCCTCGGCTTCTTGAGGCCGCGGATGTCCCAGATATAGGTGACGGGGAAGCCGTCCTTGGCCGGGCCGGCGCCTTTCTGCTCGTCAAGCCTGTTTTTTTTGTCCATGTCAGCTCGTATTGCTTTTTTTTTTTTTTTTTTGTAACAAACGCAACACGCGTTAAAAAGAAACCTACTCGTCGTCCATGTACAGCCACTCCTGCCGCTGTGGGTTATTAGCCCATCCTTAATGCGCAAAGGTGGCGCCTCTTCTGCTCGGCCGGCCCGAAAGTCCCGCACCGGCGTCGTGGTTGTAACCGAAATATTGGCTAGTAAAGGCGCCATCGCATTTGCTTTCACCGCCGGTCAACCGCGTCGATATAAATGCAAAAGAGATGTTTTTTTTTCGAGTGGTGGAAGGAGGGATCTTAACGGCGGAGGGGAGGGTGACTGCCGTTCAACTCGGTGGTTACCAGCCGCGCTCCACGCCTACGCCGCGAACGGCCGACGCCCATATTTGCTAACGCTGCCGGCGACTTCTAGCAGGCGAGGATGATATAGGACCGATCGCCGCCAGCGTTGCCGACTGGCGCCTTTCGATATCGAGACCGCCGTCGCGCCGCTAAAGCGAGCCCCTCGATGACGGGTCGTCGCCGCCATACAGGCCTACCTAGCATACGTGGAAACCGGCGGCCGAGTCGTTAGGGCCGAGGATGGACAGCTCCCGGCATCCATCAAACTATTGAACATGAATGGCGGCGAGGCGTGATAGAGACATGCTGACGTGCTGCTGCTCAAGGTTTTGATGCTGGAGAACAACCTCTTCGGCCGCGCCAAAATCCCCTCGCTGGTTAAGCCCGGCTTGCACATCGCGCCTAACTCGCGGCTGTACGTCCGCCTCGGCTCGTACGACCACGCGACTACCAAAGGCAGCGACGTGTACGACCTTTACAGGCGGATGCGACAGTGCGGGTTCCCCTCATCCACCGACGGACGGGTAGGCTGGGACGGGTCGGACATTATTGCATTTTTTTAGTCTACCATTCATCGGTTTCCGCTGGATGTCGCGATAATTCTTTTTTGTCCTGGCTTTTACGATGTTTTCGAATCCCAACGCGCCACCGCACGCATCGGCGACATGATTAAAATTCTCAACAGCTTACAGTTCGATTGCAACGCCGCAAAGGTAACACAAAGCAGAACGAGAAAAAAGAGACGACAAACTCGTACGGTTTCTCCGCCCCAAATCACGATCCCGCCAGCCCTTTTGTTAAGGAGCGGTCGGGTGGACCAGGGCGCCATTGTGCCGTGCGCGTCCCACATGTTGGAACGTCCCATTGCCGGCGCCGGCAGGCAGTTTTTTTTTATGCAATGCTCGGGCTTCCGAACTTGTGTGGAGCTTGCGTGGTTTTATGGTGCGGTGGACTGATCCCGTTTTGGGGCAAGATGCCCGATCAAGTACGCGACGCCTGTGACGATGCTTTGCAGGTCCGCTTTCTGGGAGACGGCCTCAGAAAGGAGTTGATGGGGAGCCTGTGAAGCTAAAACATCGAGGTTAGGCCGGCCTCGGAACCGCGGTTTTCTTTGCGGTCATGTGCTAGCACGGTCTGCGTGTGCCTGTTCGCCCTGATAGTAGTTATAAAAATACCATACTATTATCTCCCAATAGTTATCTCTATCTATTGCGTGTTATTCCTAGAGGCCTAATAGCAGACAAACTGTAGCCCCCTCGAGACTCAGCTGTTAAATTGCCAGCCTGTTGTCATATACCTCCCAGCGTCAAGCCTCCGCGACAGCCTTCAGCTCAGACAGCTTGTAGAACCGCCAGCTGGCCCAGGCAAAAAAGCCGCCAGCATCCTCCGTTTCTGGTCGAGGTCCCCACCGACGAATCTGATGTTATTCATGTTTGTCGCCAAACGACAAAACCGTCGCGAGAAGGCGAGGTTACGACCCCTGTCGCTGAAGAACCTGCAGAATTTGACCGATCCTGCCAAGAAGCTACTCATTATTCACCCCGCGCGCGATTTCCAACATTAAGGCCTCGAACTGCAGGAGCTCGGGCATTAGGTTGTCGACGGGGATACCGCGCGAGTTGGAGGTGGAGCACCGGGTGAACATGTCTGTTGGGAAGCTGCCCGCGCTCTTCACGATCCTGGCCAGCCTCTCGTCATTGATGTTCCTTGGCCTCAGGCAAAGGATGGCAGCAGCCATCGGGGCAGAGAACTGGCCGAACAGTGCTGCAATCCTAGCCACGACCCGCTGCTTGTCCTCGGAGAGATCCTCACTAGCTGGATGCTGGTCCCATCGCTTCCGATCGTCTAACACCCACTTGGCCCAATGCTTCTTCGTATTGGTAGGGCACATGGGGGGCATGATGCGGTCGGTGTCTTGGTGGACTGAATCCATGGACGGCAGGATACAATCGAACAGGCCGGCGTCCTTGAGCTGCATCGCGCACACCGTCTCGCACCTGTCCGTGATCTTGAGCGCACCCTGCGACAGGAACTCGCCAAAGTAGTAGTTGTCTCGGACTTGGTGCCGCAGTTTGTCAAAGTACGCGAGATCATCGCCGCAATCGAGTGGGGAGTATTCTTTGTAGTGCTTGATCAGATACGAGTCCCTGATAAAAACCCCCTTTTCGAAGTCCTTGGTGCGGACGACGCAAAGGTGTATGTTCTCGAGCGGCATCGGCAGGAATGTAACCGATTTTGAATCCCTCGAGCCTCGGTAGTGGAGCTGGCATATATACCGGAGCGCATATAGCAGCGAGCTCGTCCAGGACACAAGGTTTGCGCTCCCTGGCGTCGTTTCCCGCCATCTCAGGTGCTTGTTGAGGATGCCTTCCACCTCTCTGTTGTCACGGCAGAGGAGGTCTTGCTGCGCACTTGCTTGCGACTGCGCAGCCGTGGCGCATGCATCCATGGACTTGGCCCAGTCATGGTCGACTTTGCAGACGCTTCTGTCGTGATGGACGTGGAACAGATAGGGCGGAACGTCTTCTAGCCCCTGACGGATGTCATGCTGCTCCGGCGACGGGTCGAATAGCAGGTGCTCGGGCGGTACAATATTGGATATCGCCATGGATTGCAGTTGTTTGCTAAGGTCCGACACCATTGTGAAATAGAACTTTTAAATGCTAGGTAACTGATAGGTGCTTCGAGGAACGGTTGAGGCTGCTTGGAGTTGGGCATGTCTGACAAGGCAGGGGGAAAAGAGGGCGGTTTAAATATACATTTGTCAACCGCTAGGTTGGGCTATTATTTCGAATTCTTGTGGCGCGGCTTAGATGAGGCCTCTATCGACCTCGCGGAGCCCAGGAAGGCCTCCCGCGGCCGGTTTGAACACCACCATCACTAATCCACATGATGACGGCTGCCTGGTACCAGAGGCCATGTTAGTAGGCCAACCAACAACAAGGTTGCATCGATGTCTGCAAAGAACATGTGTACTCCCAACCAATCTGCCCCAAGGGCGTAAAAGCTGCTCCACCTCACAGCCACTGGCCAGCGCCAGAATGCCTTGTCCGTCGGTTGGTCGCCGTGTTGATATCACTGCTGCCTTTGAGGGGATATTGCTATTCGCACATCATGGATTCCACGCCTTCCGCATCGCCAGCCACTCTTTTATCTCCATCCTCCGCCGGAAGCGCCCTCTTCTGCCTGTGCCACACCACCCGCCGGGCCATGCGCTGCGGCAGGTAGAAGAGGCTCCTAGGCACGGCCTTGGGGTTATAGTCGGCCCTTATCGCGGCCAGCTCGACAGTTTTTCGCAGCTCGTCCCCGGGGTTGCTGCGGGTGCGCACAGGGTCGATCTCGCACACATGCGTGATTGCAGAGTGTGTTGCAGTGCGGTAGAACTAGATGCGTGTTACGACTAGCACGTATGCCATTAGAGGTCAGAACAAAAGAAGGGCCTTAGGATGGCTGACGATACCCCACACTTAGGGACAAGAGTTAACGTAGTTCACCACCGAGTCGGTCAGACCACCCAGTCGATCAATTTGGTCGCAACGCGACCCGTCAACCCTCTACCCAAACATCTCAACACCTGCGCAATGGATTCGCAATCCAAAGAATCCAGAGTGATCCTTGCCTTGCCGGCAATCGAAAATGATCCGAAAATTAGCATGCGTGCTGCAGCGAAGCTTTACAATATTCCCTACTCTACATTAAACGACCGACGCCACGGCCGGATTGTTCGATCCGACAGTATGTCTAATTCTCGGAAGTTGATAGAATCTGAAGAGGAGGCGCTTGTCAAGTACATACTCGAGCTGGATTCTCGCGCATTCCCTCCTCGGCCTTCTGGTGTTGAAGATATGGCCAATCGACTGCTCGCCGAACGCGACACGGGCACCGTCGGGACCAACTAGGTCGCGAGGTTCGTCGGTACGCGCTGGATTCGAAAGTACGACTACCAGAGGGCCAAATGCGAAGATCCCAAGCTCGTTTCTGCCTGGTTCGACCTTGTGCGGAATACTGTGGTCAAAACATGGCATCATGGATTTGCCGCTGACCGAGCCGCGAATGTCCTGGCTGGTCGGCCCGCGATCCTCCAACAGCGCGGCATCTTGTCGCCATACGTCAAACTCTAGTTGAGCATCTCGATTAGCACAGACTAATACCGCCTATTCTAACTGCACCGCCACTCCACCAGCACTTCGGCGTAGAGGAGACTGAGATATTGATCCAGGTGGGTGCTTAGGCGTTTCAGCCAGCATCGTAGAAAACCTTTCCTTGTGTGCTGACCTAAACCAAACAGTGAATTCACGTGTACTTGGCCCGCCATTGACTGATTACCTTTTAGCCTTGTTTGCATCGAATGGATCAACTCATTAGCCATTTCGCGCCGAAATATCACAATCAGCTTCCAGGGCGTAAATAAATTGCCTGCAAGCTTCCGATAGCCGATTATTACAGCTGGCTGTGGACTTGTGCGTAAAACATTCAAGATTATCTACGTTCCTAGTAGATGTAGAGGTATGGAAAGTGCATAACACCGACCTTGCCACAGGAAACTTTCTGAAAAGACGGTAGCAAGCTCGTTGAGTGCGAATCGGCAGCTAGAAAAACAGCTAGGGTATCTCGCAGGGATAGAAAACGCCCAACACAAAGGCCCTAGAGCCGGGAACCCTCCCGGGCCCTCACCAAGAATATAAATCTCCCCAGTACATACAATACAACCTCATACGTGCAACCCCAACTCGCCGCGGAATTACGAATAACATGCTCTGGAGACCGCTCGGCATCACCTCTTATATCTATAGTTCTCGAGGGGCCTGAGATGATCTAGATCTTGGATATGTTATCCGTCAAGTCTTTTGTTGAAATCTGGGCTGGGTAGTAGTGTCGAGTGTCATGTGCCGGGACACCCTGCGTAGGTTGGCCCCTGGTAGCTATCCCAAGAGGGACTTTTTCGAAGTTCTGATCTTTGCGGGTGTAGTTTATAACGTTGGATGTGGAAGGAAGTCTAGAAAGCGCGCTCGCATCGAGCCGTTGAAAACTTCCTGACTGGCTGGATGCTCTGATGAGGAATCAGCTTCCAACTCTCCACGATAGGCAGAGCGAGAGTCAAGCAGACTCACTGGCGGGTGTCCATGTTTGCGGCTCAGAAGGTCAAATTATGGGCAGGCTGATGTTGGCAACCGGGCAGGAAGAAGTATTAGGCGTTTGTTTCGGCGATGCAAGAGATCTGAGTTGAAACGGCCGTGCAGAACTGAGCTAGCAGTGTGGGCAGGTACAGGAGAAACTGTCCTACATATATACGTCGAGTAATGAGAGTCACGAGCGGTCTTTCATGTGCAGATGTGTGCGTGTGCCCGAGAAGAGGCAACGACTTCCCCTCTCATGGGGGGGAGGCCGCCCTGTTGGACAAGAAATGGGGAATTGCCCTTTGCTGAGGGTCATGGCCCTATCTAGATGTCTTCAAGGGACATATGCAGACTGTCCTAGTCCCTAGATACATAGGTACCTTCCAAGGCACCTAGTTAATCACCACTTGGCCTCCGAGGGCTCGGGTCTTCAAAGGGCATGTGTACTACCCAAACGTGATGCGATGCCGTCCTGTTCTGCATAGGGTTATTTCTATCCATCGGCGCGTTCATAGCCTGACCAGACCCAGATACAACATCGGGTGATGTTAAAAGTCCGAAAAGGAAAGTCCGGGCTGACGGGGCCAGTCGGTTTGGTCTCAGCGAAAGGCAGGCGAGAGGCGTATTGAAATGGCAATGCCAGACTCGTGCCGCAGGAGTAATACGCGTAATAGAGGCCACGGCCACCTTCCGCGCTGGCTGGTGTCGATCTTGAACCGAATGGCTGATTTTATGGAGGGTCACGCCCGTGGCTGACGTAAATTGCATCCTCTACGGTCATTCCGGCCGCGACAAAATATTTGTCTATGAGGGCAAGACAATTGGGGTGGTGTGATTGATAGGCGGAAGGGTGAGCAGACAAACCCGGCGGGCTCCGGACCTTGACGGCGATAAAAATAAACGGTCAGCGCGGCTGGCTAGCCCCGCTCGTGCGACGGGAGCAGACATTGTAAATCGCGGGGCAACATACATCGTGGAGGCTCAGCCTCGATAACCTTACCCACTAGGAAACCCGGCCCCGAGGCCCGAGTCCCCCTAAACATGAAAGGTTACCAAACCTACTCTTCAGGGTAATATCGGTCCCGAAACGAAACATCACCGGCAGTTCATGAATGGAGCGGCGGCTCCGCTGCGCCAACCTTTGTGCCTTGTATGTGCCTAATCAAAGTACTGACCCGGGGAAGTGCTCTGCGCATGCCGAGGGAGAGGTCCAATGAGCCGCACGCCTTGCGGGCCGCGAGACCCCCGTGACGCACAGTGAACTGGCGAACCACTTTAATCCTTGATATCGTCAGAATGGTACTGGCAAATTCCCTTCTTTCCCCTTGGTTCCCCTCCTGGCCATGTTTCATCACTTCGTATCAAGGTCGTGTGCAGACTGATATGTGTGCTATACGAGACTCTGTGTGCTATACGAGACTCGAAAGGGAATTCCGATTTTTCCCCATCCCCATTCGTTCCCTTCTTGACTTCCCTAGCGGCCCTTGTTTCATGTGTGTCGTATTCTTTCAAGTGCGCTGTGGGAACCGCATATGGCGGGTCGTCAGCACTCGGGTGAACGTCATCCTTGACGCCTTCTTCCCCGTGCCCTTCCTTGCCTACATCCTCCACAGCAGAGTCAAACAGGGCTGACACAAGACGAAGGGAAATACGACCGCGCGGTGCTTGCTCATGCGATCTGAGAATACATAGTGCTGTTGGCGATTAGCCGGGTACCAGGTTGTCGAAGAGTTTATAACATCTCACTATTGCTGGAGGCCTCACAACATGACCGACAGCTAGATATAGTGCAAATAGAAGGGGCTTTGTACATGATAACATTGACCGTTGACATTTATGAAGTATCATTATCATAAAGAGTACGAGGAAACGGAATAAAATCACCGTGGAACAGACGGACGCAAGAAAACATGGAGGCACTTCCTGGACTTAGCTGCCCCGTGACGAAAATTATCATGTCCTTTCAGCCTGGCTGCTGGCCTCTCGAATCCCTAGAACCATACCATCTCTGGCCGGAGTGGTGCGTCCCTTCACTTCCACTACGCGCCTCGTGTCCGGGGTACCAACCCGGATCCTATCTCGCCGAGCTGCTCGTGAAGCGTCGCTTGTTTCCACTCCGGGTTTGAGAGGAGGGAGATCCGTAGGCACCAACGCTGTTAGGGTGGGACTCTTTGATGTGCTTGCTCAGGTTGTCGGGGCGCGAGTAGGAGCGTTCGCAGCCGGCGTTCGGGCAGTAGAACCTGCGGCCCAAGTGCGTCTGCCTGTGCTTGCGCAGGTAGTTCGCAAAGTTCTCCGGCTTCCCGGTCTCCATCGGCTGCCAGGGGCACCACTCGCACGTGTAGTTGCCGGATCTGCCCCCACAGTTGAGCTGCTCGTGGACCGGGATCTGGTCGGGGGCTTGCAGGCAATGAGCAATGGCCCCAACATTTGCAGTGGGAATGTTTGGCAACATATCCACGAGACCAGAGTGGTGACCCTGTGGTGGCGGTGGCGGCGGCGGCATTTGACCCTGGAGCCAAGAGTACAGGGAGCCGTCGTCAGGGTTCCAGGTACTGATTGTATTGCTTGCCGGAGACACGTTGATGTCGGATATCGGGAAGTATTCCGCGGCTGTTCTAGAAGAATCGGGTGTTGGCACAAATGCGTTGATTCCCGAAGCTGTCTCCTCGGTGTAGCCGGATGTGGTGGGCGTCGGCTCCCAGACTGATTGCCCTCCAGCTTGGTCCACGGACATGCCGCCTGGAGACTGGGTGAGATTGTCAAAGTATCTCACTGAGCCTGGCTGGGCAAGAATCTGTATTTCGGGAGCGGCGATTTGCGAACTACCAAAACTCGACGTTGAGGAGTCCCAGGAAGTGCCGGGGACGTCGAATATGACTTGAGGCGAACTCCCAGACCGAGAGCTGCTGGTCTGGCTGCTCGCGAAGCTGCCAGGGGAGTTTTGGCGATAACTCGGCGGCGGCGGCGTGTCCGGCAACTCCACACTCGTGCTAGATGTGGCTTGGAGCTCGTAGGGGGCATCGGCAATATACTCCGTCTTTTCCTGATCTGGCAACCGGTGCAGGCTCAGCTTGTCTTGCACGGTAAGGTGTCCGGTTCCGGACCAGATCCAGTCGGGTGGACCTGGGCTCTTCGCGGCCACGCTTGGAGATCCGCCACGAGATGACGGAGCGCTGTTCCGCCTTTGGCTGCGGATGACCCGAAAGATCGAGCCGGAGAGTTCCGAAAATTTCTTTTTGATGCCGACGGCCGGCGCCTTGGCCTGCCAGCCCTCCCATTCAAGCCACTCCCGTTCTGTGATGGGGTATCTGTGGGCATTCTTGCATCGCAGGCAGTTGAACTCGCCGAACTTGAGCTGCTTGCATTCAAGGAGGTGGCCGATCAGCCCCATTGGCTGGTCGAATTCCTCATAGCACCTCATGATGGGACAGCAAAACATGGCCCGCTCATCTTCTGCGCGGTCGTAGAGGGCTCTCCGGCTCACAAAGTCCCGCATAATCATCAACACGATACGCGAGACGTTGGGGTCCGTGACCACATGCTCCTCGTAACTAGCGGTTGGAACGCACGGTTAGCCAGGGTTCATCCACCGCAGCCTGTCTCTCAACACCCGTTGGTGCATACTCACGGGCAGACAGTTTTCCCAGGCATCGACGGATTCGTCTGAAAGCGGTAGTCGCCAGTGCCATCCAGTTGCGTAGCGTAACCCATTATCTGAGCTTGCGGGTACGACATATTGCCGGACTCTGACGCGTCAAGCTTGCCTTTTTTGTCCTTTGAGTTATAGTGCTTCGAACGGGGGAGGCATGACGATTCTCAGCGTCTTCACTCGACCTCCCCAGGCGCATTTGAGGCGTGCCGGCAGGGACCTTTAAGATGCCGTTGTCAAAGGTTTCTGGAAGCCTCATGCGACCGCAAACCCAGTGCAGTCCGCCATTCGAGGGCCCGTCCCGCTCTCAGTCTGTTCAGCAATCCCCTCCATCCCCTTGTCGATCATTTCCCTTCGCGTGCCTGGAACCCTGGCTCTGAGGCCACGCGTTAAGGCGCCAGACGGCCAAGAATGTAACCAGAGGGACAGCGTGCTCTCTTTGGAAACGATGGAAGGGGCCCAGTAAGCATGGCCGGGCGAAATGTTGGCGACGAGCCGTTCATAAGCTGTGTCGTGGGGACTATAGGGGTGTGGGGACGCAAAAGCGCAGGCTTGGCTCGTGAATCCCCTTCGTGCAGAAAGTCAGGACCTCATGTAGAAAAAAGGCTCAACGGGATTAGATTGCGATGTGGCTTGTGAGTGAGTCCCTTTGGTGAAACCCAACAATCAGCGGTTGTGGAAAACCAGAAGCCGCCCCTCTTTATCCCTCAAGGGCTTTGTCCTCGCAGCAATGTGCATCGTAAGGCAACAGGGCGACGACCCTCCCCAGTAGGTTGCGCGACTGTTGAGGCCTCCAAGCGTTCGCGGGGAGTGTGGTGGCATCAGATGCTGGAGCAGCAGCTCCGAAACGGGGATAATTAACGGACCTGTGAAGGGACCCAGGCTAAGCCGTGCCCGGCCTCGAGGCTGGTGTTGCCCCGGCCCCTGGGGCTTATTTCGCAGAGGCCTCGGAAAGGGAAAAAAAATGAAGGGCCTAGGCCGTCACTGGCCGCGGGCGGCCTAGGCTACATTCCTTATCTCCGGATTGAGTGCGCATCGCCTCCGCTGCAAGGTCCTTACGGCCAAGACCAGAGTACGGGTTGCCCAAGTCGGGTTGTCCGAGGGCGGTTGGTTCGCGGGCTGCGGCGCAACCAACCGAGGGCCTTGAATGGCTTGTCTAGCCTTGTCCCTGTGTCGACCGGAACGAGGAGGAGACCCCGAGGGAGAAGGGGGCATGGCGGCAAGACGGAGGGTGCCAGCCAAAGGGAATGGTAAGGTAAATGAATCAATGAAAAGGGGGCGAGAGTGCGCGGGGTTTTGGCGAGGTTTGCGGGTGTTCGGGCAGAAGAGCTTGGGATCAGACGACACTTCATGTCTTTTTATCCACGAGTATGGATGTTCTGTCGATTAGAAAATGCCGGAAGGCAAAAATCAATCCTCGCACAGAATCGGTCTATTGAGAGACGGGCCTCATGGTTTATAGATACTGCCCAGCCACGGCAATGTCGAGCCCAAAATTAGCATCTCAGCCAAGACGTGTGTATGTTCCAACCCCAGCCGTCTGAGGTGAGCTTGTTGGGGGCGGGGCTGAGCTTCATTTGGGCAGGTATTGACCTATCGATCAGTGACGATTGGACATCTTCGAGCCAAGAGTCTCGCGCCTTTGGGGCGATGCAGGAACAGATCACCGAAGAAGTGGAAATATACTATTTATGGGAAGGCAGCCCGCATGGCCCCCAGTTAGGCGGGCCATTGAGCAGAAGGGATCAACTTTCTTTTCTCCTAGCTTGATAGGCAACCCCTAGACAACATGCATCTCGCCGTCATGTTGCCCTATAACGATCAATGGCCCTCAAACGCAGCGGGCATATGGTCAAGGAGCTCATGTATCTCTGTCGCGGCAAGACCTCTGGTTCGGGCCGCCAGAGTCTATTTGGACTTGCCGGTGGGGATGCAAAATAACACGATCCTCTTGCCCTTCTCGCCTTCCTCCCCATTTGCCCAGTCATTGAGCCCCTTATCCACCCTGTAATATCCTCTCCGCTCAAGCTGAACAATATCGTCTTTCTTGAGCGAGGCGGCATCTGCTCCACACCAGGCGGGCTCCATTGACTCTGTGACGGGCGTGAGATACTTCTCGAGATCGTCCTCCTCCTCAAGCTTGTCCTTGGTGATGAGGTAGTCGAAGTCCCAGAGCTCTGCAGGAACAAGGTCCTGTCCTTTACTAGAGAGCCATGTGACTTTCTTCTCGGTGGTCTTGACATCGCCGGCAAGGTTGAGCTCGACAGTGATGCTGGGGATAGGGGCTCCCTCCTTGATTTCACGCACAATGGCATTACCCCATGCCATCAGCGTAATCTCCTCGCCAACCTTCATCAGGGCAACATCCTCCTGCTCTAGCAGGATCTCAGAAGAGAAGGTGACTGGCTTCAGTCCAACCTCCTTGTTCTTGGGATGCTTCGGCTTGTCGACCGTCTGTGGCGAGGCAGGGGCCTCGGCGCCAGTGATAGTGACCTTCACGACACTCTTCTGAGTCAAGGCCGTGTGGCGCGGTGCAATGGGGTCGATCTCCTTCTTGTTGGCGGCCCAGAATGAAGTCCAGTCCATGCTTGTCACATTCCGGCTCGGGCCCTGCTTAATAATGAAGTCACGGAGGGCAGCAACTGTCATGCCACGCCGACGCACACCTCGCACGGTCGGCATACGAGGGTCATCCCAGCCCCAGACACGGCCAGTATCAACCAGCTTTGCCAGCTTGCGTTTGGAGAGGAACGTCCGAATGAAGTTCATACGCGCAAAGTCCCACATGTGAACTTGGCGAAGCTTCAGCGTGTCGAGAAACCACTGGTACTGCGGGTTCCTGTCCGTGTACTCGGTGGACCTCAAAGCATGGGTCACGCCCTCAAAGCTGTCAACAACGGGGCAGGCAAAGTCGTACATGGGGTACATCTTCCATGTGGTTTTTGTCCTGTGGTGTGGCTCGTCGTTGCATCGGTAGATGACGGGGTCGCGCATCGCCTTGTTCGGGTTGTCGACCGACAGCTTCGCGCGGATGCAGAACCGCTTTCCCTCGTCGGAGCCCTTTTTCATCTCCTCGAAGATGCGCAGCGTCTCCTCGATTGCCATCTCACGGTGCTTCGAGGCGATGCCCTTGCCACGCTCCTCTCTCATCGTCTCCTGGTCTGTGTCATCGGCGTATGCGTGGCCCTCCTTGATGAGACGCAGGCACATCTCATACAAGTATTGGAAGTAGTCCGACGTGTGGGAGAATTTGTCGGCCTCGATTCCCATCAAGGCGAGATCTTGGATGATGGCATCCTGATACTCCTCCTTCTCCTTTGAAGGGTTAGTATCGTCGAGCCGAAGTCGCAGAGTGCCGTTGTAGGCCTGGTGAGCGAAGTAGTCGCTGAGAAGAGCTGCTTTGGCATGCCCAATGTGGAGATATCCACTAGATTTTTGGGTGTAAGTTACAGGAACAGAGAAAAAAAAGGTTCAAGATTAAGGTACTAAGGATACGTACGACGGCTCAGGCAGGAACCTGGTCACAACCCCCTTGTCGGCATCCTGAAGAGCGAGGTTGTAGTTGCCGCCAGCCCTGCTAGCAGCGGCAACCTTTGCCTTTTGCGCCGCAGCGGCTTTCTTGATCTCTCCTTGAATCTCGGGGTGGTTCTGCTCAAGGTAGAGGTACCAGCGGGTCAGGTTTGCAAGGCCGCCCTTCTTGACAAAGGCCACGGCTGCCCTGTTGCTCGCAATTGCGACCCAGATCTTGGAGTCGAGCTCGCCAAGCTGGTAGCCATCGAGGTAGGACCGCAATGTCAGGTGCTTGTCGAGACTGGCAAGGTGCGGCTCGATGGACCGAAAGTCTCCCGACAGGGCGGGAGCGATGCTTGCGACCTCATCGGCCTTCATTGTGCAAGAATCGTAGTTTGGGTATCTCGGTGTTTCCCAAAAGCAAAACGACGCGATGGGCAGGCCAGCAGGAAAAAAAAATGAATTAGCACGCGCCCACGCCAAACGAGAAGGAAATGGTGCGCAATCCCATGGTGGGGTTGACTCAGACGACGCGGGGTGCTAGAATGACGGAGACAGTGGGGCCGGCAGGCGGGGCTCCCAAAGACACGATAAGATAACATGAAAGCTGATCCAGCGGACACGGTGCTAATTACCTCAGCAAGTAACAAGCTCACTTTTTTCAACAATGCGCCTGAGGAGGTTGTCGCGGGAGGCTTGATTGCGGGACTGGGAGTGATATCGGCACGCACCCCCAAGCTCGGCAATGACTTCAACAGGCCAATGCCTTGCCTCGTTGGCAAGGCTAAGCCTTACAACAACAATACGGCCAGCGGCCACGACGGTTCCCCGATTTCTAGCCCCCACGGCTACCCAAGTTCGGTTTGCGTCGCCGTCGAAGAAGCCAGAAAAGAAGAAGAGGCAGCACAAGACGTTCAGAGTATGGAGGAAAGACTCACTGATAACTTTCTCGCTATGCGACGCTATGAGGTTATTTGCGTCACTTCATTTGCAATCCATCCTCTCCACCTGACAACTCATAGCTGACGGTTGGGCCGCTTCCTCCACCCCTTTCCAGATATATCCGCGCCTTTGAGGTTGGCAAGCCGGCGGACAATGTGGCATATGACCTCGCGGTCAAGCTCACGTCCCTCAAGCGCACTGCCATCATCCGAAACCGCATTCGTCTACCCCACACTCTCGCGACAAATATCAAGATCGCGGTCATCTGCAAGCCAGGAAGCCGCGCGTCGGCCGAGGCGCGAATGGCCGGCGCTGCCGCCGTGGGCGAGGAGACAATATTTGAGGCGGTGCGTGACGGATCCATGGATTTCAATAAGCTTGTCTGCCACGTCGACTCGCTGCCGGCTCTGACGGCCGCCAATCTGGGGCGCATCCTCGGTCCCAAAGGAATGATGCCGAGTGCCAAGACCGGTACGGTCGCCAAGGACGTCAAGAGCATGATGCGCGAGATGATTGGGGCATCAGACTACAGGGAGAAGGAAGGTGTTGTGAGAATGCCCATTGGCAAGCTCTCGTTCACGCCCGAGATGCTGGCCGACAACGTCAAGGTCTTTATCGCTCAGCTGAAGAAGGATATGAGTGCTCTCGAGGACCAGACGGACAAGGGCATCGATGAGATCGTTCTCAGCGCGTCACACAGCCCCGGATTCAGTTTGAGCGGCGGGTTCAACCCCTCAGACCCTACCGTGACGACCACGGCACTATCAACACCGATGTAGCGTCGGATGTCCTTAGATTATGTACAATACGCTCTCATGGAGTAGAGGGGCAATGCCGGGATTGGCGCTACTATTTTGATGGCTTCATGTGAACTTTTGTTGGGGGTATACCAAGACATCTTCTTTCGTGAATGGAAATTCTTCCGTGATCTGCCCTCTAGAGCCTTTCCACTTTCACTTCTTCTTGAATACGGCAATGGCGTCCTCTTCGGCCTCGAGAAGTCGATATATAGCAAGATACTTTAGCATCCTTGACTGACCGCGAGCTCCCGCATTCTTCACTTCCTTTGTTGCTGTATTCAGATCGAGCAACAAGGTATTCCGGCACTTGGTAATCCTGTCGCCCATCTTAATGACGAATGGCATTTCGATCCCAATCGAACCGACGAGCTGTTCAATCACACGATATTCCGTCGCTAGTGAAATGAGTTTGGCGGGACTGCTGCCGACAAACGTCCGCTCCGCGTTGGCAGAATCGCCGAAGCCTCCTTCGGCCTCATCGTCCTCGTCGCTGTCATCGACATTGAATATGTTGTCCGCAGCGTTCTTGGGCAAGCTGTCGACCGCCAGGCGGGCCTCGAGCGCAGCGACCCTCTCGTCAAGCTCGAGCATGCGCCGCCCTCTCTCAATGCTGGCCCTGACCTCCCCAAGCTCGGCGCAGGCGTCCGAGACGTCAACGCGGCGGCGACGGACCTGCTCCTTGATGTCTTCGACGGCTCGGCGGAACCCGAGCAGCGCGACGCGGACGTCCTCGACCTTGTCCTCGCCGCCCTTGAGCTCGTCGCCAAGGCCGAGGAAGGACGTGTAGTTGGAGTTGACCAGCTCCAGGAGCTCGGCCGAGATTGCGGCGCTGCGGTCTCGGAGATCCGAGCGCAGATCCTCGAGGGTCTGGTGGCGGTGGGCCGAGGTCGTGTCGGCGTCCGAGGGGAAAAGCGAGGACAGATAGGCGGCGGGGTCAAAGTCAGGGGCTAGGAAGTCCTTGCGGGCTAGCGCGGTCGGGAACGGGAGGGCGGAGTCGTCGTCGTCATTGTCGTCCGAGTCCACGGACGAGCTCGAGGACGGGAGCTGGAAGCCCGAGTAGGACGATGTCGGGCGCGGTGCTGGCGACTTCGGCAGATGGAGCCCCAGCCCGACCCCGGTGCTCATGGTAGGCGAATGCGGGGCGAAGCTTTCTGGGGGATGAATAGCGAGCACCGGGATGCAAACAAAATGCAATGCGATTGTGCTCAAGAATCATGTGTCTGCCTTTAGTTTGGCTTTGTGCTTTGCACAGCACCACAGAGACGCCGAGAGGATGGCAGCCTTCCGCGCTGTCGCGTCTGATGGGTGGTGTGGGGTAGCTTTCTAGCTCTCAGTAGGGGAAAGGGAATTTGTGGGTGGCATGTGCTGCAATCCCAGCATATTCGTGGCATTTGAATTGACGAATGGGGATTTAAGGCCAAGCTCGCACATGAATGTAGCGTACAAACAATTGAGTCTAGGCACAACGGTTACTGTGATTCTTTATTCAACTATGTGATCTCGGACGGATCACTAGGTAGGAGGCCAACACTGACAACTAAGGCTGCATGAAGCCACCATGCGCCGAAGGTGAAGCTCTCTTGTCTCGAAAACTTTGGTGCCGAAAGATGCGCAGATAAAAAAAAATTGAGTATGTATTAGGTATATGGGAAGTGACGGCATAATCTATAGCCATTATCCATCTCAACAGGGCGAGGTCGTGATAATGATAATGCGGCGGCGAAACATTTAGCCCAAGGTGATCCTGGTATCTTCGTCCAGGCCAAATTCCAGTGGCAGCCGAAGCCGCAACCAAGTCGAGGATCCAAGTTCAAAGGAACGAAGCGGGGCAAAGAGTAGCGACTGCCCGAAGTCGGCGAGAGTATGGCTCCCTGAGAAAATGATCTGGACAGGTGGAAAAGAAAGCAGAAATTGCACACATGCCTGGGCAATTCGAGCCGCGCTGTTTTCCAGCTCACCGTTGCCGTCGCATTTTGCCTGGGGCAATAAGACGGCCCAATGATGTGGCCCTAGTGCACCCGAACGAGCCCACTCGGCCAAGGAACCAATGGCCCGGTGTCAATATGCGCTAGCCAATTATAGGACTAGCGCAGCCAGCTGCAGCATGATCTTATCAATCTCATCAGTTGGATCCACTGACTCCAAACAGTGCACAGATCGCGAGGCTTGTTTACGACTGGGCAAGGAAACAGCACGCCAGCTCATCCAGCGTCCAGGATAGCGAGGGTCCTGGAGGATGAGGTAGGCATTTGAGATGAGTAGTGCCTTGTGAGAGATCTTTCCAATCAAGAATGGGACATGCAAAAGATTCTATAGAAGGACATCTTACAAGTTAAGGCGGCTCGTCTCTCAGCAAGTTGAAAGTAGGAACCAGCACACGGCAAGTCAGCTGCGGAATCACGAATCCACCGCCCCGGCCAGCTCCGATATTAGGACCCGGGCGAAGGCTAATTTCTGAGACCAGCCTTCATTGGGACTGGCGAGTCCATAAGCACAAAAACTCCCTGGCTTCCGGTTCCTCATGTGTAGGCTGCTTTCGACTGCCTGCCACCGTTCCAAGCAAAGGAACCAGCCCCGAACGCACGATCCATACCGGCCCGAGGGGTCTCAACAGCCAAATAATTGTGGTGGTTCTCGCTTTCTTTCATATTGCTCTCTCTATTCTTTCACACTCATCTCGTGACCGTTACAGTGCGAAATCAGCCTCAAGGTGCGTTCTACCATTTCGACGTTTCTCAGTACAAAGAAGAGCGAGGTGCTAAAGCTAGTTCGCCTAACGATGAAAAGCCCTCGAGTCGTCTCCGCAGACCCAAATACAGGTGCCCAGCATATGCCAATCTCGAAAGCGCCCATGCTTGCCCCGACGACTCGTGGCGGCGGCGTCGGCTCACCTCACGCCTTGGTGCCGAGCCCCACTTCGACCAAATCCCCTCACACCCATGGAATTTCTCCCACGGTCCTGACTGCCGTCTCCACGACTGATCCCCGACCAAACTCGCTTTTATCAATCCGCCCAACCGCCGGCCAAAGTGCGCGGCCACATCCAAGGTCCCATCCAACTGGAATCCCGATGGCGTCCATACTGTCTCCAGCACCAGCGCCGGCTGCCGCGAAAGCTCCTGGTTCCGTGACGAGCAAGGAATGGGTCATACCGCCTAGGCCGAAGCCGGGGCGCAAGCCGGCAACCGACACGCCACCTACTAAGCGCAAGGCCCAAAACCGTGCTGCACAGAGGGCATTCCGTGAAAGAAGAGCGGCGCGGGTTGGTGAGCTGGAGGAACAGCTGGAGGAGCAGTCCGAGGAGCACCAGCGTGAACAGAAAAAGCTTCAGGACCGCATCCATGAGCTGGAGGTTGAGGCCCAGACTCTCATGACCCGGTGTCAGGTGCTGGAGAACATGCTTGAGAGAGAGCGGCTCGAGCGACGGAGGTGGAGCGAGGGCACTATTCATCAACCTTCTATGGTGTCGTCAAGAAACGGGAGTGTCACGCTGCTCCCGCCGCAAAACGGGCAGCCAGGTGGTACATTCGCTGGGGGGCCCAGCGTGTACAGCAGCCACCTCCAGTCAGCGTCTTCAAACCAGCCAGCCTTTGGAGCAAGGCAGAGCACTACGAGCACGACGTCAGCACCCGCGCCACGACACCCCGTCCACTCCTTTTCCATTTCGCAGATCATCTCCCCGCCCGAGGATGTGGAGACGGGTGAATCGTCGTCGCTCTCGTGCGGCTCGTGTGCTCCGGGAGGGCCATGCGCGTGCGCAGAGGAGGCTTTGGCAAACGCAGTGGTCGGATGTGGGAAATGCACACTCGGCTCCAAGTGCGAATGTCTCGAGGCCACACTCAACGCCGCGATGGGATCGTCAGATCTGAAGCGGCCCCATCGGTCGACATCGCCTTCAACTGCGCCGGGCGAGAAGAGGGCACGATCCGATGCGGCTATGGAGATCGACTTTACCACATTCTTTTCTAGCAGCAAGCCGAATCCTCCCATGCCGGCAGCACCGCGGGCTTTCGCGCCTGGGTCGGTTCAGCTGCCTATCCCGCCCGGGGGGTCCTGCGGATTCTGTACCGAGGGGACCTACTGCGTCTGCGCTGATGCAATGGCTCCAGTGCTGTCGACAGCCCCGACGCCACCCGCCCCAAACCCAGTCGCCAATGCAGCTCGTCAGGTGCAGACACCACCTCCATCTGAGACGGATGTCGTCCCGCCCCCACTAGAAGTGACGGCAACCGGGGCCATCAAACTTCCTGGGGTGCAATCAATCAAAAATGGCAACAGGCCTGCCGCAGCTGCTGAGAGGGTTACCGAACCAAAGTCCACGTGTGGGCCGGGAGGGCCCGGAACCTGTGCTCAATGTCTTGCGGACCCGATGTCTGGACTGTTCTGCCGTTCATTGGCTGCAAACATTGAGAGGAACAGCCAGGGCGGGAAGAGCGGCGGTGGTTGCTGCGGAGGAGGGGGCCCAGGTGGTTGCTGCAAAAAGCAACCGGCAACGACAGCAACGAAGCCACCAAGCAGCAAACT
Source organism: Gaeumannomyces tritici R3-111a-1 (assembly GCF_000145635.1). Lineage (NCBI taxonomy): Eukaryota > Fungi > Ascomycota > Sordariomycetes > Magnaporthales > Magnaporthaceae > Gaeumannomyces > Gaeumannomyces tritici. The sequence goes on along the minus strand of NW_008804549.1, from coordinate 2,563,345 downwards.
CGGCCTGAGCCTCTCCTGTGCCGACACTTACAAGACGCTATCAAGTCATCGCCATTTCAACCGGGCAACAGACGAGATCGCCAATTGGCTGCCTCTCCTGAAAGCGGCACCGAGACCAGAGGCGGAGCAGCCCACTACCGGCACGGCCCCTCCTCGTCCTCCCATCGAGGTTGAAGCTGCTAGCATCATGAGCGTGCTGAAAGGTTTTGATGTCCGCTTTGGCAATTCGGCTGCTTAGAATGGCCGAGATCTGTTTCAATCACACCCATCCCCACGGCAAGTCGATCGCGTGCTCAAGCTAGGCACCAGTGAGAGAGCCAGTTTGAGGGAGAAAAGATGAAAAAGAGATAAAACATTGAGGATACGCGCAACGGAGCCGCTCACTTGACCCCAGGGTGCTATGAGACGAGGCCTTTGCTGCATGAATTCCCTGCCAACAACCCCAGATGCTCTTGGTGGGTTGCTTCATATGCCAGATGACAAGGAATTGAAGCCGAGTGACGAACCGCGGCATGGAAACACATGGGAGTGTCCTTGGTAAGAAGTCAGCTCCTACGATCTCTCGAATTGGCGTCGCGGTATTTTTTTGATGTTGCAGTCTCCACGGCTAGCTGCATCAACACCTCGACAGCGGCGGATCGTCGCCTGGGAGGACGAATCACACCGGCAGATTCACATTGTATCGCGGCGGGTGGAGGGCGACCCGGACAACGCAGCAAATAGGAAGGAGATTTGGGGCAGGCCTGCATTGATCACTCGGACAGGCCGCCTCTGTTCTCGAAGCACTCGCTGCATCACGGGCTCTGTTTGCTTTTTTTTGTTGTTTGTTTTGCGAAATTTATCCACCTGCGCATGCAAGCTCTTGACCACGCGCGGTTGCACCGATGTGTATTACCCGCATCACCATGGGTGTATCATCGCATGTGGCAGTATAAAATGGGAAGTTCACGTCCGGGCTCAAGCCAAATATTGCTTTTACATGACCCTTGGCAGCGGTTTTCGGTAACGGATCCTGTGACATTGTCGTGGTACCTTGGGACAGGTAGTTAAGTATGGACGTTCCTGTCCCAGCAGACACGGGAGGTCCCTGTTACTACGGTGGACGGGATAGAGGAAGGTTGGTGTGTGAGTCAAATCCGACCGCATCTGAGACCTTGCATGGATCTTGGGAGGTCGCCCGTGATGAGTTGTCGGCGACACAGCGCACGACACAACCAACAACGGGCCTTTCCTGTCGGGGGCACCAGGCGGCATTGAGCCTATACGGGACATGACGGGTGTCTGCAGAATACGTTTCGACGTGAATTGGCTGAGATGGGCCGTGCTGGTGAATGCGGGAGTGAATGAGATCCCGAGATGGTGGGGTGTGAGTGGTGGTAGGTGCCCGGGCTGAAAAGATGAAGCTGAGGTGCAGGACCTAAAGAAACAAAAAAAAAACCCCCCGCATGATTTGTTCGGCTGCAGCACAGCACCATCCGTCCAGTTGCTCCCTCCAGAGAACAGCGTCGTCAGCAAGGAGGCCGAATTGATCGAGGTGCAGCTGCAATCTAGAAATATCGGGAATGCGCCTTAGCGCCTACTACGGAATCTCGGCCACCGTCCAACGGGGCGGCCCTGGCACGGCAACTGGTCGCGTTGGACGGCGTGTACGGATGTGTTCTACAGCAGCTCTGTGGGTATACTTATGTCCTTCTCCCAACGAGAACGTCAGAGCGAAAGAAGAAGGGGAAAAAAGATTACGGAGCTGCTCTGATAGGCAAAAGGGCCAGGGCACATGAGCGACAAGAGGCGCCGACCTGGCCCGGGGATTGGGCGGGCCGTCATTGCGGCGGTGAGCAGTGGACGAGTGCCTTGGAAAACACAGGATGTTTGTTGGCTGCTGGCCCAGGGGTGGCAGTGAAGGACGTCGTCCCGTCACAAGACCTTGACAGATTGCGGCGGTGAACTGGACAGCTCAGAGGAGGGGGAATATCAAAAGCTCGTGGGCGGCTGAGGGCAATAAGTGGATTTCATCAAAATACTGGTGCCCCTCAGGGGGCGCCCCTGGGGCTGTGATGATCTCGTTCATGGCCAGCGCAGATCCAAGGAGGCGGAATATTGCGGATCAACATCCACATGGGAAATGCAAGCAAGCTCGATTTGTCCAGGCTGCATGGAAGAGCACTCCAAACAAAACATTACTCACATGCATTAACTGGTAAAGGTGTCTTCTTCTCCAGAAGACGCCATGCTTTTGTTGGTATCCAATCCCTCGCCGGGGCTTGGACGAATCGCAGGCGGAAGGCCAGCCAAGAACGCGCAGGCACGGCGGGCAGTCTTGACAAAGTCCACACCACCCTGATGGCGCTGCAACAGGTACTTTGCGCTTTGCGCTCGCACGTGCGGTGTCATCTGATGTCAGTCCGCGCCAGGCGGCCCGGAAGGGAGGGCGGAGAAAAAAAAAAAGACCACGGCTGCCATTGGGCTTCTAGACTGGCTATTGCTTGGGCCCGGGCCATTTGGGTGCCGCGACTCCGTTCTCGTCCAGTCCCGAGGAGCGACAGGCTCGGAGAGGTGTGGGTGGGTGGGGGATGGGGGATGGGCAGCCATGAGGTGGGAAAGCAAGGATGGGTCGAGAGACACAGGAGAGCCCGTCGGGTGACAGCAGGACCGAGACCGCTGACTGCCGCCCGGGCTCACATCGCCTCCGCCAGTTGGGAGGGGACCCCGAGGGGTGAATGCAGGCGGTCCATGATTGGGTCTCACGGTGCGCTGGCAGCCGCAGTGCGGTGGAGCCGTCCCAAGGGGAAGGGAGGAAGCAGAGGGAGGCTAGCAAATAAAATCGGTACCAATAAATGAAAACAAGAGGGAGGAAAGGGGGGAGGCGATGAATGCAAGGCAGGCCAGAATGCAATGCACGCCAGCTCACGAGCGGACGCGAAAAAAAAAGAGGGGTACAGAACGGGCTCAGTCACGACCATGGCGGGAGGCCAGGGCAACCATGCCTCGCAAAAACGGGAGCTGTCGGGCTTCCATTCAATGCTGGGCCCCTGCGCAAGGCACTGATGGAAGCGAGCCCGGTCGGCGCAAGGGCTCACCGCAGTTCCATCCGGATGGGCGGGCGGGCAGCAATTCACGTTAGGTGCCTACCACTACCACCACGAGGGCTGCCACTCAGGGTGCCACTCGCTAGATAGATACCACCTACCGCCCAGGCACCTAGGATATTTGCCTCGCAAGGTGTACCTGGGCAAACTGGCAGGCTGGGTACCCACCACACGGGCGCGAAGGAAGATTTGAGGCTGGTCCCGCCGGATGCCCCAGGCCGGCGGCTGCTGTTGGCTGAAGGGGTCAAGTGCGGTGCACGCGGGTATAGCGATGTGCGCATCATCCAGAGCCGCGAACACGAGTGGGCAGGCGGCCGACGACATGACATGCGACCGACTATGACTGACTGCTACATACATATAAGACTCAGCGAGCTGAAGACGGCGTTTATGATGAGCGCGCGTTGCGGCAACCCATAGGCTGGCAAGACTGGGACGGCCCTGACTGTCGCCACATGGAGTGGGTTGTGGCGGGACCGCGGGCTCCTGGGCGGGAGGATGACGATGCGTTGTCAACCAGCCTGGCCAATGGTGGCCGGGGGAGGCCATGGATGGTGAAGCACGCCAGATCAATGGAAACGAAGACGGGGGGCAGGGGGCTAGAGATAAATTCAACGGGAGAAAAAAAAAAAAGGACGGACAGGGATAAGTGCCGAGGGACAACAAAAAACATGTAGGAAACAAAGCAAGTGGGAAAATAATAAAAAAACAATCCAGAATTAAGAATCCAGAAAATTCGGTCGCCCCGAGGTCCCGTGCATTGTTGACATGTCGGCGGTGCTGCTGCTGGGTGGGATGGAGGGATGGAGGTGGGCATCTCGCGGCTGGAAAGGGTGCTGGTGGGCTGGTGGTTGGTTTGCTGCCCGGTGGTGGCCTCCAGAGCTAGCTGGCGTGGCAGTTGCAGAGTGGCTTCTCCCGTCCGTGTCCCCGAAGGGCACAACCGCGTGGCCCTAAACGAGCCTAGCTCGCCGCCGCAGGGGCCAATCGAGTGCTGTGGGCGCCGGGGCGCCGCGTCAAATTGAAATCCACACTCACACTCCCAAGGTCTGCCTCTGGCTGTAGGTACCCTACCTTGGGCCTTGGGCAGGTACGTACCTTGGCCCCATGTCCCTACCCTCCTACCCCACGCACGCCCAGTGCTGGGGCGCACCGCAGCGCCGTGTGAGCTGCTGCCGCCTGCCTGCAGCTACAACGCAGCCTGCAGCCTGAGGGCGCGGAGGGACCCAGCCCGGCAAGCACTGGACCACCAGACCAAGACCTGTCGCTTGCTTGCCCACGGCCTTACTGCTGCTGTTCCTGCTGGTGCTGGTGCTGGTGCTGGTGCTGGTGCCGCCGCTGCTGCTGCCGCTGCATGCACGAGAGCTCAGCGAAACCCGGCTCCTGCTCGCTGCCAGCAGCCAGAGGTATTCCCATTTCTGTCTTAGACCAGGCCGGCCGGCCCCAAAAGAGAAGCGTTGTCTCCATCCCAACTGCGGACAGACCTCCCTGCTCCCCTCCGCGCCCGTCTGGACTCCTGCTGCCACCTCCTGTGCTCCCACCACCTAACCCCAGCTGTCAGGCCTTGCATCCATCCGACTCCATCCGACCCGTGCGGGACATATACCTACCTACCTGCACGCCTCCCCCGAGCGCGACTCGACCCTACGTCCTCGAGTCCAATGCCGTAGTTGTTAACCCTGCGCGAGACTCGTGAGGTTACGGCCATCGAGGCAACCTGACCGTATACCTACCTACCACTACCTCCATACCATACCACACACATAGAGCTTGGGCGTCGACGCTCGCGACCCGCCCCTCGCAAACTCGCACAAACACGCCCACGCGTGCCACCGCACCGACGGGTGTCATCCCTGAATCCTGCGCGCCGAGGTCACCTCTTTCCCAGTCCAGCTTGCCGGCGGAGGCAAAGCTCAGGCCCACGCCGCCGCCTCCAAGAAGACGAGACGAGACGATCCGAGATCGCGCCGTAGCTTCCCCCTCGAGTGCTCCGCCCAACCCGCCGAGACCCACATCGAGGACCGGCCCAAGTACGATTTACAGCTTCTTGTGACGGCTGGTTCAGACTCTTCCTCTTCCATGCGCCCACTATGATCTCCATGCAACGATCACTCTCGTCGCCCATATACTCCAACTCACCTGATCGTACGTGCGCCGGAGCCCCACCGGCGTCCAGGCCTGGCGAAAGCCCCCCCTGGAAACCTCGCCCGCTTGCAAGCCCCCTGCTAACCGGCACCTTGCTCAAAAAGCTGAGCCTTCTAGCCCGGGCCCCTTCCCCTCCAGGTCACCGTCGCCGTCGCCGCTACCCTCTCCCGACGGCCATGTCGATACGTGCAAACCGCAGAGAACAAGGTCTAGGAGCCCCTCGCGAACGACTAGTAAGGCCGCCGCCGCCGCCGCCATGTCGGCCAGGCGCAGCGATGAGGTGCCGCGCCGCTCCGAGCACCGGTCCCAGACCCTATCCCAAAAGCCCATAATTGCGCAACAGACCTTTCCGCTGCCTCTTTCCCAGGACCAGGTCCAGAGCTCCTTGGGAGAAGGCCTTGCCACCGGCGATGATGACAGCCTGCCCGCCCTGGGTGGCAACCCCACGCCCCTCAAGCTTCCATCGTTGCTGCTGCATGATGTCTCGCAGTACACGAATCCCTTCTTTGCCGAGCCCGAGCCCAACAGGCTGACGCTGGAGGAGCTGGCCCATCTGGTGCGCCTGTCCAAGTATCAGGAGCGCAAGCGCGCCAACAACCGCGTGCGCCTGCAGCGGAACCTCGTTGCCACGGCGCTCTCGGCGAGGCTGACCCGCTGCGGCGAGATGGCCTACCGCAATCTGGTAAACTGCTTCCGCACACAGGAGAAGAAGGCCTTTGCCAGCCTCTACAAGGCCGTGCATGATGTCCGCCTGAGCTGCATGGAGAGCAGAAAGTACGCCATGCTGGAGCCCGAGATGGAGTCGCTGTCTTTGCATTCCCCAGGCGTCGGCTCCTCCGAGAGCCTGAACTCCCCGGGCCTCGCCGGCGACGCCAGCGCCCCTTTCCTGAATAGCATCGCCGCCTCGTCCAGGGAGGCGTTTTTGGCTTTCCTCACACAGGTCAGGACCAACCCGGACTATTTGGCTGCCAGGCTCTGCTCTCTTGACTCGACCGAGCTTTCTGCCCTGAAGACGTTTGATCAAAACCCCGAGCCCATCGATTCCGTCCTCCCCTCTCACGGCGCCTCGTCCTCCTCCTCGCGCCTCCCCACGTCCAACCTCAGGGACCGGACGTCCGCGTTGAGGAGCGGGTCCCACAGGTCGTCGGCCAACCCCGTTAGCCACGTTGAGCAGCTGCTTTCCTTTCAGCGCCATGATCCCCTCTCTTCCTTGATCCACACCTGTTTCGCAAACTCGGCAGGCCCGGACAGTGCCGAGGACCGACGCAGGACCGACATCTGGGCCACTGCCATGGCCCGGCTGATCACTGAGCAGAGGACGGGCAACGATTCGATTCTCTTCTCTGTCCTGAATGCATGGTCCTCCATGCGCGACTGGCCCGGCCGGACCAACATGGAGTGGTACCTGATGAAGATCCTGGAAGACGGCGCCTTCATTCTGGATAGGGCAGAGGACCAGAACGGAACCCGCTTTAATCTCAGCAGTTGGTCCAGGGATGACTCCAGCGCCGCTGACAGGTTCTACGACAAGGCGGTCGAGCAGCTGTTCGAGATAATGGACGACGAGGACGAGACGGGGATCCCCGAAGGTCTCATTGAGCTGGGCAACGAGATTCTGAAGAAGCTGGACGCGCAGTTCGTCGAGAGCACGCGGCGCGAGCTCGTGCTCCGCTGGCTGTTCCAGGTGTGGCTCCCCGAGGTTATGATACACCCGGAAACCCGTGGCATCATGGCCGAGTACCACATTACGGACTACGGCCGCCAGAAGATCCTGCGGACCGTGGCAATGTACGCATCCAGGCTAGCCCAGGACGTCATCTCGGGCAAGCCAGTCAAGCCCGACACCACCAGGCACATTGAGAACATCCTGGGCCGTTTTAGTCCACGCTCCGCGAGGAGGAAGACCAGGCTCCTGCCCGCCCGATCTCTAACATCGCTGAGGGAGACGGTCGAGGTACACCCGTACCTCGTCATTGCACCGGCCGATTTGGTTACCATGATCAATGCTCTGTTCCCGGAAAAGAGGCCGCAATCTGCTCACTCAAACAGGCTAAGATCGGGCGCCAACTCGATATCTGGCATGTCTGTCATCTCACAGCCCATATCCGTGATATCCCCACGCAACACCGGCAATAGTGCCAATCCCAACAACACGAACAACAATGACGGTGCCTCGGTCATCAGCACGAGCCTATCATCTGTGCTCAGCGATGCCACCACCTCACACGAGCCTCTGCTGGAAGAACAGCGGACCGGGAACTCGAGTAGATACTCGCCCCCGATTCCGTTTCAGAAGCGGGTCAAAACCTACGAAGAGGATGGGTTCCGCCTCCGGGAAGCGCTCCACGAGATGACGCAGACGCTGGGCCCCGAGGTTGTCCAGGGCACATGCCACCCGTGCATGGACCGCTGGTCGGTTCTGTTCATCTCTGCCGACGGCAACATGCTCTCGACGCAGATGACTTACGACCCAGACGACGAGGTCGACGAGGACGAGAACTCCCCGACAAGCGACACGGATGAAGAGGAGGAGGACGACGACCGGCCGGACCTAGGCAAGGACTACCACCAGCTTCGCGATTCGATCCTGAGGCTGGTCGAGGAGTACGAGATCCCTCAAGAGTCGCCAGACAGCGGTGCGCATGCGCCTACTTTCAGCAACCGCACCACGTCGACGCTCAAGAAGTACCGTTCCAAGAACAAGGTTATCTCGACAGAGAAGAGCACACAGATCAGAAACTCGAACAACCCCTACCGCCAGCACACACAACCGGTCCCCGCGAGCGCTGTTGATATTGAGTCCAGCAACGCGGCCCACGCCGACCTGAGTTCTTCTGGAAGCGGCTCTGTAGACTCGGAAGCCGGCGCTGGGGGTCAGGAGTCGGTTCTCGTCTCCATGTTGACGGCAGCATCTGCTCAGTCTCGTGCACAGTCCGACTTTGTCTCTGCGCACCAGTATTGGCGGACCCTGCAGCGCCTCAACGCCCTCTCGTCATCGTCTCTGCGATCCAACGGCTTTGCGGTTCTGCTCTACATCTTCTCTCGCGGGCCGCGCGACTCCATCCGGCGATCGGCATCCGCCATTGAGGAGTACGACGCCTGGCTTGTCTGGCTCAAGCAGTCGCAGGAGCGCGCCGAAGGAGCCATCGAGGGCATGATGAGGCGGCTCTCGGCGCTCAGAGACAAGGCTTGGTACGTCATCGATGTGCGGAACTCGACACACTACGACTTTAGCTCCAACATCGCCGCCGCCCTCAAGTCCATGGGCGCTCCGGTTCCGTCAGCGCCCTCGACCCCCAAGACTGCGCGTCTGGCGTTCCTATACAGCAACGAGTCGCAGATGGCAAACATGCTCAGCGGCGGTAAAGACTACGGCTTCCGCAACAAGCTCTCTGACGACCAGTCGGAAACGACAGCGCAGTGGATTCAAGAGTTTGGCGTCGAGAACTTTTGCAAGGGCGAAGAGCGCATCCATCGCCTGAGCGTCGAGGTGCACTCATGCGTCAGCAGGCTGATTGGCGACGGAGTCAACCCCAGTGCCGAGCTCTGGACGAATGAGCTCTACGCCGTCGACCGGGGACATCTCGACGGAAGCAAGGCTAGAGACCGGGATGCTCACTGGGATGACGCATCCAGCGTCGTCAGCGATGGAGACCGTCGTTTCCCTGGCCGCTTCAGCTCCGTCTCTCGTGACCTGAGGAGCGTCTCGTCCTTCAACATGAGCCAGCACTCGTTCGACTCGAGCCGATTCAGCGCCTCGAGGGCCACGGTCAGCAGCACGCTGGGCGACGCGGTCGATTCGCCCGACTACTTTGGCGCGTCCTCACCGGTGCATGGAATCGACTCGGGCATCACGTACTGGTCCCAGTTTCAGTCTGCCCTTTCCGCGGCGCCTACGGTTCCGCCACGCCCTCAGTCTCCAGCCACGAGCCTGACTAGCTTCTCCGGCTCCTTCTCGTTTCCCCATCACAGCGCTCTCTCGCCCCAGCACCAGGCCGTCCGGCCGGCGACTGCGGCGTCTTCCAACGAGACCATTATGCTGCAGCGACTGTCCGAGGATAAGACCAACTTCCTCGCACGGCTCAAGCGGTCGCTCACAAGCCTGCTGCTTTCCGACTTGGGCAACCTGGTCTTTGCCAAGGGATCCGAGGCCGACCTTTGGTTCCAGGACCTTGGCCAGAAGTGCATTAAACATCGCGACAAGATGGACGCCCAGGCCGCCCAGGCTGCGCAGGCGGGCAACTCCCCGTCCCCGTCCCCGGCACCGCCGCAGACTAGCGCCTCGGAGAAGAGGAAGTCCAAGGATGGGAGTGGGCGACGTTTCCTGGAGAAGAAAAGGAGCTTTGCGGACCTTCGCGGAGCTGGCGAGGGCCCGTCGTCGGCCGAATCCAGCCGGCGCGACACCGAGAGCCCGCGTCTCCCGGAGGATCCGTCGGCTCGTCCGGGTGACTATGGGGAGCACAACGACCCCTCTCGTACTCCCCATCGGAGGCCCAAGCGGAGGGAGAGGGATGCCGAGTTTCCCTTTATCAAGGCATACCAGCGCCTTCTACGCATGTTCTGTGTGCATCCGAGCCCCTACGTCAAGCTGGAAGCCTTGTACGAGCTAGAGCACCTAATTGTGGCTTCTTTGGCGTCGGGCGGCTCCAGAAAGCGCACAGGCACACATGCTCGCGCGGGGAGCACTCAGGACGCTTGCACCACTGACGACGGCAAGCCGGCCCAGTCGGCGATGATGCCGCTGGAGAAGGCCATTGACAACGTCAGGGAGCGCCGCTCGCACACAATGACGGCACGCTCTCAGGCGCTTGTTGGAATTGACGGACAAGCCCTGCCCGCTGGTCGTGGCCGCGGCGGTGGCTTCGACGCGCGGACCGCGGCAGCAGATCCGAGCCATACGGACGGCATCGTCGAGGTCCTCCGGTCGCTGTTCAGGGACGCGTCGGTCCGGCCAAAGACGCTGTTCCGAGACCTCCAGTTCATCGCATCCTTTGTCAACGCCTCGATTCTCGACAACACGGACCGGGGCAAGGCGTTCTGGAACGCGGGATTGGCTGCCCTGCTCCTGAAGCAGGAGGTTTGCCGAACCATGGTCGAAGTCGCAGACAAGATTAACGAGTCGGCTCGGTTGTCCTCGTCCAAGAGCACTCCCTCGGGCTGGGTCGGAATCGAGCCATCAATCGGATCGACAGGCGCTCGGTCAATCGACGCCCAGAGCGTGTCATCTGCGCGGTCTGCGCGGTCTACTCGGTCTGCCGTCTCGGCAGTGTCGGCATCAACGGCACGCAGCGGCAGCGCCCTCGAAGGCCACAAACCATCGTCGCCCCCGGCCTTGTCGTCGCTCGGCAAGGTGCACGCGGGCAAGATGCTCACCATCACGGCCAAGGAGGGAGATCCGACGGCGCAGCGCGAGCTAGCGCTCTCTTTCCTGTCGGAGCCCGAGATGCTCGAGCGGTCGACGCTGCCGCTTTCCAAGCTCAGCGGGGTCTTCCGGCAGGTGGTGCTCGACAACTACGCCGCCACGTCGGGCGGCGGGGCAGGCGGTGGGAGCCGCGCCGGCAGGGGGCTCGGCGTCGGAGGCGGTGCCGGTGGGGCCTCGGGAGCGGGTGGCTCCCGCGCTGGCGGCGGCAACAGCGCGAGCCTCGGCGGCGGGGGCTCCGTCGGGGCCGGGGGCGGGCCTGTCGGGTCCGGCCTCGGCGACGTCCGCACGGACCCGGCACCCATGTGCCTGGCCATCCACTGGATGGCGGCCGCCGCGGAGGGCGGTGATAGTATCGCCAAGAACTTTATGGCGCAGCAGGACGAGGCCTTTGGCCGAGGCTGAGTGGGTTATCGTTGATTGTTGGTGATGTCTTGGCGTGCAATGCCTTTGGGGTGTGTTTTGGCCTGGGCTTACTGGCCTTTTGGAGCACCGCCAACTTCTCGGTGTGTCTGTTTTGTTTCTCCTCCCCTGTTGTTTATCCCGTTTGATACTGTCCCCTCTTTTGTTTTCGTCCTCGGCAGCATTTTCCATGTTCCGTCTTTTTTCTGTCTCCAGCAATATCTTTCTCTGTCCTGTCCAAGCAAACGTATACCCAAAGCACTTTGCATTTGAACGCTAGTTAGTATATGTTTTACGAAAACATCGTCGTGCGCCTCCCCACTTGTTAGTTGTTTTTGTTTAGCCCTGTTCGCTTACACGATAGTGAATCTCCCTTGCCTCCGCCTCTACTTATTCCGTCCGTCCCTGTCTTGCAATAACTCGATTCACCTTTCTCTGCCTTTTTTTTCCCTGTTGCATTTGATTGATACTGGTTTCGCAAGCAAGGGCTGGGTTTCATGTTAAAGTGGTGGATATACCAAGGCGCGAGTTTGGATTTGGAAGTGTGTATCATGGAGACTGTTTGTATTCATTCACCATACTTGTAGATGTTGTGGTTAGATACCTGTTTGTGTTGGACGGATGCTTCAGGGGTCATCAAGCGTTGCTTTTCCATACAACTGGCTGATATACATGGATATCCAATTATGAAGGTTGATGTGGTAGTTCTTTGTCTGTTTTTTTTTCTTTTTGCCTCGGTGGTAATTCGGGTGTGAACGCATCCATTCTCTCCAGGCTGCATGTCAATCTGCCAAGCCCATCAGTCCCCACTGTCCCCTCGTCCGCGCCCCACCGAGAGCGGTATTGCCATCCATCACCGCCAAAAAATCGCGTTTTGCCTGGTCTTTGCAGAGCTTTCGCATCAAAGATGCTCACCAGCCTTGGACAGCCAATTCCAATTCCCATTCTGCATAGCCTCAATCTTTTCCAGCACTGCAAGGAACGAGACTTACGGCAATATGGCAGGCTTCACAGGAAAAAAGAGGTCAAGAGACGAGAAGCCCAGGCTGCCCAAGGGCCGGCCGGCCAAGAAACCGAGGAAGCAGCGCGAGTACCACAGCTCCTCCGAGGACGACGAGGAGGAGGAGGGGCCCGGGGGTGGCCAGGACTTCGCGGCGGTGAACCTCCTCGACTCGGACGCGGAGGACCTGGACAACATGGCCGTCGACGACGGGGAGTCCTCGGGCGGGGACGATTCCTCCTCGGACGGGGAGGGCTCGAGCAGGGAAGAAGGCGCAAGAGTGAGGAGTAAAGCCACAAAGCCGACAAAGACGCAAGCGGCAAAGAAGGCGCAGGCGAGGAAAGCCAAGAGCGGCGGGGGCGACGGCGACAGCGAAGGCGACTCGGACGGCGGCAACAACAACAACAACGACAACAATAACGACAATACCGACGACGACCCGGAAGGCGCCTCGGACTCGGACTCGGACGGCTCAGGCGCGGCGGCGGCGGCGGGCAGCAGGCGCGGCGGTGGCGGCGGCAAGAAGCAGTCGAAGCGCAACGACCCGGCGGCGTTCGCAACGTCCATGTCCAAGATCCTGTCGACCAAGCTGAGCACCTCGCGGCGGGCGGACCCGGTGCTGGCGCGCAGCGCCGAGGCGCACGAGGCGGCGCGGCTGGCCGTCGACTCGGCGCTCGAGGCCAAGGCGCATCGCAAGATGGCGGAGCAGCGGCGCCTCGCGCTCGACAAGGGCCGGGTGCGGGACGTGCTCGTCGCCACCAACAATAACAACGGCGACGGTGGGGTGGAGGAGAAGAAGGATGGTGGGGATGGGGACGAGCGGCGACAGGCGACGGCGACGGCGACGACGACGACGTCGGAGATGCTCGAGGCCGAAAAGAGGCTGCGCAAGGTGGCGCAGAGGGGTGTCATCAAGCTGTTCAACGCCGTGCGGGCGACGCAGGTCAAGGCGGCCGACGCGCAGCGCGCGGTGCGGGCGGATGGCGTCGTGGGCATGAACAGGCGCGAGGAGAAGGTGACGGAGATGACCAAGAAGGGCTTCCTGGACCTCATCGCCGCTGGGGGCGGTGGGCTCAAGAAGGGGCCGCTGGAGGAGGCATGAAGGCCTCGAGGATCCTTCTTTTTTCATGAACTCACCGGCTCATCGAGTCGCTCAATGCCATAATGTCTTGTAGAGCCGAATAAGAGCAGAGACTGTTGGCCTCAATTCCGCGAGCCCGTTATGCAGGGCCGTGCGGTCATATTCTATGTATATGACACAGCGACGCCGTCTACGGCCATGTCCAGAACCAGCCCATACCTACTTTTTTCCTTTCCCGGAATTACCCGCTGAATGCTTGATGGTATCGTGAAGTACAAATCCAGCCATTGGGCACTCCCGGCCCCTCCTGGCCTAGATTAGAAGAACAGTGAGAAGCCCCCTTCTCTCCCTCCTATTTAACCACCCTCCCACTTTGGGCCAGGTGTCGCTATTTGAAATCGCTCGCCTGCAGATTCCTCGTCATCGAGGGCAGCCGGACCCTCAGGCCGTCCAGCTCCTTGGTCATGGTTACCTGGCAGCCGAGCCGGCTCGTCTCGGTCAGGCCAAAGGCCAGGTCGAGCATGTCGTTCTCGTCGTCCTCGGGCTCGGGCATCTTGTCGTAGTAGGCGTCGTCCAGCACTATGACGTGGCAGGTCGAGCAGGCACAGGAGCCGCCGCAAGCCCCTGGATGCGATTCACCTATCAGTCAGCATTCTGGCCTGGTTTGCTTCTTGCGCGGGAAGAGAGGGAGGGAGGGGGATGCCTGGGCTGGGGCAGGGGGGGGCGCATTACCCTCCATCTCAAGGTCGTGCGCTTGCGCAATGTCGAGCAGGTTGTCCCCCTTGGACACGGCGAGCTTGACCTCCTGGCCCTCCTTGTCTATGAATGTCACCCACAGTCTGCGCAGTTTCCCCCGAGCTGTGGTCAGCTGAAAATCAAACAATGTGGATAGCTAGGCGAGGAGCTATTAGGGCAACTGCATACTCTTCGCCAGGCTTCGGCGGGGTGACGTGACCGTGCAACCGGGGGCTTGTCGTCGAGAGGAGCCGTGCCGGGGTGGAGGTAGATATCCTAGATTTCCCACCATGGGAGGCGCGAGGTCGAATTCGGCCGGAGCTGCTGCTGCCGCTGCTGTTGCTGCTGCTGCTGCTTGTGCGAAATGTGCGAAATGTTCGGGTGAGGGGAGAGGCGCGCGAGGCCGAGGCTCTTGCCAGAGGACCTCGCGAACCCCGTAAGCATTGTGCGAAGAGGCTCGGGGTGGACATGGTGAGGCCGACGAAGGTTGGCGGCAACTTCGGGGAAGAGGAAGGAGCTAAAAAAAAAAAAAAAAATTATTGAAAAAAATCACGGTCACACAGCAGCTATCCGAGCTCGGGATCGGAGCGCAACGGATCAGACAGAGCGGGCAGGAGGGCACTAGAGGACCAGGGGTGCCTCGGACCAAAGATGCAGTCTTTGGTCTTCAACTGGATTCTCAACGTCGCGCCTCTCAACTCAGATCCGAGAGCTGTGCCAGCACCGGCGCTGGAAATAAGCTTGACATCACTGGCCCTGAGATTTTTCCTTGTTGGAGTCGACAACCCCCCCTCCAGCGGGCCTAGGCGCCCCCTGTTTAAGAGCTCGCGTGCTCTGTGCCAGCTGAAAATGGACCCTGGGCGTGGCCAAGGTACTCTACCGGGCAGCTCCAGCGGGGGGAGGGGCTGCGAGGCTGCTATCTCCGATGTTGCCGCTCACCGTCTGTGTGGTGCTGGGGTCTTATTGGTGGGGGTGTCCAATCAGCTCGTGCCAATCAGCGGGGATGGCGAACTTACTGGCCGAAGAATTTCATCGGCTGCACCAACAAATGGGGGCTGCGTCCAGCCCAAGCCCGAACTTGCTTGATCTCGACCCAACCTGCTACAAGCATCTCACTCCCACACCAGCCTGCCCAGCCCAGCCATGAGCCTGGCCGCCTCGCAACACCATCATGGCGAGTCATAGCAGAGACGGCGGCGTCAACCCGCTCCGCCCTTACTACATCCCGCCCTCCATCGGCGCCCCGGCCGGCGACCACCCCCATCACCACCACCACCACCAGGCCGCCACGCCCAGCCCCAGCCCAAAACCCCTCTCGCACCATGGCGGCGGCAACGCGACGGGCGCCCACTACGCGTCCAAGGCCCGCGACATGTTTGCCGACATCGACTACAAGGAGTACGTCTCGGAGCCGTCGCCCTCGGCCGTGCGGGCGCTGAAGGAGCTGCTGGATGAGTCGCTGTGGAAGTACATGTCGGTCCTGATGGCCCAGCCCTTTGAGGTCTCGAGGACGATCCTGCAAGTCCGAAGCCAGTACGGCGTCGAGCCTCCGCCCATCGAGCTGCCCGAGACCAAGCGGCCGACGGTGCCGTCCCTGCCTAACGAGGTATGTGATTTTGCCGCGTGGCCTCGTGCACCGTGATGCGTGATGCGTGATGACCCTCGCTGACCTGGTCGTCACCCAACTCGCAGTGGGCCGCGGACACGGACTCCGAGAATGAGGAGACAAACTACTTCACATCCAACATACCCGACACGCCCACCCCCTCACAGCGAGGCGGCTCGTACCGGCAGAAGGCGAGCCCGACCCTCGAGCCACAGGACGCCGCCGCAAGGACGCCGGCGGCTCAGGGTAACACGGCCGGTCCCGGCCAGCTCCAGATCAACAAGCCAGACTCGGTCCTCGAGGTCCTGGCGCAGCTCTGGCAGAAGGAGGGCACGTGGGGGATATGGAAGGCCTCCAACGCCACTTTTGTCTACTCGGCGCTGCAGTCGCTGCTGGAGAACTGGTCGCGCAGCCTCCTGTGCGCCCTCTTCAACGTGCCCGACCTCGGGGTCAAGGACGATGTCACACGCCTGGTCGACATCGCGTCCCCCTACCCGTGGGCGTCGTTTTTCATCGCCGCTGGCGCCGCCGTCGCCACGGGCCTGATTCTCGCCCCGCTGGACCTGGTCCGGACGAGGTAAATGCTGCCCCTCCCAATCACATGCCAAGCGGCAGGGGTCTGCCCTTTTGGCACGTTTGACATGATCACTGACAGGGCTCTCCTCACGACACGACCAGGCTCATACTGACTTCGGTCTCGCGGCAACCCCGCCGGTCGGTCGAGATGGTGCGCAACCTGCCGTCGTACTTTTGCCCGCCGGTGCTCATGATCCCGACGATGCTGCACTCGCTGGTGCACCCCGTCCTCACGCTCTCCACGCCCGTGATGCTCCGCGCCCGCTTCGGCATCGACCGCGAGTCGTCGCCCACCTCGTTCAGCCTGAGCAAGTTCTGCTCCTCCAACGTGGCGCTCTTCGTCAAGCTGCCGCTCGAGACGGTCCTGCGCCGCGGCCAGGCCTCGGTCCTCGCCGAGGCCGAGCACGTGCACGCACTCGACTCGGGCGCCACCGCGCTCGACACCATCATCCCCTGCGGGAGGTACGAGGGCGTGCTGGGCACGATGCGCCACATCGTGTCCAGCGAGGGGACGAGGGTGGTCACGCCGCCGGCACCCCGCGCGGCCGCACCTGCGAAGGGCAAGTCTGCTAAGAAGGGCAAGGCAAAGGCCACTACGGCCCCCGAGCCTGTGGTCATTAGGGGCCAGGGCATGGAGGGCCTCTGGAGGGGCTGGAAGGTCAGCTGGTGGGGTCTGGTCGGACTGTGGACTGCCGGGCTCGTCGGCGGCGGCGGCGACGGGGAGTTTTAAAAAAGTGCGGTGCAGGATGATAAGACGTGGAGCGTGTATGAGACGATGAATTGGGACTCTCCATTTACTCGTCGTCTTGATCTTTAGGGCATTTTGGGTGGTGGTTTTTTTTCTTTTCTTTTTCCTTACGGTTGCCACGGACGGACACTTCTCTCTCTCCTCATGACGGTATGATATCCCCAAACAACAAAAAGCTTTCACGTGTACTGCGAGTATCACACTTGACTATCATGCATATTTTTGCGCCTGCTTTCGACCTAGATAATTTAGACAGCTCGGTTGATTATGCGCTATCGATCGGGTTGGGTGTCATGCTTGGCATATATCACTATGGCGCTATACCCGATATTAGGAAGCGGGAGATTCTCGGAGAGACTCTGCCAAACAGGCAGCAAGTAGTGTAGTATCCGACCACCCAATTTTTTTTTTCCTTTTCACAGCGCCTGTACACCCACACACTCAAGCAAGTTGCTGCGTGTATGTATGCTGCCTGCCAATTACCCCAGCCCAGTCAGCCGCTTGTCTGCCTACCGAGTGCGTGGGGGCCAGCAGGGCGGTGGCTGCATCAACCCCTAGGCGAGCCGAGGTCCAGCAGAGGTGGCAGACATCCGCGGCAAGCTATATATGCTGCTCTGGGGCCCAATTGATACAGGATGGTTGTTCGGCTGTTGATTTTGTGCTTTTTCTTCTTTTTCCTTTTGATCCCTGCCTACGTTGACAACGAATCCCATATCAAAAAAAAAAAAAAAAAAAATTAAATTTAACGACCCGTTCCCATCCACCTACAATAAACTTGCAGGCGCAGCGGCTCGTCCAGGTCAGCACCGCATCCGACCGAGTGTATATAAGTCGCCCAGCCCGCCCGAAATGGCCGTGCAGGCCCCCGTTGAGCCCTTGATATCTGTCATCGCGGCTCCGGAGCATGGGCCCGATGTGTTTACGAACGAGAAGTGAGTGTTTATTTGTCTTTTTTTTTCTTCTTCTTAATCCCGTTCCCTGCACTGTACATCCCGCCAATGCAGACACACCCACACACAGCACCCGAACTAACCTCACACCCCCTCCCCCTCAGCATCCCCTGGACCCCCGGCCAGGGCTTCCGCGGCATCTTCGGCGGCTTCCTGCTGGGCCACGCGGTGCGGGCGGCGCAGCTGAGCGCCGACGCGTCGCAGGCGGTGCACTCGCTGCAGGCCACGTTCGTGCGGCCGGGGCAGGCCTCGCCGCGGTTCCTGTACCGCGTCGAGCGCGCGGGCGACGGCCGCACCTTTTGCACGCGCGTCGTGCGCGCCGAGCAGGGCGGCCGGTGCGTCCTCGTCGCCACCATCGGCCTGCACAGGCCGCCGGATCCGTCGTCCCTGCCTAGTGGTGGTGGTGGTGGTGGCGGCGGTGGTGCTGCTGCTGCTGCCCCTCCTCCCACGTCGCCGGATAGCAGCAGCAGCAGCAGCAGCGGAGTAAAAGACCTCGAGGACACCATCGCCCCGCCGCCGATGGACGGGCTCGCGCCGCTCGACATACCGTCGACGTCAAGCAGCGCGCTGCTGGCCCTGGTCGGCCTGCAGAACCCGGCCGTGGACTCGGCGCTGCACCCCTTTGAGTGGCGCCACATCCTGCCGCCGCCGGCAGCACAACGCCAAACCAAGCGCGGAAAGCCGTCCGACTTCCGGCTGCGCAGCTACGTGCGGTCCGCCGCCCCGCTCTCGGCCGACGCCGCCACCCCGGCGCACCACCTGGCGGCTCTCGCGTTCCTGACGGACGAGCTGCTGATCACGACGGTCAACCTGGCGCACCCGGAGGAGGAGGAGCAGCCGCGGCAGGTGGAGGAGGGCCAGAAAAAGAGGAGGAGGAGGAGGTCGCGGTTCTCGGTGCAGACGAGCCTGAATCACTCGGTCCTGTTCCACGACCCGGCGGCGCGGGCCGACGAGTGGATGGTGTCAGAGCGCAGCACCAGCTGGGCCGCCGACGGGCGCGTGCTGGTGGAGCAGCGGTTCTGGGGGAAGGACTCGGGCCGCCTGGTGCTGTCGTGCTGGCAGGAGGGGTTGGTGCGGGTAAACAGGTCGAATCTGTAAGGAGGTTTGGGGTTGATATAGATGGCTCGCAGTCACGAGTCTCGACGGCGAGCAAGGATTACTTATACAAAAATTAAAGTTTAAAGCGGGAGAGCCCGAAATCTAATATACATCGGATGAGCTCTTACTTACTTACCAAGTAACGACGAATTAAACAATTCCCCAAGAAAAAGAAGCCAAAAAAAAGTTACCGAAATACCAGCGACTCAGCAACCTAAACAGCAAAAGTAAATGCCCACTGTCAGAATCGAACTGACGATCTTATCATATTACCAAGCAGGTCTCAGGAGCGGATCCCAAGCGCCGTACTAGTGATACGCTTTACCACTAAGCCAAGCGGGCTATTGGATGGTTGTTGGCGGTGGGACTGGGGGCTCTTATATGGAGCATGTGGAGCGAGCTGTGTGACCACGACTTCGGCCCCATAACACGAATGCTTGACATCAACAAGATAGCACTGTCTTAAAATGTTACTATAAAAGACGCAGCGGGAGGCCCGAGGAAACGCAGGCGTTCCTTGCTCAATGGGGTTGGGTGGGGGTATCGAAGGATGATATGTACAGCGTTAAAATGAAGTGGAAGATGGGTAAACAAGTGTAGGCAATAAAACCCCGCTGCTGTAAACAAACAAACGCTAAAAAGAAGCCGTCGTCATATGCCCTGTCCTGTAATTACGAACTATTTTTTGTCCCGTTCCTGCTCTCTCCTCAAGCGCCTTCCCCAACGCAACATGGTAGACTACTCGAGCTTCACGGCGGTGTCGTAGGTCCACGTCACGGGATCGTTCTTGTCCGCGTTGAAGGTGTGGAACGAGTTGCCGTCGCGGGCGAGTGCGTAGATCTTGAGGTCGTTTGAGACCGAGACGGCGGCGAAGCTCTTGCCAACGTCGGCGGGCGTGTTGCGGAACACGGGCTCGATGGGCAGCCGCCACGTGTTGCTGTTCCAGTGCATGGCCTGCACGGTGCCGTCGGCGGCGCGGAGCAGGACGAAGAGGAAGCGTGCGGCCGAGTTCTTGTAAAACGACGTGGCGTATAGCTGCACCGGCTTGTCCACCGGCATGTTGGTGACCAGTTTTGTTTGGGCTGCGGATCGTGGCAGATATAGTTAGCATTTTGCCCCGTTCTATCCAACAGCCTTGGGGGAAAACGTACTAATGGTATAATAGGATGTCCACTCCCTCGAAACCTCCGTTAGGTTCTGCGACACCGAATCTTGATAATAAAGCTTGATGTTTTGTTGCGCCGTGTTGTTGGGGTTGTTATCCATGGCCGACGTGAGGGCGATGCCGGAGCCGGGGATGATGTCGACCACGATCCTGGTGGTGGCGTTCTTGACGGCCTGGCTGGAGCTGTCGGTCAGGCCGGGCCACAGCCACGCGCTCTTGTGATCCTCCGTCTCGTAGTTGAGCGCGACGAGGCCGGAGCACGCGCTCGTCTCGCACACGTCCCATTGCGCCGCCAGCTGGGACGCCCTGGCCGCCGTGACGGGGTGCGTGACCTTTGACCAGCTGGCGCCGCGGGGGTCCGTAGTGCGCAGCTCCTGGATCACGTTGGAGGCGGACAGGAAGAAGACGGAGACGGCGTGGCGCTGGTTCTGCCCTAGCCTGGGCCGCACGGCGGCGGCGATGGGCGTCCCCGGCAGGGCCTCGACGGCCTTGGAGTCGGCCAGCTTGGAGTTGACGCTGATGACCTTCCAGCCGTCCGTCTGCGCAGACGAGTCCCATAGCGAGTACACGAGGTTGCTGCTGTCGTTCCGGGGCTGCCAGAACACCATACGGTAGTCCGTCGTGCCTACCGTGTAGTTGACGGCCGCCATCGCCGGCGAGCCGAGGGCGATGCCCGTGGTGTTGGTGTTGGGCTGCGGCGAGGATCCTCCGCCGCCTCCTCCGCCGCCTCCTCCGTTGCCGCCGCTGTCGCCACCGCCGGTGCTGTTGCCGCTGTTGCTGCTGTTGCGAGCCGCAAGGGTGCCCCCTACACCACCACCGACGGCGGCGGCGATGATCAAGAAGAGCACGACAGCCCCTATTATCCACATCTTCTTCCTGCTCATCGTGACCGTCTTCTTGGGCTCGTCCGCGGGCGTGCCAATATCATGTTCGGCCTGTACTGGATACAGGCCGCCGTCGGCGGACTTGGCGTTCGGATTGGGAGATGCCTGGCCGACGACGGTGGGGGACTGATCCGAAGACAGGCCATACGGCGCCTTGTTGAGCGCGTAGAAGCCGGCGGGCTCGGGGGCCGACTCGTAGTAGACCTGCGGGGCGGAGCTGGCATGCGTGTCCGGCGCGACCTCCAAGGTGCTGTAGTCGGGCTGCTGTGGCGGCGGCGACTGGGCATATCGCTGTTCCTGCTGCGTCTGTGGTAGTAACGGTTGCGCCTGAGCCTGGGGCCCGGGCCCGGGCGACCTCGCGCTCCCTTCCATCGCCAAAAGATGATACCGTGTACCAAGCCCGACTCTCCTCCAGGCAGATGAGGGCTTGGGACGAGAAGGCTTTCTCCACCAAGAGACGTGCCCAGGCGGAAGCGGTCGAGGAGGGCGGTTGGCTGTCCGGAGCTGCAAGAGTTTGGGGAAGCGGGCAGAGGAGACTCGAAGAAGGAAACGGGAGCAAGCGCAGCAGCGCGGGTGGAGCGTGAAAAGATGGAAGCCTAAGGTCTTGACAGGGGGCCAGAAGAACGGACAGGTCTCAACCCCAGGACTGGGCAGCCGTCCGCATGGGAAATCTCGAGCGGTGGGGGGGGGGGGGTGCGCGGAGGATCGAGCCGCCCCAGCCAAGCCTTGAAGGGCGAGCACCTACTGGGTAGCGGTGCACGGTTGCTGATGCTACCGAAGATGCGAGCTCGATTCCGAGGGGGCCAGGGGTGGCCCTGTTTCACAGCACCGGGCGGCTCATATCATATGCATCTGCGCTCCAAGGCTTAGTTAAACGGTGCGGTTGACGTCGTTTCCGCCGGCGGTGTAGCAGGCACTGCCTACGCTGAGCCTGCCAGCGAGAAAGCCAGCCATCGGTATTGCATATCGTACAGACGTTTTCTTGTTTTGGCCGTTCGCGTGTCGAAGCCAACCCCTCGACGGGTTAGGGGTGGGCTTCTCCCCCTCACGACATGGGCCGCCCCTCCCAGGGCAGACAGGGATTCCGATCCACTCATCACGGAACGCGACAGAGGCGGGCAAGATCCCTACCACGAATTGGGATGGGGGTGGGCATGGTGGCATGGCCCGTGGGGCTGTGATTGATTGCATCTTGGACTAGGCAGCCGCCCAATTGTCGACTGTTGAAAAACCGTTGCTGCGCCTCGAGCGAGCACGGAAAACCGCTGGGCCGAAAGGAGGTTATTTCTAGTCTAGCGCTAGCGCTAGCGCACCGGTGGAGCCTCCAGCCACTGTCAGCAAGACGCTGGCCACTAGAAGGGCGCGGAGCCAGGATAGCCTCGGACAGCGCAATGCAGGTAAGACGGCTTTGATGCTCAACAGCGCCAATCGTTGCCGCTCGTGTCAACCCCTTGTTTGCCGCTGGAGACGATAGGCGGGGGAACTGAACCGGACTCGCAGAAGAGAAACAGGCGCGCTTCTATGGCCCCCGAATCCTTCAAGAGAGACGCCGAGACACAGCTGCGACGCTCTGGAAGCAGGTGTCCTCAGCCGCACAGCAGAATGTCGGGCGTTTGATCCTTCACATATACCTAGATAGGTATACCTAGATAGGTACCTCGGTGTCTGCCTGTCTTTCCATGACGTGTGTATCTAGGTACACGGCTTCCTCCAGTGCCATTGCAAAGACAGCCGCCCACGCTCAAACACACTGAGCATAGTACGGGTTGAGAGTCGAGCAAGCCCCTTGGGCGCACGCCGTCGGTCCGTTCCAGCCGCTACCACCGCACTGCCCCCAGCGAGTCTGTCCACCTCCGCCACCACCACCACCGCCACCGCCACCGCCGCCGTTCCCGGGCGCCGTGGTTGTCTGCGGGGGCTGCTGTCCACCGCCGCCACCGCCGTTGCCGCCGCCCGGCGCCGATGTCGGGCCGGGGTTCCCACCCCCTCCTCCTCCTCCTCCTCCTCCACCACCCCCGGGGAGGAACGGGGAGCTCGTGGCCGTGGCGCGCGTGCTGACCTGCGCCACCGTGCTCGGCACCCCGGGGATGAGCGCCGGGCCCGGCACGGGGTAGACAATGGGCGAGTTGTACAGCGGGAAGTGGATGCCCGGGTCGCCGGCCCGGTACAGCGACGTGCCGGCCACGCCCGCGGGCTGCCTGGACCCGGACCCCGAGATCTCGAGGTTGAAGCACTGCGGGTAGGCCTGCGCGCCGTTTGGGTTGGGCGACCCGTGCAGCGCAATGATCTCGTGCCGCAGCACGTAGTTGCCCGGCGCCACGTCCTCGGGGATCTGCACCACCCACGAGAAGCCGTTGCCGAGCAGCACGTCGGCCGCCCAGTGGCCGGGGGCCGCGCCCGAGATGTACGACCCCTCGCCGATCTTGAAGAAGCGCAGGGCCGTCTTGTCGACCGTCTCGCAGTCCCCCGGGCACCGCGCCAGGTAGTCGAGGACGGGCCCCTTGTGCGACTCGGGCCAAGTGTCCCACTGCAGCAGGATCTTGTCGCCCGCCCGCACGCGCGCGTGGCCCTTTGCCGGCTGCGCCCCGCGGTGGCAGATGATGTCCGGGTGGCCAAAGTTGTTGGGCTCGACGAAGCCGTTGTCCGTGTTTGTGGCCGACCACCCCACCACCGTGGGCGCGTTGGGCTGCCATGGGTACTTGGTCACGTCGTATCCGGGGTAGAAGACCCCGTTGACCACGATATTGCTGACGTGCCCGTGCGCCAGCACCGTCGCCGCCGAGCCCAGCGCCGACACGAGCGCGCGCGACTTGAAGCCCATGGCCGACGTGGTTGGTCGCTTCGACAGATGAGGTAGTAGGTATGTGGTTCGTAAGTGATCCAAGGCTCGAGGCTTCTCTCTCGCCACCGATCACGATGTCCGCTGGAGGGTTTCCCTGTCGATCCTCTGATGTGTCCAAAGGCTTCCGGGTTGCTCTCTGGCCAACAGGGCAAACAACATGGGCCATCTATCAATATATACACCCAGAGCCGTACGCCCGGGACCGCTCATATCCCTTCGCCTTCCTCTGTAGCATTCCGTGTGCCAACCGTATCACATCAGGCTTTGCAGCGCTCGCGCCTTGTGTTATCACATTCCCGGAGCGGGGTCAATGCATCGTGGCGTGTACCATCCATCGACAGCGCCATGCCGACACCGAGCCTCAATATTTGCACGCTCAACCAACGCTATCGACATCTCGAGCCCCGTCCTCGAGTCACCAGAGCCACGCGTGGACGCAAAAAAAAACAGGCTTACAGCTGCTGTATCCGGTGAATGGGACAAGCTCTCCCGCCTGGGCGACGTCTTTATGGGGTTGGCGCCGGCTGCCTACCAAACTTGGGTGCCATCTGGTTGATGGAAGCACATGCGCTCCCTGGCACCGCATCTTTGGGGAGCGCCATGCTACATGACGGGGGAATAGTCTCGCGTGTCGACAGGGGGGTTGGGCAACGGCGAGCTCCCGGTGCGCCAATGACAGCCGCCTCGCGGGCCTCCTTGGCATTCCAAAGGTTTGCCCTCAAGACCGCCCCTCTGCCGCAGCAAATGATAATGCCCATGCTGGGCCCCCGGGTGACGAGTGCCAGCTGCGCATTCGATGAGACTCCCCGCATCATATGGTGTGTCGTTGTGTTGGGGTAGGAGGAGAAGTGTGGAGTCGAGGGGGGGGGCGAGAAGAGGAAATCGCGGTCCCTGAAGCTCCGAGAAGGGGTCGTCTTGGCATGCTGGGCACCTGCCCGCGAGGGTGTGAACTGGAAGCGAGCAGCGCCGGTGCGGTTTGTAGGGTACCTAGGTAGTATTCGGGAGAGCCGCCATTGCACATAAAAATGTCCGCCCACGTTTATGTTTCCGCTTTCCATGTCACATGTTAGTGCATCTTTATTGTCCGATGGCAACCGGCCCTTGACTTCTTGTACGGTAGCACTGATTATTGGTAATCACCTTCTGACTAAACGCTCCTGTCAGCACGAACCTGGCGTGCCTGGGTGGTCAAGGCCACTAATGAGAGCCACTTATTGGCGGCCTTACCTATGACCCCAAGATTAATCATCCGCCAAGGAGGAGATGCCTAGTTTCCACTTAGTTCAATGGGTAGCAGACAGTGGCGGTGTCAAAGAAGGCCGAGTATAAGAGGTACCCCGAGTCGTAGTATTCCTTGTTCTTGTCAATCTCGGTGCTGTAAACAAAGGGCGAAGGTCTAGAGAGACGAACCGATAGCAATACAGCAACCCCAAACCCTCTAAACTGCACCTACTACAGCCATGGCGCGGCCCTCATATCACGTCTACCCTGGCTACGCCGCCGGGCTGAGCGAAGGCTTCAACTATAGCCAGTCCGTCCGTGTTGGCGATCGAATCGAAGCCTCCGGCCAAGGTATGTGTGGTGACCTCTGAGCGCTCCAAAAAAATAAAAAATCGACGCGCCGTTCCGGCTAACCGCCAAACGTTTCCACAAAAGGCGGATGGGACCGCGAGACGGGCAAGATCCCAGAGGACGCGTTGGAGGAGATAAACCAGGCCTTCTCGAACCTGGACGTGGCCCTCAAGGACGCCGGCGGCAATGGGCTCTCGCAGGTCTACAGGCTGAACCTGTACATCACCGACATGGCCACGCTTTTGGAGCCCGCGGGAGAGGCCATGCGGAAATGGTTTCCCAACCACCGACCCCTCCTAACCGCCGTCGGGGTAGCCTCGCTGGCTCTGCCCGGCATGCGGGTTGAAATCGAGGCTGTTGCGCTGGATCTCGAAGGTGATAAGGCAAATGAGGGTTAAAGTGAAGGGAGTTTGATAACTACATCTGTCGTATGCAAAAGGGGGCTTCGGGACAAAAAAAAACGCGTTCAGCAAAAGCATTATTAGATGGGTTGCGTGTGCCCGGACTCGAACCGGGAGCCCATCGATGGCAACGATGGATTTTACCCTTAAACCACACACGCTTCTCGATAATGCTTGATGTGTGACTGGGAGCGGGTCTAAACATATCAGGGAGACAGGCAGAACGTGACCAAGGTTGTGGGGCATGCCACCGTCTATTGCTGGCTATCGCGTGGGGTCATCCTTGGCTTCAACAGCGCCGGTGACTATAAGGAATCGCCCAGGATCCATCGTATTCTTGCTGCTTGTGTGCATCCGGATGGTTGTCCATATATCCAGTCATTAACTTGGTGTTCTGTGTTCCTTTATATAAACTCCGTACCAAACAACACATTTATCCGTTTAAATCGTCGAGATGGTCAACCACGGATGGGAAATGGAAATTGTGCATGATCGTTGGGTGGTGCGGATCCCGGCGATCAAGGCACGTGCGTGGAGTCACCTTAGGTTTTAGGCTTCTTGCGCACCAATCCGGCGCCAGGTACGTTGGCGACCGAAGGATCAGAAGCAGAGGCGTTGGCATCATTCGTTGCATCTGAAGACGCTCCCGGAGCGGGCGTCTCCACATCATCGTCAGGCTTGCGTTTCTTCCGGATCAGACCTGCCCCCAGCACGTTGATGGCAGGCGTCGAGTTCGCCGGCATGGACAAGGAGCCATCCTGAGAGTCATCACTGCCTACCGGCTTCTTTCTCTTGATCAGGCCGGAGAGGTTGCTCACGGTCGGTTGCGTGATACCGTTTCCGGACGCCGACGAAGCGGGCAACGGCCTGGCGCCGACCACGTCAAGGCCCCAGGCTGAGCCCAGGCCAACCTCGTTGATCCATCGCCTAGTGCTACCGATGGCTAGCTCTAGGTTAGCAAAGTCTAAGCGGAGCAGAAGTTCAAGCGAGCGCTTGTAACCGTCTTCTTTGACCAGTCGGCGGCCCCGACCCTCGGCTGGCCAGTAGTAGTATGCGGTTGTGACGGGACGGTTGGTAAGGTAGTTGCGCTGGCTAGTTTTGACGCGCGGCTGGCGAGAAACGATGGGGCCCGTGAGCTTCTTCTTTTTCTTTGTGCTCTTCTTCGTCTTGGTAACCACCCGAGGTGGAGCTCCACTATTCGTTTGGGGAGCCTCAAACAGCTTGCGCGGGCTGGCTTGTGGGGGTGTACGCAAGGGTAGGACATGGCTTTGCACGCGAGATGGCGTGGTGGGAGGCAATGGAAGTGAGGGGTTGGATGACCCATTGGCCGCCATCAGGGCGGGCGTGCCGGCCTCAGAGGAGGCGGCCACAGCAACAGCCTGGGCCGCGGCTGCGCCTGGAGCGGGTCGCCTGTTGGCCTCGGTGGGATCCATCACAACCCAGATGAAGCCGGTGAGCGCGCCCATAGAGCACTCCTGCCGGTATGCCATCAACTCCCAGAACTGGTCCAGGTTCTGTATGCTCTTCCAGGCGCCGTTGCGACCCTTGCCACAGTCGGCTTCGATATCGAGCTCATCGCGGAAGCGAGATTTGGGATCGTCTGGGTAGTGTGCAATGAGACACCGCGGCGGCACCCAGTCGTACTCGTATGTGTAGTGTGATATGCGCTCCAGAGGGTGACCGAGCACCCAGCCTGTGCGAGTTGCGTTGTCCGTCGGCGAGCGAGGAATAAAGGCGCGGGTTTCGTATGTGTCCAGGCCAGGCACAAGAAGGTAGCCCTTGACGCTCTTCCACGCGCCCTTGTGCGCCGTGTCGCGGTCTGCACCGTCAAGCAGCGGGGTAAGAGCCTTGCACCACCATTTTACCAGCCCCCGGTCCGTGAGCACATGCTTCCCTTTGTACTCGACGCTCCCGGGGAACAGGTACTGGCCCTGCGCACGCGCAAAGAGGCTTACTACCGACTGAATACCCTGCCGCCTTCTCTCATGCACTAGGTAGCCGACAAAGGCCGAGGTGATCTCCCGAATAGGCGAGGGTGTGCCTTTGGGAAGGTCTAGGAGGTGTAGGAACCCAGTCGAGTCGGCTTTGGACACGAAAAAGGTGCTCGAGTAAGCCGTGGTGTATACGAGAACTTCGAGACCGAGAACCAAGACCTCTCTAACGGGACCGGCGGCCCCATCCACCGTCGGATCTGTTGGAGCCGGGTCCTGGGGCGGTGTCGGGATGGCGATGGCGAGGAAATGGCTCTCGCTGTAGGTTCGGTCGGGGCGCGCGTCGGGAGGGGCTGGGAAAAGGGCCTCGGATCGAGACGGCGGAGTTGAGAGATGGTAGGCGCGGAACTTGTAGCCCTGCGGCAGAACCTTGGACAAGCTCTGGAGCAGGCCTAGGCTGCTTTGGTTTTCGGTTGAGATCGGGGTCGCCGCTGGGGCCTCCATTACTGCGATGCGAGCGAAGAGCAATCAAGGAGGCGCTGGTTGCTATGTTGGGAACGGTCAGCTAGCAGATGGAATTATGCTCCATGACAGAGAGAAGATATCGGGAGAAGGGTAGGGTAATTGTCATGGTGGTGTGGAAGAGAGGAAGAGGCTGGGGCGGCGTTGGGGCGGCGTTTCCAGGGCTAAATTGAACGAGGGCGAGGGTCGCGACTCAATTCCGATGCTCGTCTTCGTTTGCTACAAAACGGCCCGCCGGGTGAAGTCATACCCAGGCAGTGATTGGCCAATTGACTCTCCGATGTGGGGGGAGGTGGGGGCAGGCGGGACGCTGGCACCACGTGACTTGGCGACTTGACTCTGGGCTATCCAAAATTTTGGCATCGCGAAGCAGCGAGCTCTGTTGGAGAGGGAGAAGGACTCGGAACAGCCGCCGTTCAGTCACCATACATCTCACCATGGCTTTCAGCTCCCCCCGAGCTGGGCTCTCGATATCAAGGCGGGTCTTGCAGCAATGCAAGCCCCCATTGCCTCTTCAGTCCTTCGCCTCCCCCGCCACAAGGTCCTTCTCCAGGTCGCCGGCTCGACAGCAGGAGGCGTCCTTTGAGAACATGGCTGCCGAACCCGCCACGGACGCTGCCGATGCTGTACCAAACGAGCAGGACATGCCCCGGTGGGCAAAAACACCCGATAGGATGAAGGCGCCCTTCTCCCTCGCCATACCAAAGGAGGGGGATGCGGCACCCGCTTGGAAGATCAACGAGGACCCCGCCGTCCTCGACGAATTCTACGAGCGCTTCCTGGGTCGCAATGGTCACAAACTGCTTCCGGAGGAGCTCAAGTGGCTTGCGGTGACGCACAAGAGCTTTGACCAGGGGAGGAGAGGGTTCAACACTAGGCTCGCACATTTTGGTACGACCCCTACTTGGCGACCCTTTGGTGTATAGTTTAGGCAAGGCTGGGCCGAGCTAATAGCTGTTTACTCTATAGGGCGACAGGTATTGGTCCTGGAGGCAGTCAGGTTCATCATGGCCACCCCGGCCGGCCTTTCGGCGCCGGTGGAGGGGGAAGGTGCCGAGCCGGTGCCTGAACCGGCGGCCGAGCTGGAGGCGGATCGCAAACCTTTTGAGCACCCGGCACTGGCCAACATCGATAAGTTGTCGTTTATGCAGCCTCAGACTCTTCTCAGCCAAGGGAAGATCACTAGGCTCGCGTTCAGGATCAGACTGAATGAAGTGGTCAGGTGGCAACCAAGAAATGTAAGTTTTACAGTTCGGCCTGGCATCAGGCTCATTTGCACATAGTCTGGTGAGCCCTACTTACTGATACCTCCTAGGCCCAAGACCTGAAGAACTCGGGCCAAACCATCGTTGTTCACTCGGCTCTCTACGCCATAGTAGGAGCCCTGTCCCTCCAGCATGGCGCTGCCGTTGCTTCCAGGATATGTAGAGACAGGATTTTGTCTCGCCTCGAAATCTAAGAAAAGCAAACGTCTGGCGGGGATGACTGTTTATAATCTGTACAACACGTGGCCATGGTCTCTCGGCTCGGGCCAAATACCCTAACGTGCACATATTTGCAATCTATGGAGTGAGCGTGTAGCCCGCATGAAGCAGCGGCAAATGCCAGAGGTCAATTATATCAGTCTTGATGGCTGATGGGGCCTTGGGGGATCTAAGATTTCGTGAGACCCCTGATGTCACGAACATGTTCAATCCTAGGCCGGAAGACGTGTTATGGCAGCTGCCGCTCAAGCACTCGTCGGTGCCTCTAACGACATGACAATTTGAATAGTTTCCCGAAATAAGAAAAATAAAATAAAATAAAAAGTTCAATCCTTGTGCGCCTTGTCTGCTGAGCAAAGATTACCATGCTAACTAGTGTATTGGTAAATGAAACAAAGGTCCCGACCAACCCTGGGCGTCGTCGTTGCGCTCCAGCTCGATTTATGAATAGCCCCTGGGAAGGAAGAGCAGATCCATGATGCGAATCTCCTTGTTCGCCTTGCCCACCCTCAGCCACTGGCCGTCGGGGCTCTTGAAGTGCTTCCCGACCGTCATCTCCCAGCGGCGCAGAAAGTCCTTGTCGGCGCAGTCCTCGAGCACGCAGCGGCCCTGGGACCAGGGCTCGGGCGGGACGCTCCAGACGTACATGAAGAGCACGAGCTCGTCGACGTCGCGGAACACGGTCTTTGCGTACATGGACAGCAGGCCCTGGTGCTTGAAGCAGGCGGCGCTGACGCCCAGGCGGCGCACGCCGCGGCCCGTCGGGTCGGCCGCGCGCACCACGCCGAACAGCGACCGCAGCAGGCTCAGGTCCAGCTCGCCCAGCAGCGCGACCGTGTCCGAGGCCGGGTCCAGGTACAGCCGGTGGTACGCGTCGGCGCCCGGGTCGGCCACCGAGGCGCGTCGGCGGCCCTGTGGTGGGATGGTTAGGGGGATGGTCACCGAGTAGCGGGCGAGGGCCATCTCGCGCGCCTCGACGTTTACCGATAGCGCGGCCGGGTTTGCGCACTGCGAATGCCACTGCGGTGTTGGGATTGTGTTAGTCTCTGGCGGCTGTGGTTACAGAAGCGGCTTTTTGGGGATCAAGTTGAAGAAGGACCAAGAGGAGAGAGGAGACAAGGTGGGCGGACAAAGGAATAACAAAAAAAGAAAGTACGGGAAAAAGAGAAAAAGGCTTTGACTTGCATAAATCTGCCCGCCATGGCGAAAGTCGTCGGCGTAGTGCAGACGGCGCGTGTGCAGCTCGACCACCCGGGGCTCAAACGACAGCTCCCACACGCGGATGCGCAGCTCGGCCGGCAGCAGCGGGAAGAAGCGGAACCCGGCGGGTGGCGGGCCCACGACGGCCCCATCCCCAAGGGCGGGGTCACCACCCTCCACTCCCTGCTCTGGGCTCGCCGCTTCTGGCTCCTCCTCCTCCTCGGGCGGCACCGCGGCTGCTGCTGCGATGGGGTCGCGCCGCGGCGGTGAAGCCGCGTCGGGCGTCGTCGCCGGCGACGGCGGGAGGAGGAGCCCCCCCTCGGAACCGGCGTGCTGTTGCTGCTGCCGCCCGGGCGTCGTCGTCGTCGCCGTGATTGGCTGGTAGTGGTGGTGGTCCCTGACCGCCAGCTTCCCGAGCTGGCAGTCGAGGTCCGCGTCCGGGCTTGCCGGCGGGGTCTGGAGGCCCGTGAACCTCACCGCCCCGGCACCCAGCGGCGGCGGAGGGGTCCTCCCGAGGCTGGAGATACGCAGCGTGCTGCGATGCATGGTGGCGGCGGCGGGTGGGTATAAACCGCCTCGAGATATGGGCGATATGCCCCGGGGGCGGTGGTGGTGGCGGCTCTCACCGACCAAGGTCTGGGGCGGGCACGGGGCGCCTTGGCTCCGCTGACCTTTTGGGGGGAACTAGATGGCCCCGGAAAAGGAAGGGCTCACCGTCGGCCGCCCGCGGTCCTGCTAGCGCCGATCGGGTTCCTGGAATTATGGGTCTCGCCGGCGAGTTGATGGCTCGTTTTAGGCCAAGACGGGGTCGGCGAAGCTTGGTTTTCCTTCCTTTTTTTTTCTGGTGATCGGTGGGCAGACGGGCGATCACGGTCAGAGGACAGGGTGGAGGGTCTGGCTTTTTGGGCAGGAAAGAGAAAACCTGCTGGAGGATAATACCGTCTCGACCGCTGCTTTGCCCACTCGCTGTCCTCTTTTCCCCGCCCAGGTAACGAGAACCCCCGAAAATGGGAGGGGTGCAAGGGTTTATTGGGGTAGGAAGGAGAGGGCGAGTCCACAAAATTTGTCAACTTTTCACCCGTCGGGGGCGTTTCTTGGTCAGACGCCTGCGGAATATGCAAGGCTCGACGCTACGCCCTTCGATGGACATGCGAAAAGGGCGGGACAGTCCATCCGTAAATAAAAAATAAAAAAGCGCATTGACGTCACGACGACAGGGCCCTCGTCAAACAAAACGTGTGCTCCCCTCCGGATCTATCTGACTGCGTTCATCCTGAGTTTGAGGAGAGGCTCGTGGGGGGCGGCGGACAATAAACATGGGACAAAATCAGTGCGCGACCAGAAGCGATGCACAAGGGTGCTACCTGTAATTTTTTCTCGGGAACGGTTTTCATGGTTGAACCCACCCAGTGTGTTGGTATGAGGTTGGACCCTTACCATCTTGGCATCCGCCCCTCGACTCAACATCCCAGCGCGGCACTTGGTCGATCTTTTTTGGAGTGACCGACCAAGGCGGAGGAGAGGGACCGGATGAAACAAACGAAAACGGTGGCTTAACGACGGCCCTTTTGACCCGACCATGGGTCGGCGGTAGGTAGGTATTCAGCAAGTCTTGTTAATGCCTCTGCGCTGCTAGTGATCTGTGCGGCCAAGGTGGGCTATCGCAAAGAAAGATTGACTCGGCGTGGAATCTATTGAATGAAGTGAATTCATACATGGGTGCCTAGGTCGGGGACACCAAACTGCCGTCTCAACTGTATTTTTACTTTCAGTTGCTTTCCTTTGGTGTCACCCAGAATCCTTCAAAATGCTGGCTCGGCTCCAACCCGGCGATGGATCCCGACCTTTCTTCCCACACCAGGGACACCCTGCTTTTAAGGCTCGGTGTAGTTGTCATTGCCGTGCTGGACCCTGACACTGCCTGATGAGCTTTCAGGTTTTCCCTTGTTTCGCCCGTAGGCGACGGGCCGCGCATAGCATTGTCATAGATATATGTGACGGAAAAGCCATTGGCCTCTGCGACAAGTGTTAGATAGATGCAAGACCCCTTATTCTGCAAAGGAGAGCTTGGATCGGAAAACAGAGTTGTATCACTAACCAAAACTATATTTTATAGGAAGCCTACCAAGGGAGAACGTAGCTATTCAGTACCGATTTTCACCAACTCCCTAGCCTATCCCAATCATGAAAGCCCCATTTTATACCTCCAGACACGAGTTCCTACAAGGACACGAGAAGCCACCTAGGCAGATCACCAATCCCCTCGCCCCTCCCAGTTGATCTTCATAGTCGTGGCCAGCGGCGAGAAGGCGCTCTGGTCCGCCGACGTGAAGGTGCGCAGGCCCGACCAGGCCGGGTCGCGGGGCGGCCTGCCCGCCTGGCCGGGCCACTGCGAGGCCGGGTAGCTCCTGATATCGCCGCGGGGGCCGGCGACGCGCCGGAGGCCGTCGAGCTGCAGCAGCACCTTCATGACCGACGACAGGGCGATCTGCGAGATGGGCTCGCCCGCGCACCTATGCGGGCCGAGCCCAAAGTGCACGTACGACTCGAGCGGGCGATCTAGCCGCACCTCCTCCGGGTCTGGGAACGCCGCCGGGTCGTGCGACGCCGTCGTCAGGTCCACGAGCACGCGCGTGCCCGTCGGGAGCTTGAGCGTGCGGGCCGATTCGGCGACTTGCGGGTTGGAGAGAGGGCGCGCAAAGGTCGGGTCGTCCTTGTTGGGGATACAGGGGATGGTGTCGTCGACCGCCTGGTCCGTGGCCACGGCGCGGTACAGGGCCACGCAGCCGCGGATTCGGCAGCCCTCCATGGTGCTGTAGTGCAAAATCAGAGTTAGCAATCATTTAGATGTATGTCTATGCGCCCGCGCATTAGGGAGTCGTAGAGGCAACTTACTACTTGAGCAGCTTCTCGTCGGCCTCGCTCGTGTTCAGCATAGCCAGCCGCTTCATCTCCGGAAGATGCTTCTCGCCAACGCCGAGGTAGTAATCAAGACACTGCGCTAGCAGCTGCGTCTGGTTGGCGGTCCCGGCCATAACGACGGGAAGGATGGTGCCGCTGACCGTCTCCTCGATAGACCTCCCGCCCTGGCTCAACATGCGCTGGAGCAGCTGGTCGCCAAAGCTCCTCAGGCTGGGAGCCGCGTGCGGCACGCCGTTTCCATTCATATGGACGCCGTTTCCATTCGTGTGGACGCCGTTTCCATTCGTGTGGACGCCGTTTCCATTCGCGTGGACGCCGTTCCCATTCGCGTGGACGCCGTTGCCGGTGACCAGGTCCTTTAGCTTCCCGAGCGCGCCCAGGAAGCCGGTGCCGGCCTCCATCTTGCGCACGTGCTCGGCGATCAGCGCACCCATCTTGTCTGCGGCCGCCTTGGACGCCTGGTGCAGCTTGAGTGAGTTACAGACGTCCGAGTCCCAAAAGATGGCCGCGAAGATGGTGACGAGCGAGCGGTAGAGCTCGTGCTCACCGTAGGCGCCCTCCTCTTTGCCCTCCTCCTTGAGCGGGAGAGAGAAGAGCGAGGCCATGAAGCGCGCGTGCGCGAGCCCGATGACGTCGCGTATCACGTCCACCTCGTGGGTGCGCGGCCCGGCGCCGACGCCGTGGACGGGGGCGCCGTGCCGCCGGAGCAGGTCGCGCGTCGTCACCTCGTAGAACCTCCGGACCTCGTCGCGCCACTGCTTGGGCGCCGTGAGAGCGGTAATGACGTGATGCCTACTCGCGGCATTGGCCGGCTCGTCACCAGCCAGCGCGAACGAGGCGGCCGGATCGCCGCCCAGCATCTTGATCGCAGGGCCCCACGTCACCTTGTAGTCCTTCTGGTTCGAGAGCACCTCGAGCACGGCCTTGTGCGAGCGGATGAACTGGATGGGGGCCCTGGCCTTGGGGGGATCCCACGAGTACTTATTCGCGGCGCCGAGACCCTCGAGGATGAGCTTGTTCTCCGAGGGAACCACGAAGGGGAAGTGGGCGTACACGCTGTTGGGCAAGAAGTGGTTGGGGAAAGCGCGGAAGAACAGCTTGTAGGTAACATGACCCCAGTCAACGGCCTTATCGGTACTGGCCTCGTTAAAGCCCCAGTTGGTGATGTTCCGAGGAGTGTAGTCGACCGTGTAGAACCGGTCCCCACGAACCAAAGCCACAGCATCCGAAAGGATGGCGCGGCTGGTGGTATAAGGCGGACAGAGGCCGCTGCCGGGACTGATGGGGGGTTTGGCCGCCTCTGCCATAATCCCGGGATACAGTTCGACAGCGTCTGGCGAGTCGTACATCTGTGCCAGGATCTTGCAGATCTTGGGGTCGGGATTCATGTGCTCAAACGTGTCGTGGGGAGTGAGGCCGATGAATTGGCGGAATTCGTTCAGCGTCGCCACGTTCCACGTCCGGGACAGCTTTATCCCGAGAATCTCGATGGCCCTCATGCATGCGGGGACGTGGTTGGGGCCAAACGCGCCGGCGACGTCCTCGATCGACTCCTGGAGAATCTTGACAAGCTCCGTGTCGTCGAAGGCTCCGTCCGACTGGCGCGTGAGGCCGGCCAGGGTGCGCTTCTCGGGCTCGTCCGGAATGTTTTTCTCGAACATGCCCAGCGCGCGCATCACGTCCTCCATCTTCGCCGTCGCCGGGTCCTGGCCGCCCAGGGCCTCCCGCATCGCATCCGTCGTCCACTTGTCGTCGCGCTCTGAGATGGTACAATGCCAACGGTAAATGAGGTTGAACTCGACCGAGACTTGGTTTCCAACAGCCTCGGGGGTCGGCTTGCTCAGAAGGCTTTTGCCTTCCTTGGTGCGAGGGTCGAGGTTCCAGCTTGTGTCGGCTCTGTTGAGGTTGAGGATGGTCCGGACATAGTCGCCCAGAACAATATTGATATAGAGCCCGCAGGTGATGAGCCGGCCCGTCTGGAAGAGGCTGTTGTCGTACGTCTCCCAGCCGGCAGTGTCATCGGGCCTAGTTGGTCGCTTAAAACGACCACCCTCGTTGATCCTGGAGACAGCCAATATCAGCTAACAGGAAAGGAGAAGATCTGACAACACCGAGACGAGAGAATGCGTGCTTACTTTGCCAGCTGCGTCACCACATAGTTGTGGAAGCGGTTGAACATGATCAGAAACGCGCCAACGCCAGGCGGGAAGCCTATAACTCGCTTCGAGCTGAAGGTGTCTGGCTTGAGCAGGCCGTCCTTGCCGGTCCTGACTGCCATCTGCTCATCGTGATTCCGGCCGTAGAGCGGCGAGAGATCTAGGTAGGAGGAGGTGAGATTGACGTTGAAGTCTCTAGGTGACTGTTGTTTTCACAGAGTTAGCAACAGTCTCGTGAGCTGATCGGCGCAGCCAGAAAGCCAGAGTGCTCACATACCGTTTGAAAGATGTCGTGGGTGATGATGGTAGCAAGGTAGAAAAGCATGCTGGAAATTTTGTTCGGATGAGGCCTGAACTTGGCCGGATCCCGCACCATCAGCGTGTCGAAGATGGTGGTCGGGTCGGGAGGGTTGGGGTTCTGGAACACGAGCGGCTTCGTCGACCGCGCGTACGGCGTATTGGCCGCCCCGAGACTCGGGAGATGGATGTTGTTGTTGGATCCATCCGGCTCTCGGAAGCTAGTAGCCGTTCCGTCAGCAGGGACCCGGCTTGGCGCATGGGGGAGGGAGACTCGAAAGCACGTTTGAGGAGGGAGCTACGAACCTGAACCCATTGCCCAGCGAGGTCACAGGGGGGTGGTCAAGACTGTCCCAGAGGTCGTTGATAAGGCCGTCTGTCAGCTTCTTGCCCTCCCTGGATGCGGGCGGCAGCTTCGCGAGGAGCTGGATCAGTCTCTCTAGGAGAAACTTCTGGTCGTCGTTGACGCCTTTGACGGCCGAGTTCAGGAAGACGAGCAGCGTGTCGATGTCCTTGAAGCCAAGCTTGTCGATGTCGTCGGCAAGGCCCGTGGGCACTGGCTTGGCGCTGTTTCCGGGCGCATTGGGGTACACGGTCGGGCTCTTCTGGTTCCCGAAAACGTGGTGCAACAGGTCGCGCAGCCTCCCGGACAGTCCAGGGCTGTCGTGGTGGGTGCTACCAGCCATGGCGCCGGTGATAGAACGAGATTATGTATTACTGCTCCTTGACCGAGCTGTAGCCAGCCAGTGACTATGAGTATTGATGATGGTAGCGTAAGGAAGAGTAACTGATATGTTGGATATTCAGTATCCTGAGGATGGGGTGGAGGGGTATATTGGGGGGACAGGGAGACAAAGCCAGCACCTAGATGGAAAAGAAAAACGGGCGTAGAGGGCTAGAGGCCAGAGCGGCGAGATGTGCCCGTATATATATGCCGGCGCGGTCCCTCTTTCCACGCACAGTCGAGAAGGGTGCCCCGTATCAGGCGTAGCTACCTAGACAGGCACAGCGGTAAGCGCTGAGACGCAAGCAGGGGACGTTGGTTCCGGAGCTTCACGGCCAGTGCATGGAGGTCGCGCACCACCGACGTCGGGTAGTAGTATCCAGCCTGGCTGCGCCGCGCTGCCTGCAAGAAGTCACAGGTGGGCGTCGAGGCAGCCGGGCTTGAAGTGGGTACATTTAACGAGTAGGATCTCCGGGCGGAGGGTTCCAGCAGGCGAACTGGCCGCCAGCAGGCAGGCACGACAAGACCGCAGCAGTCAGGCTCTACAGCAGGCACCGCAGGTGCACCCGACTGACGGGGCCGAGTGTGACGCTGAACCTGGATTCCTGGGTCTGCGAGGCATATCCAGCTGCTGCGGATCGTGCAGCCAGGACGGATTGGGGCGGCGGCGTTGCCCAAGACGGAAAGGCGTGCCCGAGGCGCCGGGCTCTCCGCGAGCCCGTAGGGCAGGAGCAAATGCAGTCAGAGAGGGACGGCATGGGCCCGTCAGCTCGACGACAGGCCGGATAAGACCAACGACCCCTGGGGAGGAGGTGAGGGGCGGGAATACGGGGTTGGGACCACCCTGGACCCAGCCAATGGGTAGGTAGGAACGTAGGTACATGTACCTCAGCAGGTATTATGAGATATCACTGTCCAGGTCGGGACTTCCGGGCGGCCTTGATGGCAGAACAGAAAGTGCAGGTAGGTGCTTAAGCATGCAGGCAAGTACCATGAAGTGCCATGATGTGCTTATTCGTGCCGGTGCCGGGTCCGGGCAGCAGCAAACAAGCTGGGTGGTGTTGTACGCAGTCCGTTAGTGAGCCTCCACTCGGTAGCCAGAGCCCAGCCATCCAGCCGTGGCCAGTGGCCTCAGCGTGCGGGGCAGTGTGACCGTTTATTGGAGCTCGCATCGCTCAGCCCGCCTCACGATGCGTGCCCAACCCGCTCCCACGCATACACTCGCGATTACGGCAGGCGCCAAGTCGAGAGTCTTAAGTAAGGCAGAAGGCGCGGCAGATCATCATCGACCCACCCGACAGCGGCCGCTCGTTACTTCCCTTCACAAGAGCTGCGGGGCATTGAGGCCATGATGCTATGGGATGACAGTCCCGCCCGTCGGTTGGTCGGTCGGTCAGGTCTGGCGGTCAGCATCTCTGTCTGACACGGGTACATGTACCTTCCTCATATCACACCAGGCGAGGCAGCAAGCGAGGTGCAACCGGTTGAAAGGAAGGAAGGCAGAGCGCATGCAGCATGCAATCTGCAACCTGAAATCTGCGTGGTGCGAGTGGCAGCATTGAGAGAAAGCAAGTAGGTGGGTGGGTTTGAGGGCCTCCAGCTCGTGTTGGAAATGGAAGCAAATTGAGGGTCCCTGTAGCGTGGAGCTTCTTGTGGCCTTGGTTTTTCTGGGCTCCTTCTTTGTTTCTGCTCCCCTGCGTCTCATGTCTTATGCGGCCCACCGCAGCTCCAGCCGTACCGCCCAGCCGGGCAATCACCTGCTGCTTTGTTTCCTTTGCTTGCTTTGTTTCCTGCGTCTTTCGGCAAGGGACAAGGGATGCTGTCGTGCTCTGTGGGCCGCCTCATCTCTGCCGTGGTATTGCAGAGGGTCGAACCCGGGCACTGCCTTGGCCTGCCCTTGGCCTGCCCGCGCAAAGTTTTCCAATCACACGGGCCCTCACAAATCACTGGGCCGCTTGCTGCGGCTCAATTCTACCGAGTCCATCGAGAACGACACACGTGTGCGACGCCCTGCAAGTCCTCGGCCGACTCCCACTGGGACTCGAGGTCTGGACCGTACGAACGAGTGACGGGCGAATGGGAACATGACCCAGCTGTGCGACCTTGATAAGGCTCCACGACCACGCAATCACAAGCGAGCGGGGAAATTCACGCAAACGACATTGAGTGCTGAGTGGTGTTTGCTCCTGGCGCCTTTTTCTTGCTGACTGCAACTTTCCCCTCAGACGACGAAAAGAGAAAGAAAAAAACCCCCATGACGACGACAAAAAAGCTGGAGCCCCATCCTATTGGACAGAATACATATATCTACCACCTTGCCCTAGCTTACCCAAAGTCTGATGTGGGATGAGCTCAGCTGGAGGACAGTCATTGGCAGACCAGCTGCCACCAATGAGCACAGCATATGCCGCTTGCAAGCCAGACAACTAAGGAACCCCTGGAGAAGCTGCTTACGGTAGAGTGGGCACCATCTGTTGTGCCTCCATTCCCTTCCCCTTGACCAGCACCCCGGCCTTGCGCAGGGCGTCGACGCAGCTCTGGATCGTGTCCAGGCTGACGGCCGCCGTCTTGGCAGGGAACCGCACCGTGTCCAGCCACGCGCGCGCGTCCGCTTCCGAGTAGTCCAGCTCCGTGCCGATGTACCTTACCGCCTCCTCCTTGTTCTCGTTGAAGTGCGCGACGCCCCGGTCCAGCTTGGCCAGCATGTCGGCGACCCTGCCGTCCTGCTCGGGAGGCGGCAGCGCCGTCGACGCCACGATCTTCCAGCTGCTCCAGGGCGTGTAGATCTCGCCCACGCGCCGGATCTCGCCCGAGTCGTGGTAGCGCTTGGACGTGAAGTGCTCCCACATGAAGAAGTCGCACTCGCCCGAGTTGACGCCCGCGCGCAGCTTGTCGAACGTATTGAGCACCACCATGTCCGAGTACGGCTTGACACCTCCCTCCAGCCAGCCCTGCTGGTCGGCGAGCACGAAACCCATGACGAAGCTGCCCGACCCGATGCGCGATATGCCGATCTTTTTGCCCTTGAGGGACGCCACCGAGTCGACCTCGGGTCTTTTGGCGCCGGTTGAGATTGCCCAGCCTGCAGGTGTGTGTGTATGTGTGTGTTAGAAACATGCAAGCAAATCCATAAAAGCGGTGAGGGGGAGAAACGTACACAGCGGGGTCTCCACATATGTCCCGACGATGCGGTAGCCGCCGTCCCCGGGGGCATCCTCCTTGCCGAGGCCGGCGATGAACCCCTCCGTGAGCCCGATGCTGACGTCAATCTCGCCCGCCCGGATGGCCGTGATCATGTGGCCGGTCCCGGAGGGGAACGGGATCAGCTCGGCATCGAGGCCAAAGTGCTTCTTGGCAAAGTATAGCGGGGTAGAGAAGTGCTCGGGGACGTAACCGATTCGAAGGGGCGTCATGGTTGCTGTGTTTCTTTTTTCTCTTTGGCTTCTTGAGGACCAGCTCAATAATTTCTTGAATGTTTTTTTTTGTTTCTTGTTGATCAAAGCACGCTGTTGGTTGTTTGCATCGCCTCGCCAGACACGCTTCCGAGCTTTTAAAAAGGTTTGCCTTCACTTTCAGGCTGAAGTATGTCCCCGTGTTATCGTCCGGGGGCTGGAGGGGCCCTGGTTTTAGGAGCTCCAGGTGCATGCAGCGCAGTAGCGATGCCTCAATGCCCCCACTGAAACCAACTCAGCAATGGGCACGCGGGCACATCTGGGATCTGGGGCCTAAGGTTCTACAATGACGCCAACACAGGGCGGACTGATCTAACAGCCCGCCAGTCGCCCTCGTCTCAATGCCAACGTGCAAACGCGCTGCTTTAACAGAGTTTGCTTGGTGGCGAGCCGAGAGTCCAGACTCGGGGGTTTCGGGAGGTTGGTTACAATGCCGTGAGGGGGCTTCACGTCTTTGTTGGGCCAGTGGTTGGAATGATCTGATGAAACTGCCGGACAGCTACGACGCATGCATACAACAGGTTTATATAGTTCCGGGGCGTGGAACACTATGAAAATATTATAACGATTATACCCTCTCATGCCGGTTTAATTCAGTAGGACGAACCCGTGCGCCGCGGCGGAAAGTCGAAAACAAGCAACGATCCCACCACCACGAGGCCAGGACAGGAAAGATAAAAAGGCCTGTGGAACTGCTATGTATCTGGACAGCGTAATTTGGCTGTCTCTCTATATACAAGGGTCACGCTTGGGCGTAAACCTCGATCCCTGCTAAGTCCCTTCATCCTAGCTTTTTTGCACCGTTTCACTGAATTAAACCAGCATGAGAGGTACCTATGCCAGGGCCGGCATCACAAGCCCCTAAGCGTCCTATTTCCTCCCCTCAGGTGAACTAGAACTAGTCCCTCGCCAGATTCTGCACTTCCCTGTCGATTATGTCGGCAACCGGGAAATTTGCGGCCTCCTTTTGCATCTCGAGCACCCTGTCCCTGTACCTGGCCTCGGCCAGCACCTCGAGCACCCCGTTCTTCACCTGTTCCGGCGAGGGCCGCTCCGTGGTCAGGTCCACGCCGATGCCGGACCACGCGATCCTCCTCCCGTTCTCGGCCTTGTCCTGGCCCTCGCCGGCCGCCACCACGGGGATCCCGGCGGCGATGGCCTGCATCACGGCGCCGTAGCCCGCGTTCTGGACCCAGACGTCCACGTATGGCAGCACGGCGCCGTACCTCAGGTAGTCGACCACCCGCGCGTTTGTCGGCACCTCGGCGCCCTCGGGCAGCGCGGCGCCTTTCCGGCAGAGGATGGCGACGAGGACGAACTCGCCCTCCTGCCCCCGCAGCTCGGCGGCCGCCCGCATCGTCGGCACCACCAGCTCCGTGAGGTCCGTCTGCACCGTGCCCTGCGTCACCAGCACCACGCGCTTCCTCGCCGGGTCGTCCCTGGGCAGGGACGCGTTGGCCACGAAGTCGCCCCACCACGGCACGTGCGCCGTCTCGTCGTCTTCGTCGTCATCGTCGCTTCCGGAGCCGCCAACGACCTTGTCCTCGGGCGGGAAGACGCCGACAAACTGGAAGCCGGCCGGCCAGTCGTCGCGCGGGTACTCGAGGCTGGGGAGGCCGAGGTGCAGGATGGCCTCGTGGACGGCGTAGTTGTGGCCCGCGAACATCACCTCGCCGCCCAGACCCTCGGCGGCGCCGGCCTCGAGGATCCGGCCGTCCAGCGCCGCGGCCAGGGGCGCCGACATGGCCGCCCAGCGCTGCCACAGCACCTCGGCGAGCGCGGCCCCGGCCGGGCTCGGGTCGTAGGGGAACGGGAAGCCGAAGGGGACCTTGCCGGCGCCGCGGATCAGCGGCGGGCACACCGAGACGCACAGCGACCGCGGCTCCGCCACGCCGTCGGGCAGCGCCGCCCCCTGCTTGAGCGGCAGGTAGCCGTACACGAAGGGGTCGCAGATGACGACGACCTTGCCGACGCCGCCCCGCGTGTTCAGCGCCGCCAGCGTCTCCTTGATGCTGCCCCATTGGTCCGGGATGGTGTCGAGAACTTGGGTCTTGGTGTCGAGGAAGGCGCGCTCGTGTGGCGGCAGCTTGGCGTACTCGGAGGCTCCGCCGCGGCGGCGGCAGAAGAGCTTGTCCTCGTCGAGGTCCGCGAGGCCACGCAGCTGGAAGAACTCGATGCCGGCCGCCTCGATGCGGGCGCGGTGCGACGTGGGACCGAGGAGGCCGACGGGCCAGCCGCGATCGAGGAGGAACCTCCCGATCCTCAGGAAGTGCGTGATGTGGCCGGTGAGGGCGTGGGATAGGATGAGGACGTAGACCCCTTGTGGCTTCCGCCCCTGCTGCTGTGCCATCTGAGCCATGGTGACCACTGTACTGTGTCTTATCTGGGCTGATCAAGTGGGCGCGGGTTTCTTGGGGGAGTCTCTCGCAATGCTTCTCGGGGGTGGTGCTTAAACGCCACCACCCCCAAAGGTCTGCTACGTCGACATCTCCCTCGACCTACCTATATACCTGACTGATGCATTGATTTGGATACCGATGGTCTTGTTTTGGGGCGCGAACGAACCCCGCGACCGGCGTGCTACATGCCTAATAGGGCCGGAAATGAGGTTTTAGTAGCCACCTCTGGGCATCGTCTAGCAGCATCAGCCCTCTTGGCCCTCGAAGCAAGCTCGAGCTGGAAACGGCAAGCAGCGAGTGGCGCCCCACCGCCAACAAGCCGCACACGAGAAGTGATTGGCTCCAGGATGAGAGAAAACCGCGGTCGACGGGCGGCTTCATCAAAAGGGGACCCCGTTTTTGGCATCGCCACGTGTGTGTGTGTAGCATCCAGAACCGAGCGGGTGGAAGGCCCGGGAGGCTAGTGACATGGATACCGAATTGGGAAACCAGGTCGTCCATCGCAAATGGACACGAGCAGACGCGGATAAAATGCCCGCGAGGCTCGTGCGCGGCTTGACAGAAATACAGATGCATCCCTGCTGAGGGCCGCCGCTCCTCAGTGGGCCCTGGCACTGGCAATTCGGGACACTTTCCCATGGCCCGAAACGGAACGGCGGCCTACGACGAAGTCCAGTCCCTTTGTGGAGGCTTGGTCTTTATCGCAGTGCTTAGATACCTACACAGGCATGTGGGCATTCGAAATTAGACAAACACCCCAACTCCTTGAAGATTTATGAATGGCAGATTTTCATTGTTATCGTCTCCATCATCTATTATCTTCGAGCCTCTTGGCAAGCTTCGACACACTGCATTGTTCGTAGAGAATAGATACCTAGAGATTATTTTAATGATGTGTCTCCCACCACTGCCCCATTTTCGCATCGAGCTTCAAACTCACCAACGATAGGCTCAGGAAGCTATTCGCACTCAACACATCTCATCACACAGATACTAACAACGCAAGCGTTGCATATCCCACAACCCCTTACACATATGAACCTTACCATCTTCTCGCTCGCAGTCCTGGCTACTGTGTTAGGAACCACAGCCCTCGCGATCACGAAGCTGCCACTTGAGGTTGAGCGCGAAGGATACCACGACAGTGGTCGCTGCTCCATGGAGGGCCTCCTCAGTGGGCGAATCAAGACCACGGACTTTGACGACTCGCTAGAATCGCACTGGTGCAACTACCCCGGCATGAAATACAAGTTTGCGGGCCCAGGGTCCTCGCTCAAGCTCAGCAACTGCCTCGCCAACGTCAATGGGAAGCTGGTCTGGAAGAGCCAGTATGTACACGTCTTTTTTCTTCCTCTCCCTTTTCTCCCCTGGGATTAACTATGCTGACCACTGGCAACACGAAATAGAGGAGGGGCAATGCAGACCTGCACAAGCTGCAGACTCCAGGACCGCAAGTCCCCCTACCTTTCCTGTTCGTGCGATGACGGCTTTGGCCGCTCAATCGACAGCGGCGTCATCAACCTCAGTAAGTAGCGGCACCCCTGTTCTCTTGTGCCATTAGTGTGCACTAACTTTTGTATTTTCACAGACGAGCACATCTACGTCGACGATGCAGATGGTGTCCTGGCCTGCTTTGGCATCAGGGGCACAATCACAACTCCGGCTATTTGAGGGCACATGCAGTTGAAGGAGGGAATGTGTGCCCACCATCGATAGGGAGCTCGGTCTAACTTTAATCTAATTTCGGTCAAATTCTTGAAAGAAGGACAAGGCAGACGAAGAGCAAGGACACCGTCAAGATGGCTGTAATTTCACGTTGCTTCTGGAGATACCCTCGTCAATCCCAACTTGGTAAATGTACCATCGGCTGTCCAGCATGTACAAGACTTGATGCAACCCTGCCTGCGTTTGAAACCAAGCTCGTGGCGTCCCTCAT
This sequence comes from Gaeumannomyces tritici R3-111a-1, assembly GCF_000145635.1. Classification (NCBI taxonomy): domain Eukaryota; kingdom Fungi; phylum Ascomycota; class Sordariomycetes; order Magnaporthales; family Magnaporthaceae; genus Gaeumannomyces; species Gaeumannomyces tritici. The sequence continues at coordinate 2,518,615 of NW_008804549.1, read as the reverse complement.
CTTCGTTTGGGATTAGGCCCAACGGTGCTGTTAGTTCTGCGCGTGGCGCTTTGGGGAAAAAAAAACGTCGCAAAGCCGACATAGCGCTAAGCAGCCACTGCGTCGTGGACGCTGCCACATGGCCAAGGTCAAAGCCCACACCTGGCACGCAGAGTTGTCATGCTGGGCCCCGCGGAACTCAGCCTCGCCGGGCCTACCTAGACACGTAAAGATGCATAACTCCTAGCGGAGGTTTAATTCCTGGGGGGCAGCGTTGTCCAGGAGCCGGTGACCTCACCAGCTGTCGCTGGCAGCGACAACGACGAGCTCACTAAGACCTTTTCCCCGGATGCGCTGATTTCCAATTTTTTGTTTTTGTTGGGTTTGCCGCATGATGCTGCAAGTATGCAAGTGAGAGAACAAGTGCCGACAGCGACGAACTGGTGGTGCCCACAGACTTAAAGAGAGCGGTAGGAAGCGCTGGGGGAAGTAATTTGAAGATGGCGACGGCAACAATGACCCGCGTCCGTCAGCACTCGTCGACCCTGCTAACATGCCCTCTTGCTGCCGCCCCGATCCGTACCCGAGCAACGGCGTTACCTACTACACCCGCGCCCCGGACGCCGCGCTGAGGGGCGACCTCGAGGTCCACGGCGAGGTCGAGATCGAGCACGCGGCGGGCTGGGGCTTCCGGGGCACCCTCGCCGGCAGGGTCAGAGTGCCATCGGGGCGGGACGGCGGTGGCGGTGGCGGCGACGTCGTGGCCGACGGCACATACGACGGCGTCTTCTTCGCCCCTGGGGTCACGTTCGCGGGGCGGGCGACGGGCAAGCTGGCGCTGTCGCCGGCGACGGTCGTCGGCCCGGCCCGGGCCGCGTCACGATGCTTCCCACGACGCAGCTCGTCGGCGCCGACGAGCCCCGCCGCGCCATGTGCGGCTCCAGGTTCTGCCTGCAGGGCCGGCTCGTCTACGTCCCCGGGGCGACGGCCTTGGACTACCGGCGGCGGTTCTGGAGCGTAAGTGGCGAAGGAAGGCGGGCGGGGAGGGGGAGAGACGTGTGACGTGGGACGAGATGACGGGTAATACTTCACTGATGCACGAAAACTTTTGATTTCGCCAAACAAAGGGACCCGTCTCGCCCTACTTCTACCTGCTCAAGTCCGATCACGTCACCTGGATGCCCATCTAGAACCTGGTGTACGGGCACCACGGACGGACCCAGCTCCTGAGGCGCCGCGTGCTGCGGCGGCTGGACATCAGCAGCAGCGCCATAGACGCCGACAACGCCGGCATCGTCACCGTCTGCTCCATGGGCTTTGAGCGCATCGTGTCGAGGGGCACGCTCGACGTCCAGTTCCACGTCGACTCGGACCAGATCGACACCCGCCGCTTCGTCGCGCGCTTCCACGTCGTCGACAGCGACTGGCCCTTTGCGAGGTATGGCGCCGACGCCCTCTTCGTCGACGGCATGGCCGAGATTGCCGCCCGTTGAGGGCTTCGGGGGGAAGGGGTGGGCGGCTCGGAAGAGAACGTGAATGGCCACCTATGGCACGGGAGCCTGCTTTGGGATGAGTGTGAAGTGTGCCATTCGCGTTTTTTTTTGTGCTGGCGGGAGTGGCAGGCTGGCGTGTATTTTCAGAGGAGTCAGGAGTTGTTTGGTCTGCAATGTTAGCATCATCTCGCATCCGTCACAAAGCCTTGACACCGATATCAATAATACGGCCCGGTGAGAAGTGGGGAGCCGACGGATGTCTACAGCCTTACCTTCCGAATTTGGGTAGATGGCGTGGGAAACCAAACATGATATGGTGGGTGGCTGCGCAGCAAACACTGTAGAGCAGCTTCCATTCGCCTGGTTCAATGTCGCCGGTCGACGCGGGAGGCCCCCCAGCCACGACAGACGTTGAGCAAACGGACTGGAAGCGGGGATATCATTCTGTGCCTGAGGAGGTACGGGAAGCCGGGCTCTCCATGATATGGGTCGATATGTATATAATGCATTGCCGGCCTTTGTTCGTCACCGAAAGCCAGCCTCGAGCAGCAATGCATTGAATAATGCAAACAGGCGACAAACATGTCATCGACAGCATGGAGATCGCTCGAGGTGGAAGAGAAGTTCCACAAGCTGTCCTACAAGCTCGCGGGCACACAGTGGGAAGAGATACACTACCCGCGGCCGTCGCGCGACGCCGGCGACACCGGCTACACGCTGGAACCCCACCACGAGCTCAAGCTGGCCAACCACCTGGCGTTCCTGGCGCAAAACATTGGCGGCGCCTGCTCGGTGTCGGCCGTCTGCCTGGAGGAGACCGAGGGCGGGCTCGTTGTACGGCTGGCTAGCAACGAGCGCCCGCCGCAGCAGACGGTCGACGGGCTGCAGGAAATCGTGGACAGTCTAAGCCGATACTCGCGTAAGGGTACGTGTACGGGTAGGGAGCAGGCGGGGGTCGTGGTTGGCTGTGGTTCCTGTTGTCGTGGCCTGCCGGACATCTTTGCTGACGAGCATCGGCGGCGCCCCTTGGGCAGAAATACCACGCGAGGCCTTCCTGAGGGACGTGTCAGGGCAGGTCTTGACATTGTCCAAGAAGAGGATCCGCGAGCGCGAGCGCCGCGGGCAGCAACGCGGGGAGCCTAACCGCAAGCTTGGCGGGGGCCCCAAGGAGCTGGCGGCCCGAGGCGTCCATTGGCTGGGCCTGGCCAGGCAGGACCAGGGCGATCCAATGAGGGTGGTGGAGCAAGCGCGCCTCGTCTCGGCGACTAAGGAGTGGGGGGACCTCACCGGATCGTCCCGGGGTGGTATTTCTGTACCACCGAGAGTTCGCAATGATGTCGAGAAGCTGGCGCGCTATCATGTGGATGTGCTGTGCGGAGACCTCGAGAAGATTGGGTGCAGGTCCAAATACCGGCCGCTGTTGGGGAGCATCTCCGTCGTTCGCTGCGAGCACTACGGGTCCCGGCAGCCACGTGGCGCGCAAAAGACATGCCACGTCCACGCAGAGGTGCAGCTGATCATGGGGTATGAGGGGAGGGAGGAGAAAAGCACCACCTCGCCGCCGCCCCGGGCAATCGGCTGCAGCAAGTCCGCCTGCTTCCTCTGCCATCTGCTGATTCGAAAACTGGGCATATACACCATCTCCAACACCCACGGACGCTTTTACGAGCGGTGGACCATCCCCAACGTCGCCTTGCCCGCTGGGAAGAACGAGACCATCATGAGGGCCATCGATGCCATGATAGCCGAGATGGAGTCGGTGCTCGAGCGCATGCGGCTCCGGAAGCGCAAGAACGGGAATTTCGCCCCCGAAAGTCGCCCGGAGTCGATGCTGTCGGACCCTGCCACGCTCAGCCAGGTGACGATGACAACCCACGACCCACAAACGCACGGCATAGTATCGTCCTCGAGCTCGTCGACATTGACCATGTGCGAGTCGAGCGGGCAGCAGCCGCGTACCCAGCGAGCGAAAAGCATATCCAGCAGCGTGGCCCCCATCCAAACCATCGAGTCGCGGGTCGAGGGGCATGATCATCTCCAAATCGCCTCTATCGTCTTGTCATCTTCTGCCTCGTCCGTCTGCACGCTGGACGGGCCCAGCGAGGAACAACCGGCATTCCGCCAGCCCATCACCCCGGATGGCATCAGTTACCCTGCCACAGGGGCTGATATCAGCCACCCCGCCACAGGAGTCGAGCGGGAGATCGGAGAGCAGGACTTCGCACTAGCCGGCTCGGTTGTCTCGTCGGCAATGTCGTCAAAAGCGACTATCGGCGAGGCCATCGAGGCCGTTGAGGAACGTGCGACTGTCGTGCAGTTTCAGATCCCAGAAATCCGCGTGCAACGTGCGGACAGCATCAAATCGGGACGTGAGGGGATGGCACCGGGGCCCAAAGAGAGCGTCAACAGCGTCAACAGCATCAATAGCATCAACAGTATCGTCTCGTGCTTACACCTGGAACGGGACGACCTTCCCTACGAGCACCACATGGGTATCGGCTCGCCGATATTTGAGCTGCAACTCGGCGCACTCTCCCTCCTCTTCGATTGCCTTGGCGTCGAGTCGGGCCACGTTTCTGTTAGACGGACGGCTGAGGTTCCCAAAAAGCTCGAGGATGAGGCAAGGATGATGGAAGCAGACGATATACCAGACGACGAGGAGCTGGGCTTCGACTGCGAGGATGACTCACGATCTCTGACTCTGCGACTGACGAGTTTCGGCGGAATCTCTGTGGACATAGAGGTGAAATGGGGAGAGCACGAGGATTCGTAACACCCATGAGATGCGCTGCCCGAAGGAACCGGCGGGCGGTTTGGCGTGTGGCCAAGAGTGAGGTGGGGGAGGCTCGGCCGAGATGCACAAGAATGTACGATAACAAAATGGCGTAAACGGAGTTTGGGGCGTCTTATTCCTTTTGTCATGTCCTAAAGGAGGAGGACCAAAATGAAGATTGTTTGGGTATATAGATTTCGAAGGCTAGGCTTGGGTTGGTAAAAATCGAGGCCTGAAAACAAGGCTCAATCAATGCCCTAGCGTCGGTGTGCACGCAGCTTCACAAGCGACTCGCCATGGATTTGTGGCCCAGGAATTAGCGCAGCTCGTATGTTGGGCCATGATATCGGGCGTCTTGCCCTGGTCTTCCCAGCGGCAACAGAATTAGTATACATTTTACATACTATGATGTAGGGAGCTCACCAAGCGATTGTATAGGTTAATGCTAGGCAAGGCAATGTTCATTCCAGATGTGTGATCAGAAGCCAGATAGACAATTTCGGCAAACACATGGATGCTTAGACCAGGGGTAGCGCTATGTGCTGAGAAAGAACTCGCTAAAGACTGAAGATGGATGGGCCTGCGCTTGCAGACGGTGCCGTGACGTCAGGGAGCTACCCTGGATGAGAAACGGAGACCAGAGCGAGTGCGGAGGGCTCCATCATGTTGAAGGAAATTTACAGCCTTCCAACTCGTGGATTTTGTGGTCAGATGAGTGGCGTCCTTGTCTTGGGTTTAGGAGAAGGCTGAAGTTCGGAATTCACGTCGTTTTCTGGAATCAACAGCACCTTAGACTGTCAGCCGTTGACGGCACCCACTGTCGGTAAGTGGGGCCAGAATCAATGGGCCGAGTGGCAACCTGGCGGTTCACCATTTGCCCCCACCAAAATTGCATCGCATCCAGAGTCGAGAGCGGCGACACACGAATCCTTGTCCAACTCGCACTCTGTTTTCGCCAACCCTGGATACTGCGACGGCGACGCGGCCGACCTCGACGCCATGGTTCTCCAAGATCTCGGGCGCCGCATCAATGCGGCCGTCACCGACCTCACCCGAGCGCCGAATCTCGACGAGAAGGCAAGTGGGAGAGGGCACTCGGCGAGGGGCGCCGCCATTATGCGCGCTTCGCGGGCCTTGCTAACGTGACGCTTCCATGCGTCCCCGGTCTACAGGCCTTCGATGCTATGATCAAAGAGATCTGCTCGGCCCTGCTCGAGGCCGACGTCAATGTGCGGCTTGTCGGCCAGCTCCGCAAGTCGATAAAGAGCACTGTCAACTTCAAAGAACTGCCCCCTGCCGTCAACAAGAAGCGACTGATCCAAAAGGCCGTTTTCGACGAGCTCGTCCGCCTAGTCGACCCCCATGCCGAGCCGTTCAAGCCCAAGAAGGGCAAGACCAACGTCATCATGTTTGTTGGTCTTCAGGGTGCCGGAAAGACAACGACATGTACCAAGCTGGCGAGGCACTACCAGACCCGTGGCTTCCGCGCTTGCCTTGTCTGCGCCGATACCTTCCGTGCCGGAGCCTTCGATCAGCTGAAGCAGAACGCGACCAAGGCCAAAATCCCCTACTACGGCTCGCTGACCGAGACGGACCCCGCCGTGGTCGCGCGCGACGGCGTGGAAAAGTTCAAGAAGGAGCGCTTCGAAGTCATTATCGTCGACACGTCGGGAAGGCACAGGCAGGAATCAGCACTGTTCCAGGAAATGATGGACATCCAAACTGCCGTCAAGCCTGACGAGACCATCATGGTGCTGGACGCCAGCATCGGTCAGCAGGCCGAGGCGCAGGCCAAAGCGTTCAAGGAGGCTGCAGACTTTGGTGCCATTATCATCACCAAGACTGACGGCCACGCCAGCGGTGGTGGCGCCATCTCGGCCGTCGCGGCCACCCACACCCCAATAGTCTTCATCGGCACGGGAGAGCACATGCTCGATCTGGAGCGATTTGCGCCACAGCAGTTTATATCCAAGCTGCTCGGCATGGGTGATATGGCGGGGCTGGTCGAGCACGTGCAATCGCTCAAGCTGGACCAGAAGGACACCATCAAGCACATCACCGAGGGCATATTCACCATTCGGGATCTGCGGGACCAGCTGCAGAACATCATGAAGATGGGCCCGCTTTCCAAGATGGCCGGCATGATCCCCGGGATGAGCAACATGATGCAGGGGATGGATGACGACGAAGGAACGAACAAGCTCAAGCGCATGATCTATATCTGCGACTCGATGACAGACAAGGAGCTTGATAGCGACGGGAAAATCTTCATCGAGCAGCCGACGCGGTTGACACGGGTGGCCAGGGGTTCAGGAACCCACGTGCGCGAGGTCGAGGACCTGCTCACACAGCAACGCATGATGGCGGGCATGGCCAAGAAGATGGGCGGAAACATGAAGAACATGCAGCGCGCCCAGTCCGCCATGGCCGGCGGGAACAAGCAACAGCAACTGGCGGCCATGCAGAAGCGCCTGCAAAGCATGGGTGGCGGCCCAGGCGGTGCCGGAGGCGGCATGCCTGACATGGGCGCGCTGATGAAGATGTTTGGAGGCGCTGGTGGTGCCGGTGGCGGCATGCCAGGAATGCCGCCCGGGATGGACATGCAGGCCATGATGAGGCAAATGGGCGGCATGATGGGCGGCGGTCAGGGACGGGGCAGGAGATAAAGTTTCGGAACTTGCAGCTGCCATCCAATGTCATGTTATTTGCGGGTTGCGATTTTAAGGCTGGGGCGGTGGGATAGGTCAACTGCTTTGGTAGGGAGTGCATGGCCTCGGAGTTATATGTGTGTGCGCTGGCTTTACTTTTGTTTATGGCCCAATTTAGCCAACGATGTGGAACATGATGTCCATTCTCTAGTTGTCGTAGTGCAACCACGCCACCGGACTTCCGCCGCCGGTGCCTGCATGTGCTTGACCGCCTGGAACCGCCGAGACGAGCCCAGGTAACCATAGAGTCGAGCTGATAAACCCTTCTACCGAAGCGAGGACTGCTCGCACAGAGATGTGCGCGAAAGATCTAACTCTACGCACATCATAACCGGAAAGAGCCACATATAACAAGACTACAGTTGCGAATATGCTTCGTTCCGTCTCACTATTGTTACTATCGCTAGCTGGGGCAGCCAACGGGTCAGCATCCACTCCACTAAACATCACGGCACTCTCCTCTCGGGGAGGGTACTCGGTGCTGGAATGCTGGCAGTTGGAGGCCCTGCCGGTTGAGGCAATGTCGGCCATGAACTACAACCTAGGCGACACCGTCAAGGCGACGTGGTCCATCATCCAGCCGCGGACGACGGTGGGCGAGGCATGGGCGCCGACAGTGCAGTAGGTTTGCCTCTCATTTCCGCGTGTCACCACGACTCGGGACAGGTGGGCAAAACAGCCATACCCAAGCTGACTTTTGACCCTCTCTAGGCTCTCGGTGATCCTCAACGGCATGATCCGCATAACCTCGCCGGCCCCCGCGCCGGTCGGGTCCACGCCGGCCCCCTCGGTCGGCGGCGGGTCGGCGGCCACGGGCCCGCCGGAGCAGGCGGTCGCCTACGTGGTGCCGGGCACGCTCGCGTCCTCGGTCGTCATCGCGGCCGACCTCAAGTCGATCAGCACGCTCCGGGGCCACTTCACAGAGTTCCCGAGCGACGAGCCGACGGTGCTGGTGCAGGTCCCGTTCGAGGGCGACGTCCCGCCGCCGCACTCGGTGCTGCACGACGGGGCGTGTCGGCCGCCGGCTGCGTGAGTGGGAGGAGGGAGAAGGGAGGGAGGGGGAAGGGTGGGTGGGAAGGGAAGCCGGGGGTCAAGAGAGTGCGGTTCGGAAATCCACCCGAAATGGCTTCCGTGATGGTGTGCTGAGTGGGATGTTGGACTGTAGCCTCGTAGACTTTCGGTGTCGGCAATTGTCCGATGAGTCTTTCATACAGGCAGGCTGGCTCGCTAGCGGCGCTTGCGTGATGTGATGGATGAATGGTGGCTGGGATGGTTGCTGCTGTGGTGCGTCGGCTTCCTCTGAGCGGTGAATCGGGCCAATGTCGACCGACCTATGGCGCACCCACCCACAGCTATCGCTCTCGCAACTCCCATGATTTATAGCGGGTATAGCGGTTACGGTCTCCCTTCTGGGTGGGTCGACGACAGTCGGCAGGCTCAGTTTGGTGGGCCTCGACGCTTTTCGGCAGGCAACTTAAAGCCCGCTGGCGGCTTTTCCTCTGCTTCTCCAGGCAGCCGTCCTGTTACCTCCAATCACCCCTGCCCTGATTTTCTTCTCCTCTTGCCTGGTTCCTGTGACCCTCCTGTTTGCGGCACTTGATTTGTGGTGTGTTTTGTGATACGGGTGGCTTTTCTTGCCCCTCCTCTCCCTCCTTCTTCTCCCACAAAGAGGAAATGGACTCTCCCTCGGACGAGACCACTCCCCTCATTGCACAGCCTAGCAAGGAGTCGCGGCTACGATGGTCGAAATCATGGAGTCCCGCCAACCGTGTGTTGTTGGCGGGCTTTCTAATTACATTATCGTTTTCCTTCACACAAGTACCGTAAGTCAGCCGAATCCTCGCCCACTTGGCTCATCTCCAACCGAGCCACCCCCGTTTCCCTAGTGTGAATCCAACGCCTTTTCGTCGGGGCAAGGACAGCACCCCTGAGACACTAGCAGCTCGTAGCGCCATCCGAATATGAGAACTAGGAGAGGAACAAGAAGCTAATGTGAGGCTTTGTCCATGCCTGCCCCGATGCCAGTATCATCTACATTGTTCGTCAAATGATGTGCGATGACTACTACACCAGCCATGCGCCGTACGAAGGCGACGGTGACCGTTGCAACCGCAATGCCATCTCGGCCGGCACAGCTACCCAGCTGAGCTATCTGGCAATGTCCACTACCATCTGTGGTTAGTGTCACATCTCCGAGATACTCACTTGTTGCCTGCCGGTGTGCTAGCCCGTTGCTAAAGATCTCTGCGTAGGAACTATCAACTTGTTTGTCTCTGCGTGGCAGTCCAAGAGACTAGGGCCCCGTGCCGCTCTGATATGCCAGGTCTTTGTACCGGCCATCCGTGTGGCTGCGCAGATCATCGGCATAATCCTGGGCGGCAAGCGTGGACTCATCACCATCCAGGCGACCCAGCTCATCACCGTTCTCGGGGGCCCCGCCGGATACCTGCAAGTCCCCCCCTCTCTCTCTCCCCCCACCGTCCATCCTCGGTGTCTGGGACATGTTGCTAAACGCAGCCGCTGCTCGCTAGCGTCCTCGTGAACACCATTGCAAGCGAAGTGGTCGAGCCGATGCAGCGGACGGCCGTTTTCGGCCGCCTCCAGGGCTGTGCCATGCTTGGCCAGGCTATCGGCTTCCTGACCGGCGGCATAATTGGTGACACGTTTGGCATTCGCAAGCCTTTCGAGACCGCATTCTTCTCGTTCCTGATCGCCACTGTTTATGTCCAGCTGTGCCTGCCATATATCCCGCCAGGGCAGCTGAGCCAGAGCAAGAATACAGAGAAGGGTATCAAGGGCTTCTTTGCTCCACTCAGGGTCCTCGCGCCGCAGACTATCAGGCTCCAGAACGGCCAGGTCAAGAAGCACTATGGTGTCCTCTTTCTCTGCTGTGGCGTCTTTACGGGCGTGGTAAGATCCATGATCACAGTGGCATCTCTGACCTGCTAGAGGCGGTTCTTTGCTAACGGAATACATCACAGCTCGCAACTGGCTACGTTCCGACCCTGGTCCAGCTTTACGCCACCTCGCAGTTCGGGTTCAGACAAGTCGAAAACGGCTTTCTTACCTCTGGGAACGCCCTGATGCGCGCCGTTTTCCTTACGTTCATGTTTCCCAGTATTATTGACAGGGGGCGCAAATGGTTCGTGGCCCCTGAGCAGGCATCGCCTGCACCGATCGAGCCCGCTGAGCCTGGCGAGATTCCGACGGAGCCAGCTCTGTTTGACGCTCCTTCCGGAGTCCAAGGCGAAGACCAACCCAACGAGCCAATGGTAACTTCGCAGCCCAATGAAAGAGCGAGTTGCGGATTCGATCTGTACTTTCTCCGCTCCAGTCTTCTCGTGGACGGCGCGGTCACCACAGTATCGGCCTACGCCAGTGAGGGCTGGCACATGTACCTGGCTGCCCTCCTGCTACCCTTTGGCTCCGGAACTGCTCCTGCGGCCAAGGGAGTCATTACCGAGATGTGCCCGCCGTCGCAACGAGCTGACGCACTCAGCGCCATCACCCTCGTCGAGAACATTGCGAGGCTGTCCACACTTGGGCTTTTTGGCTTCGTGTTCGCCTCGCTTTCCGAGATTGGCCAGGAATATCTCACATTCTTCATCAATGCGGTGAGTCCATCTCCGGTATCCCAAAATCGCAACTAGTTGCTGAACTTCATGCAGGCGGTCGCTGTGGTGGCCATGGCCGTTCTTTTGCTTTCGCATTTCCCGCCAGAGAACAGCTCACTCGTCGAGGACGAGGATGAGGAATGATAAATAGGTCAAGGCGACGAGGCTGTGAGCTCGTTAAACGAGTGCTAGTGTGCTGTCGTTATATATAACCATCTGGAACACCGACTAGATATCTATCTTTTTGTCCAGGGTTCAAACTCTAGCTCCCGGCTGTACGCTGTCGGCATCCCCAAGATATAAAAGACTGTACGAAAAGGCAACACACAGAGAACCAACGTCGATGGATCAAGAATACCCGAATTGTCCAACAAACCGAGACGGCCAAGTCGACTCAGGCCCCGCATCCTCCTGTCCCCTGCCTATGACAACCAAGATTACCAGCCCCTGGAAGCCAGCTTGTCGGCCTGAGGCAGACTATCGCAGTTGATGCCAACCATGGCCTCGCCCAGGCCGGTGCTAAACTCGGCGAGGACCTTGGGGTCCTTGTAGTGGGTGGTGGCCTGGACGATGGCGCGCGCACGCTTTGCAGGGTCCCCGGACTTGAATATGCCACTGCCGACAAAGACGCCGTCGCAGCCGAGCTGCATCATGAGGGCGGCATCAGCAGGGGTGGCGATGCCACCGGCGGCGAAGTTGACGACGGGCAGGCGACCCAGCTCGGCCGTCTGCCTGAGCAGGGCGGCGTCGACCTCGAGCTCGCGCGCGAGCTGGCGGATGGCCAGGTCGCCGCCGTCGGCGAGGGCGGCGCGGGCGCGGGCGATGTCGGCCTTGAGGGTGCGCATGTGCGTGACGGCCTGGACGACGTCGCCGGTGCCCGCCTCGCCCTTTGTGCGGATCATGGCGGCGCCCTCGGAGATGCGGCGCAGGGCCTCGCCCAGGCCGCGGCAGCCGCAGACAAAGGGGACGGCGAAGCCGGACTTTTCGATGTGGTACTTCTCGTCGGCGGGCGTCAGGACCTCGCTCTCGTCGATGTAGTCGATCTCGAGCGCCTCGAGGATCTGGGCCTCGACGAAGTGGCCGATGCGCGCCTTGGCCATGACGGGGATGGTGACGGCGGCCTTGATCTCGTTGATGACGTGCGGGTCGCTCATGCGTGCGACGCCGCCGTCCTTGCGGATGTCGGCCGGCACGCGCTCGAGCGCCATGACGGCGCACGCGCCCGCCTCCTCGGCGATGCGGGCCTGCTCGGCGTTGGTGACATCCATGATGACGCCGCCCTTGAGCATCTGCGCCAGCCCGGCCTTGACGGCGAAGCTGGGCGGGACCTTGGCGCCGCCGTTGCCGTTGGCCGTTGCCGATGCGTCAGAGGCCATTGCGGATATGTGAGAGGGTTCGCGTGGGGATAGGATGTTTGTGGAAGAGGTGAAGTCGTGGGGGGAAGAAAGCTCGAGAGGGAGAGAGATTTGGTGGCTAAACAGCTAAACCGGACCCCTGGAGAAGTACAGGATAACCGTCGCTGCAAAAAGACAACAAGAGCACGCTCGAACGACAAGCTTGAACGATCTGGCAACGAGAAAAGGGCTTGCTATTCCACCACGTTCCGATCAATGCGATCCTGGGGGAGCCAGACTTTTTTTTATAAACAAAGTCTATCCCGGCGGAAAGCGCAGCGACAGAGGGGCCTCCCTTGCTTGAGTCACCGAGCAGCAGCAATTGGCTTGGGGGGTGGGGTTGGTCTAGAAGCAAGGCGTGTGCGTTGAAGAAGTGTGTGTGTGTGTGTGTTGGCAGCGACTTCGGCTGACTTGAAGCGCATGAGCTGCCGCCGCTGAGTCGACGGCGCTGGCCGGTCAAGTCATTGAGACATTTTCCCCTGGTCCCCTTCTTTTTTCTCCTCTTGGAAGAGGGAGGGGACGAGGTCTAAGGGCCAGAACAGGGGGCCGGCTCACCATTTTCCGAGGCACAGACCTGGCCCGTTGCTGCAAGGCGTCGTTTTGGGAAGCCAGAGACATGTACACAAGGATCAAGGGAGAGGCCGCCGTCCTTCTGTCTGCCTGCCGTACTTTGGGGGAATCTGCAGCGGCGGTGGCAGCGGCAACGACAGAAGATCGCTGCAGCAAGGGAGGTCGTGCAAATGCGCAAATCATTCGATTATAAAATCGCCCCAACAGCCGCTAGCCGCCACCTCCCCGTGCCCCCCGCGCCGTTCTGGCCTTCTCGGCAGGCAAATTTTTTTTTTGTCGCGATCTGCTGCGGGTGAGCAGTGTAGGTGTTGGCGGATTTTACTGGTCTCAAAGTGCCATGGATGCTAGGGGCACGCTAACGGCATGCATGCGATCATCACTTGGCCGCCGACCCTGGGGGCCGTGTCGGAACACGAACCCCGCGGGATACGCTATACGGCTCGACTCGGCGATCCTGGAGAGGACGCTAGCTGGAGAGTACGTAACTCGCCTGCTTACCGAGGTATATGTCTAGGTAGGTAGGTAGGTAAGTAGGTACGTATCTAGGTAGGCACATAACATCCGGGACCTTGTAGGTGAAAGGGCGCGCCCCGAGCTGCTGTAACTTTCTGACAGGCAATGCGGGTGTGTGTCATGCATCGCCCTCCTCAGCCTCAATAAGCATTTTTTTCTTCCGCCGATCTCGTACAGAAGCAAGGTTTAGAGCACGTAGGGTGGTCTGACTCGGCAATTACAAGATACACATACCACCTGAGAATACGAATCGGGTACTCAATTTGGAATTCAGGGCCCCTTGATATCCGCCAACTTTATTTTTCTGAATCCTCATTTTTTGTTATCTTATCATGTATTATCTGACTACAGCAACTTCTTCAGCTCGGCAACAATCGCGTCGCCCATCTCCTTTGTCCCCGCGGCGCCGTCCAGGTCCTTGGTGCGGACGCCCGAGTCGATGGCCTTCTTGACCGCGGCCTCGATGGCGTCGGCCTCGGCGGGCATGCGGAGCGAGTAGCGCAGCATCATGGCGACGGACAGGATGGTGCCGACGGGGTTGACGATGCCCTTGCCCGAGATGTCCGGGGCGGAGCCGTGGATGGGCTCGTAGATGCCGTTGCACCTGCTCTCGCCGTCGGGGATGGTGCCCAGGCTCGCGCTGGGGAGCAGGCCCAGGCTGCCGGGGATGACGCTGGCCTCGTCGCTGATGATGTCGCCGAACAGGTTGCTCGTGATGACGACGCCGTTGAGCGCGCGCGGGTTCTTGACCATGAGCATGGCGGCCGAGTCGATGAGGTGGTGGCCGAGCTCGAGCTGCGGGAACTCGCTTGCGAAGACCTCGTCCACCACCTTGCGCCACAGCCGGCTGGTCGCCAGCACGTTCGCCTTGTCGAGGCTCCAGACCTTGGCGGGCGGGTCGCGCGCGAGGGCGAGGCGGGCGCCCAGGCGCGCGATGCGCTCGATCTCGGGCCGCGAGTAGGGCTCCGTGTCGAGCGCGAAGCCGGAGCCGTCGTCCTCGGTGCGGTCGCCAAAGTAGATGCCGCCCGTGAGCTCGCGCACCACGACGAAGTCGGTGCCGCGGCACACTTCGGCCTTGAGCGGCGAGAAGTCGACGAGGCTGTCCGAGGCGAAGGAGCACGGGCGCAGGTTGCCAAAGGTGCCCAGCTCCTTGCGGAGCTTGAGGAGCCCCTGCTCGGGCCGGACGGGGGACGAGGGCCCCCACTCGGGCCCGCCGATGGCGCCGAGCAGGATCGCGTCGGCGGCCTTGGCGGCCGAGAGGGCCTCGTCTGTGAGGGGGGTGCCGTGCGCGTTGATGGAGGCCTTGTGTATGTGCCGCGGTTCCGTGTTACGCCCAGGTCAGCAGGGCTTGCCCATTGAGCTTTTGAGGGGATACACGACGGGAGGTTGCCCAAGTGAATAGACACGCGTGTGTGACGGGACGGGATGTAACCATGGAGAGAGCTCGCCCGCGTGTGTGGCGGGTGGTAGCATCAGTGGAGGGACTTACACCGCCGAGCAGGTGGTCCTGCAGGTTAAACTTGACGCCGGCCTTGCTTTGTGCCTCGACGGTTCTCAAGATCTGGATGGCAACTTGTAAGTCCCCAGCGTCCGTTGGTTCTGCAAAAGTACACGGGCATGTGCAATCTGCCTGATACTGCTGCCGTGTGGCTCAATTGCCATCATACCTTAATTGCCTCGCCAACGACCTAATGTGCACAAAATCAACCGCGGATTTCTCGTTAGCCTCAAAACAAGCAAAGTATCTACTGGAGAAGGATGACGCCCGTACCTCTGGACCAGCATGGTCGCCGGCAAACACGACGATATTGAAGGACGACATTGCGGGATTGTTTTTGGGGCAAACGTATCGGCGAGGGCGGACTGGGAACCTGACCTCTGACGGGGTGTGAGGGGATTTGAGTAGAGGAGCAAGAGGTGATCTGAAAGTCAAAGCAAAACTGAAGCCGTGAACTTTTTCGTGGTCCACGCTCGAGGTCGGTTCAGCGTGGACGTGGAAAGCAGTCTGCGATATCGGCGCATTCCCTGCGCGCTCAAGTACCCCGCCAACAGATCCACCTTGTCCAATGTCTGCGCCGACTGCGGAACCGCCCGGCCCCGAACCGCACACCTCCCTTGCCTCCCTGGCTATAGCCGACTCTTGCCGGAGAATTTCTAGCGGCAAAGGATGAAAAAAAAAGAAAAAGGAACAACACTGGGCGGCGGACGCCACACAAGGATGAAGGCAAGGGATCATGCAGCCATCAAGGACATCTAGCGTCTGCCTCGAAGCGGTTGGTACTTTGTATTTTGTCAGCTAGTGAGTCAACGGCATGAGTGGTTTGTAGCCAACAACCTGGTAGGTACCTCTGAGTATTTAGGTATTTATCGAGCACTTTGCTCTCCCGTGCCCTATAGACCTTGTCCGTGTCGCCTCGGCCTTCCGCATTGCCCGCCACGACAAAAAAAAAAAGAAAATGGCAGCACCTGCAACCATGACTGTCGGCGTCTTGGCGCTCCAGGGCGCGTTCGCTGAGCATCTCACCCTGCTTCGCAGAGCGGGAGCAACGATCGCCGGCGAATCTCCCGCCTTCGAGTTCATAGAGGTTCGCACGCCGGAGCAGTTGGCCCGCTGCGATGCTCTGGTCATCCCTGGTGGAGAGAGCACCACCCTCGCCTTTGTGGCCAAGCAGACCAACCTTATGGAGCCCCTGCGGCAGTTCGTCAAGTAGGCTCCTGTCTTTTTTTTTTTTTCTTTTCTTTTCTTTTTTCTTTTTTCTTTTTTTTCTTCTTTTTCTTCTTTTTTTTTCTGCTCCCTGTTATCTTTCCTTTACCCTCTGTTTCCGAGGCTGACACCCACGTTTAGAGTCGACTCAAAGCCCATCTGGGGCACCTGCGCGGGCCTCATCCTGCTCGCCGACGAAGCCACGGGCGCCAAAAAGGGCGGGCAGGAGCTGGTGGGCGGCCTGCACATCCGCGCCCACAGGAACCACTTTGGTCGGCAGGTGCACAGCTTCCAGGCCGGCCTGGACCTGACCTTCCTCGCGGACCTCCAGCAGGACGGCGGCGGCGGCGGTAAGGAAGCAGTGGCCTCGGGACCGTTTCCGGGCGTCTTCATCAGGGCCCCCGTCGTCGAGAAGATCCTGGCGGGCGACGGCGCGGCGGGCCCCCACGTCGAGGTGCTCGGCTCCGTGTCCCGTGGCGGCGAGGGCGGCGAGGAGGACATCGTCGCGGTGCGCCAGGGCAACATCTTTGCCACGAGCTTCCACCCGGAGCTGACGGACGACGTCCGTGTTCACTTGTGGTGGCTGCAGCAGGCTGTCAAGGTCAAGACTGGCAACTGACAGTCTGTAGTTACCCCGCTTGGATCTTGTCTTTGGAGTGGTATTAGACCTGTTAGCGTTGCTAAATTACGGCTTGGACGTATTGTTGTGTATTAGGCATTGCTGCCCCGGCAGATAGATTATAATACAGCAGGTATCGTTTTTTTGTGGCTCGGGAAAGGTCAAGACTACCGGAAAGGACGGTATCAGCCAGGGCACCCTCTACCTACATGGGTGTAGCCGCGGATCATGGACAGGGTGTAGGAAACTCGCCCAAGGCTAACATGTCGGGAGCAATGGCCACCAGCCGGGGCCCAACCTGACGGGCTCAGTCGTGATTCGTCTTCACCACCAACCCTTTCGGCCGCGAATACTGACAGCACGCACCGACCTCTAGGTCATTTACCCGACCGGGTATGACAAGGGCGGGTGATTCTTTCCGCATGTCCTTGGCCAACGCGGCTGCGTCGGCTCGGTCCGTGTTCCGCTCTGGGTGCTACGGACCTGGACACACGTGCGCCATGGCCGGGCGTAGGCCTCATTGCACAATGACTTCCCCCAGTCCTCAATGCCTCGGATGCCACAGCTCTGACGGCTGCGCCTTAATTTCACTAGACAAAACGTACAAAGCCAGGGACCTACTCCCCGTTCCAGATGAGGTGAGGTAGAGGGACTGGCAGCCATGCGCGGAACGGAACACAAGACGGATTGTTGGGTCTCATGTCAAAGGAAAAGATACGCCATATTTACTGTAAGCACCCTGGTGGCCCTATATATACAAAGAAGTGCCATGTAACGGAAGAACCAGACTAAAATAAAAGGGTGAGTCGACGCCTGCCAGAGATCAGATCCGCCACTCCCGTCCTCGAAGCGAGTACGCGGCCACTGCCACGACCGCCCCGTCTACTTGGCGAAGCACTTGATGGCCTGTGCCTTGTTGCCCCAGCTGATCTCGGGGTCGTCAAGGTCCTGGTGGACACCGCCCGACGCCAGGCGGTCGCCCCAGTCGTTGTCGAAGCCGGGGCGGACGTTGCAGTCGGCGAACCTGAGCGCTGGTGTTAGATTTACAGAAGCAGGACGATGATTATGAGGAGGGGTGGGGCCACTTACGCAAACAGAGTACACTCGGTGGTCCCACGGGGGCCGTTCTGAACCGAGGAGAGGCCGGCGGCGGTTCCAGGAGGGAAGTCGCCCCGGATGTTGACTTGGGACGCGAATCTGTCAGCATGGCATCTTACATGCGCCGCCGGGCTTGCTTTGCAAAGGGAATTCTTACTGCACTGGCCGTGAGGGACCTCGTAGCGCTTGTGGAAGCCGGCGAAGTTGGGGAGGGAGTAGGCGTCCATCCACGACGAGCCCTCGCGAGCCTGCAGGTCCGGTGACTGCTGGCTCGTCGGGGCACAGTCGGCGGCGCCGAGGAGTGCGGCGCAGATGGCCGAGAGGACGGAACCGGTCTTCATGGTGGCAAGGTGGTACAAGACCAAAATGGTTGGTCGAGATAAAAATCGGCTTTAATATCAAGGCCGGGTGAAGTGAGTCAAGGGCGGATGAGCATGAGAGAAGGGACCTTTTTTTTTCGTGAACATGACGGCATAGGAACCCCGAAGCTATATACCCAGCGAGGCATCCGTGACGAAGGGGGGGGAAACGGCAACTTGGCCGCGGCCGGGGATTCAGATTCAAAGCAAGGACATCATTCGACGTCAGCTACGACGGGCCCCAGCACGTCGAGCAGCACAGCAGAGTGACGGTATCCTGCAGGTGATTCGATCGTCGGTATTGTGCTGGCCAGCAAGGGGCCACCCCTTTTTCGCCGGTAGAAATTGTGATGTGACCTGTAAGTGACGGGAGTGGCGGCCTGATTGGCTACCACACAGACGGGCACCAAACTCACCAGGGCGGGCGCCTAGCGGAAACCCCACCGCGAGCAGCGCTCTTTGCGGGTTGCGTCAGCTGGGCACTGACATTGGACGGCGCCGACGTTGGGGGTTAATGCTGGAACTGAAAAAGGTTCGTCACGCGCAAATCACAGGGCCGGGGACATCACGACACCAAAATGAAGGCCTATCACGGCCCCCAGAGACAGCGAGGCTGTGATTTGCCAATGGGGGTGAATCAATCGGTGCGGGGTTTCTTGTTAGTGAGGTCGTCACTTCCTTTCCAAACATGAACACACTTGGGTACATCCAAATCAAATGGAGGCCAAACCCCCGCCCCATAGCATGGATCACATATGCATCGTTGAAGCGATTCCGGAGGGCGGGGGCCCGCCTCAATCTTGTCCTTTTTTTCCTGCTTTGGATTTTCCCGGCTTTGCCCATCACACCAACCGACCTGCGCGCATTTGTCCACGGCGGCTTGGCAACGCAGAAACGACCCAGCGGCGCAGCAGCCGGGGGGGAGGAGGGATGAGCAATGGAAAACTCCCGCCTTGGCCGCGTCACTCCGGAGGAGGAGCCAACATACAATGCATACCGCATCACCCTCTGTGCTGAGGGGAGGGAAGGGGGGCCAGCCCAGCCCAGCCCAGCTCAGCCTTGGCCGCGGCCCGGCAGTCCTGCTCCATCAGCCGCCGGGAAGGGCCGAAGGGGGCCGAAGGCTGTTGGCCCCCATTTTCGGCCTCGGGGGGAGGGCCGGCACCAACGTCAAGGTGCATATGGGCTCTTGCCGACGCGAGATGAGCAAATGCTGTTGGTTGGTAAGGCGATGCCCGGGGTCAAGTTTGGGAGTGACAGTCCAAGGTAGGTGCGGGGGGCCGGGATCAGCAACAGGCACGCACAACGCAAGGGATGTGTGCAACCCCGACGGGCTAGGTAGCAAAACCCTCGTCGGTCGGGGTCGGCGGCATGAGGCCATCAAGGCATCGTAGGGCCTGCCCAGCCAACAAAGCGGGCCGCGCCACTGTAACGCGAGCCGCCCTTGGGTGAGGTGTGTGGACGTTGGTGTTGGGCGCACGACATTTACGACATTTCCAGGCGCTACCATGACCGACATGGAAGCTAGCCGGAGGCGAATTAGTTACTGATTACCTGGGCACTGCCAGTTGAGCAGGATGAGCTGATCAAATGGAGGCCAGGCCAAGGAAAAAAAAACACGCTATTTACAAGCTATCGCTGAGAACCACCGCCGTCGCGCCCAAACATGCACAACGCCCGCTTTTCAAACCTCGGGCTTCTGAGCGTACGTGACGACACTGGCGCGAAACGTGGAAAGTCAGTAATTGCCGCTCAAAGACGCCTCCACCTCCACCTCGACGTCGCGTCACGTCATGTCACAAGAAACGCCCAAAACTCACATCTTCCAGTACCCGTGGATGTTCCTGTTGCGCAGGTCCTTGCGCACGTCGACCAGGAACAGCTCGAGCTCGTCGGGCTTCCAGCCGAGGGCGCGGGTGAAGAGGGCCAGGCTGAGGGCCTGGAGCCCCTGCATGATGTTCTCGAGGCACCAGGCGCCGAGCTCCTTGTGCTTGGGGTCCTTGGGCCACGTGTTCATGGGCCACTTGTAGACGCGCTGCACCACGTTCGTGAAGCCGACGTCGAGGAGCTGCTGCCGGTACGCGAGCCCCGAGTCCAGCCGGCTCCCCAGCTTGTCGGCCGCCTCGGCCATGAATTTGCTCCATTTGTACACGGCCAGGTCCTCCGTCAAGGTGCCGTCGTCCGAGTACATGGGGTATATGGGGTCGTGGAGCTCGACCCAGCCGCCCGGCGCGAGGTTCCTGCACATTTTTTTTCTCTCGCGTCAGAGAGAGCCCAGGGCCGCCGCCCAAGAATGCAAATCCGCTTACTGGTAGATTTGGCCAAACAGCCCGGGCCAGTCCCGGATCGACGCCGCCATCATGCGCAGGTGCACAAAGTCAAAGGGGTCGTTGTAGGTCCACTCGGCCTCGATGTCATCAACATAGAAGGTGACATTCGGGGGCACACTGTCATAAACCATAGTCTTGTCAGCAACCAATCCTTCTCTATCTCCTTGTTCACCACGTTGGCCATCAGTCCATGAACCTACAAGGATGGCTGGATCGGACTCAGGTCGACTCCTATCACCTGTCGACAGGGTCCCGTTAGTAAACGCGCCCAGCTCACTCGGGCGGTTCCGCGGCAAGTTGAATCTCATCATCGATCGTACCTGTGTTTCAGGGTGTTCGTCGGCTGCGTGTATTTCAAGCCTTTGTTAGCGGTGCACGCCCAAAGAAAAGAGGTGTAATAAAGGCGACCAAGCTCGGATCACAGCCTACCAAAGTCCATGGTCCAGATCCCGGTGCCGCATCCGACGTCTAGGGCCCGGTGGATCGTGTGTCCGTGCTTGCCCGCCGGGCAAGTGTAAAGTTGGTTGTCGATCGTCAGCACGCACATGGCGTGTTGGAGATCTGCGGTCACGTTGCACAGCGGATGGTTCCTGCGTTAGCTTTGTTTCACTCTCAGGTAACATGTCTAGGGGGGAGCAACGGCTATCAAATAACTTCGATGGCGGCCGTTCACGCACCAAGACGCTCGTTTTCAATCTGTACGCCGACAACCAGATAGGCTGTAAGCTCTTTGCACCTTGATGGGTGTTTTCACTTTTGGACAGGGTTCCAAACGTTACCTCGTCGTTCGGAAGTACATATGCTAATCCATTGCCAAAGTCGCACAGCGTCAGCATACCGCATGCTTCTCCCGGAAACTTGCACGAGACAGGGGCCGGCCATGGGGCTAAGCAATTAGGGATACTTGCCGCCAGCTTTGAAGGCGTGGTATGTTCGCCCGTTCTCGACACGATACTTTAGGATGCTGGATGCGAGCGAAGCACTGTCACCGCCGACCGAGTTCTATCAAACGCCACGATATGTCAACCATTGTCGTGCTGGTTCCCTGCGTCACTGCGTATATGTTCTCGTGGAAACTTACGACGTCGAGCGCCGAGTCGCCGTCGTCATCATCGTCGACGGTCTTTGATGGGAGAGCAAAAAGAGACAAGCGTCAGAAACCGAGGTGGAGACCCATGAACAGGTGGGGCATCCATTCGGCGACGCCCCGCAAAATAAGCATCATGTCTTCAGGGGCTGTTGTGAGAGCTCACGTCTGCCTCCAGCGCGGCGGTTCCGGGATGGACCTGAGGCGGCGGCGTCTGGACCGCGGGCGGAGGAGTGTTGACGGGACTGGCGGCGGCAGCGGCGGCCGCTGCCGTGGCGGTGCCGGCGGCGGGAGTGCCAGGGCTGGCTGGGGTCGGCAGCCCCGCAGGGCTGGAGGGAGTCCCCGGCGCCGGTGGCGGGTCAGCAGCAGCCGGCGGCGGGCTCGAGGGGTGCTGCTTGGCGGTTTCGTCGGACATTGTCCTGACCTGCGCTAGGAAGGGGGGGTAGAGAACCAGAATATCGGGGTAAAATGCTCGTGGTTGCCGGAAACACCAGATCGCTCGTGTCAAAGATGGACGGGGCCGAGAGTTGGTAGCTCGGCAACAGGAAGGGAGGGGGGAAAGGAGGGAAAGAGCGAGAATAGACGACGTCGCCTGGCGAGGGGAGGGGCTAGCAAAGGCGGCGGGG
Organism: Gaeumannomyces tritici R3-111a-1; assembly: GCF_000145635.1. NCBI lineage: Eukaryota > Fungi > Ascomycota > Sordariomycetes > Magnaporthales > Magnaporthaceae > Gaeumannomyces > Gaeumannomyces tritici. Next base: position 2,496,751 of record NW_008804549.1, on the reverse strand, counting down.
GAGGGGAAAAAAGGAGGGGACTGGCAGACTAGCAGCAATCGCCTGCTCGGGAACGAGTCACGGCACCAGCCCGTCTCATCTGAACAATTCCCCCCAGACGGGTTTAGCCCTCTTTTTTGACACCTCCCCCGCGGGCCTGAATGCCGCCATTCACCGAACGGGGCCCCCTGCCAGCAGGTGGCACGTCAACGGTGCGATTTGGCCATGCGAGTACGGGCCGGTGTGCGGCCGCCAGCGGGTTTGGCAGGAGGGCCAGGGGTCCAGTCCTGTTCGAGCATATTGTGGGGGCTGGAGGGGGAGCCCTGAAAGTGGCTCGTGGGCCGTTTATCATGGGAATTTTGTGTGTTGTGATCACACGCTTCATAAGCATCCTCCCCCAGATGTCCGCCGGGACCGCCGGGTTGGTGAATCGTGATACAGCCCGTCTGGGATGCTACCAATCTGACGGTTGCTGGGGAGGTGGAGACATCACTCGATATCGATTGTTCCAGCCATTTGCTGTCGCCACAACCTTTTTTTTTTCCAGGGGACTTCCCCGCATTCCATGGAGGCGTTTGCGCTCCAGTCTCCAGGCTTTTGTATTGCGACCTGAGCTATAACCCCCATTGGAATTGCCCACACGCACATAATATGCACGCTCCATGGCTGGTTTGAGACTTGCTTACAAAGATGGTGCCAGCTTCCAGTCGCGTTTCCGTGAAAGTCAGATCGATCTGCCGTTCCCGCACCATGCATAGTTTGCATAAATGCATGGCCGCCCTGGATTGGCCGATGCCGGAGATTGATGCATGCGGTGATCACATGACAGGGGCATGTCCCATTTTTCCATGCCCAATGGGAAAGAGTTTGCTCCCAGTCACGATGGCAACCACTGCCAAGGAACGCTGTATAAATTTTACAGGGCGCAGTAGTTGGGTGAGGAGGCGTATCTGCACTTTTATGCTTGATCCAATGCCACCCTCTTCAGACCCTGTTCCGGCTTTTGCACGGGTTTCTCTATTCCATTGTAGAATGTAGAATATCCTAGAAGCGAGCCGGAATGGTATCAATAGTGTCTTATAAGAGCTGTTGTGCATATTAGCATTTATAAATCGGGTATGATGCCGTTGCACGGATGCAAGGCTGGAGCAACGCCCAAGACCTTGTGCCGCCCAATCAGGCTACTTTCGTTGAGCTTTCACATCTCGCTGGGAATCACGGCCCCCTCAGCGCCGAGCGTGGCATAGAACAGCTTCGTCTCGGCGCAGATGACCATCCTTCCCTTCCCGGCAAAGGCAAAGTTGGCCACACCGGTCCCAATGAAGATTTTGCCAATCAGCTTGCCCGAGGGGTTCCAGACGTGGACGCCGTCTCCAACGCCAGCGTAAACGTTCCCCTTGGCATCGCAGTGAACGCCTGAGAACGTTTGTACGGCTTCGTTAGCTCTTGTTGTCTCCCATATGACGCCCGACCTTTCCTGCACGGGAGGGTGTTGTGTCTGTGGCTTACCATCAGGGACCCCGCTGCTGGCATAGGCAAACGTCTTGCGGTTGCCCCATGTTCCATCGGCCTCAACATCGAATCGATAGCTTGGAGAACGAGCCTTGTCAGCACCACAGAATCTTCAATTTCGACAGGAACACACGAGACCGCCAAGCCTACATGGTGGCTGGCCTTGAAAGGTTAAGCCCGAGAACTCCATGGCTGAGGCCAGTGTCGGTGACGTAGGCACGCTTCCCATCGGGGGAAAACACAAGACCTGTACCCGCTGTTAGACGATATCACTCCATTTTTCTTCCCATCACTGCCCGAAGCCGCTGGAAATACACTTGCCATTTGGAGCGTCAAAACCATCGGCCACAACGGACACGGCGCCAGTGCTATCATCATAGCGGTAGACCTGGTTCGGAAGGCCGGGGGCCGGTCTGAAGTTCTGCCAGAATCCGTACAGAACGTCGGTGAAGTAGAGGTCCCGGTTGCGAGGGTTGACGGCAACGTCATTGAGGGAGCTGAACTGACGTCCATAGAAGTTGTTGAGAAGGACTGCCATGAACCTCGGTTAGACCTTGTTATTGCCAGAAGGGGCCGTGAGGGGGCGTACTGACCTGTCGTGTTATACGGAGCGACAGGATCCATGACGAACAGGGTCGAAGGGATGTTCTCTCCCATACCCTCGCCAGCAAAGACAATTTTGCCTCGGTAGTTGGTGCCGCCTGGAGTTGATGGTTTATTAGCATACATGCGGTAACGGCGAGCACTTATTCACTTGTACGCACCGTTGGCGTTGATGATGGTGGGCTTCGCGTCCACGGTCGTGATCTCAACCTTGCCCGTTGCGTTCCTCTGGCCCGACACAGCCGCGGCCTGGGCGAGGGAGATCTTTTGAACAATGGCGGACTTATTCAGGCCGGTTCCTGCAGCAGGTGCGCCTGCGTTTTGCGCAAAGAAAACCTCCTCGGTCTTGGGGCTCCTGTTGTTTGGGGGCCAACGGTTAACGCCTGATGTTACCCGTCGAGTAGGAGCTCGAATCGGGGCGGCACTCACCATACAACAGCCTCGTGGAAAATGGGGTCCGAGGCGGTTTGCCCAATCAGCGTCAGGGTTGGGTTTGACCCAATGACTTTGAGGAATTCCTTGTCATAGACGTGGAATGGCTTGTTGGACAGAGACTCAACCGTGGTGCCGGGAGGCGTGAAGGCCTAGGTAGGCATACCGGTTAGGCCTGTGACGTTCACCGGGGGACACCAGCTTGGCACTTACACCGGAGATGTTGAAGACGGCAGGCGGCGGCACGGACGGAAGGTTGTTGAAGCTCTTCTGGTCGATGAGCTGGGCCTGGGACGGGACCCGACCCAGCGCCACCTGCGCCCGAGACAGCACGACAGCGGCCGCGGCCGCGGCAAAGACGGACGAGTACATGGTGAGCTTTGACGGCGAGCTTGTGTGGACGTGGTCGTGCTGTGGCTGACCAGACTGCCGCTGCTGCTGGTTCACGCCGGGCCGTCGTCTCTTTTTCAACTCGTCGCCGCGGCCCCGTTGGGCGCGCCCCATGACAACGCGGTGTAACCCAAGACACAGTGTAACCAAAGGGCTAAAGCGTTGGGGGGTCCCAAGCAACGATCCCATATTCGGTGCCGCTTTAGGACGAGGCATTGGCGATGAGGGCACCAATCACTAGCGCGCCCTTGCGGGGCCACCCCCGCCTGTTCGTTCCCCTTTTTACCGGATCTGCAGGCCCGAGAAAGGTTGTTTAGGCTCCATGTTCGCGAAAATAAGAATAAGGTATCCATCCCTTCAAGTGCCGTTAGGCCCAGGTCGCCCGCATAGGAAGGTGATGGGCAAAGGCACCCCTGCTTGTTGTCGTGACTCGGAGGACGGATTTGCAGGAGCGCGGTGCGAGTATTGCGAGGTACCGCTTTGTAATAATGACTGGTGCTGGTACTTCTATCACGGGCTAGAAAAGGTGCAGGTGGAAGTACCGAAAAAATGAACGTGTTTATTTGCTGAAGCACGCGAGATCAGCGACCGGGGGCTCAACGGCACCCAAAGGGATACTTCTCTAACAGGAGGGATATTCCCCGATCAGACGTTGCCCTGTGCACCACGCCAAGCATTTGTCCTCAGGAACCCGATCTCGGTCAAAACCGTCAGCCAACGGAGCGCAATATTTGCCAAGACCATGCCTGGGAAGGCCATGCCTGGGAAGCCCAAAAATATCACGACGCTCCCTTTGAAACCCTCAGCCTCACCAGAAGCGGCGGCTTGACCCAGGAGAGGTATGTCTTTTGCGACACGGCCCAGCTCTCCTGGCCAGGCAGGACCTCGACGTCGAAGCGCCAGTACAGCCGCGCGATGACGTGCCTGACCTCGAGGAGCGCGAGGTTCTGCCCGACGCAGTTGCGCGGCCCGTAGCTGAAGGGCCGAAACACGTCGACGTTGTCGCCCGCGAACCGACCCGCCTCCTCCTCCTCCTCCTCCCCTGTGCCGCCGCCGCCGCCGCCGCCCGCCATCCAGCGCTCCGGCACGAAGGCGAGCGGGTCCGCAAAGTGCACTGGCGATCGGTACGCCGCGTACTGCGCGAACCCGACCGTGCTGCCCCCGGCCACGAACCGGCCGGCGATGACGGCC
>NW_008804549.1:2406515-2492080 GCF_000145635.1 Gaeumannomyces tritici R3-111a-1 | reverse complement strand
GCCGCGCCCGCGGCCAAAGACCAAGGTGCTCGTGATGTCGAACATGGCAAAGTTGAACCAGTCGACAATGTCCACGGCCTGCTGCCTCGCCGAGTGCTCCTCGAGCCGTGTGAGGAGAAGCGTCGTGCGCTCCGTCACGACGGGCTCGTAGGCCCGCACGGCCGGGTCTGAGAAGGCGGACCCGATGATGCGTCGGTGCCGCGCGTGGTTGACCGGGTCGCACGATATCATGGGCTTGGCATCGCCACCGAAGAACTCAAAGTCGTCGCCAGGGAACGTCATCTCTTCCCTGGACATTTGCCTGGCCTTTGGTGCCTTGGCCGGACGTGCCTTCCCTGAGCTGGGCAGCCCTTGCTCTTGGGCGTTGGCGGGGTCTGGCGTCCTTGGCGGTTCGAAAGACTGGGCAGTGCCTTTTGCTGCGTAGATGTCCCTCCAGGCATCATTGCTGATATATGAAAGCTGGCCAGGGGCAATGCGGACGACAGGTCCGTACTTGGCGTGCAGTTCAGTCCATTTATGGACCGTGTTGCCAGCTACCTCTTGAATGAGACGAGGAATTTCAGAGGCGCGGTAGGCAACTGGCCCTGGGTATCCAGCGAGTGGGTGGAAATACACATTGTATATCGCCTTTGACAACGCGACGGCTGTGACCTACATGACACAACAGTTTTATCAGTACCAAGACAGGCAGACGATGAGCCCAGGGCGGGAGCACGCTGGAGGCAAACTGACAAGGAAGAGGATGAGAAGCGCCAGGTTGGCGAGCTTCAAAGAGACCGAGGGATTCTGTTCAAGGAGCATTGTGTTGACATCCCACAGGCTGTTGCTGCAGACGAGGTCATGGAGCCGGACGACTCTGGACTACAGGCCGATGCACGGTTTTTATACCCATGAGAAACAGTTAACCCTGATAGCCGCACCCTCTCCGAGTACCTGTCCTCCTCTCGATGCAAACCCCCCATTGCTTCCGCATAGCCGACGGGGGATGGACGACAATCCACTCCAAGGCCAATACCAAGACAATGACCTCGCGGCCACCCTTCGCTGCGGCATGTCAGGAGACATCAAGAATGTTGTGGGAGGGGGGCTCACTAACGCGAAATCGCAATATTGGCAACTATCAGCGGCGCCGGACGGCGTAGGCGAGTGGCGTAGGCGAGGCGCGCAGGCACCGACTTCAGCTCGAGCCCGTAGCCACTGACATGCGCTCCAAGAATATGTTAGCGCGCTGGGCGCTTCCGGTGGTGGTGATCCTATCGGTACTAGCTTTTGGCCCCTTGGTACGGACCAGCGTAAGTCATTGGACGGTTCGTGCCAGGGATGGGTAGTCATGGCTTCGCAATGGGAGCTGAAAGGGAAATGCACGACACCAGAAACCCGAGGGTGCATGAAGCACATGCGCCCCTCGCTCCGGTTGGCTGCAAGGCAATGTCAATAATATCTTTCCTCCTTCTTTTGATCGCCAGGAGGTCGGCTGCAAGGAAGAAGCTACGTGATCCCGAACAAAAAGCCAAGTCCTGATGAACTTGGAAAACGCTGCAGCCTTCTCGGAATTACACCATAGCCTCCAATCGAGGAATCACCAATCAGCAGGCAAGTAAAAATAGCAGTTGGTTGCAGAGGAACATCTTTCCTGGCCTTATTTATACGATGATGGAGGGAGGTCATGATGATAGCAACGCCACAAAAGCCACCACGACTAACTGAGGGACCATCTCACCTAATCGAGGCGCCGAACAACCAGCGTCCCGAATGCTTTAAAAATAAAACAAGAAAAGCAATTGGCAGAGCTCGGATAAACACTCCCCGCCCGGGCTGCGGCTTTAAAAATCGGGCGTTGGGACAAAAAAACAGGGGGGACGAAGAAAAAGCAAGGGGGGTGGACGGACACCCACGTCGAGAGCACACGCATACAAGAAGAGGGACCCCGGCAGTTACAAAAAGTGAAAAAGAAACATTGCGTGTGCCCGGACTCGAACCGGGAGCCCATCGATGGCAACGATGGATTTTACCCTTAAACCACACACGCTTCTCATTGGATGATGCATTGTTTCAGGACGCGGTGGACCCAAGTATCTGCTGCGGGGAGGAGCAATTTTGTCAGTATCATCACTATTTCGATCATTTCCCGTGGCAATGTTCCTCAATGGACTAGTACTTTGATCACTGGCAAAATGAGTTTAACCCAGAAGTACCGCAAAAATAACCTTTTTATTAGACGCGCGTGGGATCGGCGCGTTGATGCCTATGCTAACGACACTCAAGGTGATGGTCTCAATTTTCTATCCAGCCACCCAGCAAGTCTTACACCATGTTGCCCGCATCTCTAGCAGGGGCTCCGACAGGCCTTCTAGACTGCATGAAAGCTCCATCCGTGGATCCGGTGGGAGGGTGGGAGGGAGGCGCGGCTCCACGGCCGGCGACAGAGCTTCCGTGGGGATCAGCGGAAGGAGGTGCGACGGCAGAAGGGGAGTGACTTCCAAGGTTGTTTCCAGCCTCCTTGGTGCCGAGAGCGCCCGTGGCGCCGTCGGAATCGCCCCAGTTGGCCTTGCGAGTGGCGACAGCATACGTGGGAAGCTCCGCGGAACCGATGCCACCAACACCGTAATCGTAGGGCGCGACGCGGCTGAGAGGGATGTGGTTGTAACGCCAGTCCCAGACGGCGGCATATGTCATGCGGTAGGCGCTAAAGGCAAAGGTGGTGCCGATGGCGGCGCCGGCGAGGATATCGTACCAGTTGTGGAACTTGTCGATGGTGAGCGCGCCCCCGATAAGGACAGCACCGAGGATGGGGGCGTAGATCAGTGCCAGCTTCCACAGGGAGGGGTGGTAGTTGGAGAAGACCTTGAGCTTGGCGTTGAGATACAGGTATAGGAAGACGAAGCCGGCAAAGGCTGCAGTGGTGTGACCAGAGGGGAAAGCCTCCAGTGCGTCATTGATCTGCTTCTCGTCGCCAGTGCAGATCTCGCGTGTGTAGTAGAGTCCGTGGAAGCCGTTGCCTTGCTGCAAGGCCGGCTCTGGCTTGCAGATGTCCAGGAAGTGGGGGCGCAGGCCGCCGATGAGCCACTTGATGAATACCTGGAAGACGGCAGCCGTGATGAGGGAGTAGAGGAGACCCATGACGGCGTTGTTGAAGTCCCAGAAGGAGCGGACGCGGATCTGCATCAGGGCGAAGAACAGGATAGGGACGAGGGAGGCCAACAAAGCGGCCAGCCATATGGGAATGACTTCTTTGCGAAGTGGATAGGCGAACTGGGGGTAAACAGGCTCGCCGGAGGCATACGCCACGGGGAAGGACCGGTTGGGTAACGGGCGCAGCATGTAGATCTGAGAAATAGTCAAGCTAGCGTTAGCGAATGCGTCGAGATAGCTCCTTGCCGGAGCAGGAATAGAAATAACATCAAGAACCACAGCAAGAATAACAACGGGAATAGCAACAGAAATAGAAATGACAATTCCTGGAACCTCCATAACTGCCATTTCTTGTGTAGTGGGTTCGAGTGGGCACCTGGGAGAGAGGGGGAAGGACTTACTCCGAGGCCGAGCGCACCCAAAAGGGCCATGGTGAGAATGTCGAGCCAGGTATGCTTGAGCCACAGGCCGAAACGCGGACGCTTCGCCATGCTGTAGGCCTCTACCGGTTGGCTACGATGGCCGAACAGGCCGCGGCCTAGAAGAAGCATGATGACTGAGTGAGGGCGAGGTGAGGAGCGAGATGCGAGGATGTCGAAGCTGGAATACGAAATGGATTGTAACAGCTGCTAGTTGCTAAACTGGGGAGAATGAGGCTCCAAGAAGAAAGTGGCGATGACCAAAAGATGGATGTGGTGGAATGTTGTTTGGCTATGGATGCCTTGTTTTGTTTTGCAAAAGCTGTCGAGGAATCCTCTGCTAGTTCTTTTGTATTGGCAGTCCATGACGGGAGCTCTCGGGCATGGTGCTTCTGCATTTTGGCTGACGTCACGACTTAGCAGATCGGGCAGTTTGAGGAAGGACCGTCTGAAGGCAGGCAGGCGCAACATGGGACAAAACCCAACAGGTGCTGGGTCGGCCGGGCGTTGTGCTCCGGGCGAGGAAGCAGCTCCCCACAGTTGTGCCACCATTGAACCGCTGTGGCAGGCAGGCGCCATTGGCTGTCTCCAGACACACTAGATTTCACCTTAGTCCAGTTGCAGTTGCCACTTGCCGACCACCCGACGTTGATGGGCTGGAGCCGCGGGCCCTGCGCTAGCTCCACCTGGCGGGAGTGGTATTTGGTGACGTCGTTCGGGATCCAAACTTGGCTTCCTTGGCACGGAAGCCACGAAGCTTGCACCTCAGATCAGCTGTTTGAGGGCACCCGCGCTCGCTGTCGCGCCACTCAAATTCTGAGAAGGGTCCAGAACAGCGTGCTGGACAGCCTTTCGACGCCGAGCCCCTTCCTGGCCGCTGGCTTCTGCGACGGCAATTCGTCGCGCTACAGCCAGGATCCATGCATCTGCCCCTTCCGTATTAGCACGGGAGCTGCACGTCAACATCCCATCGAAACCACCCGGAAAGGGCATTGTCGGGTGAGCCTCCCACGCATGCCGCATTGTTGAACTGAGCAGCCAGCTTTGTATGCTTCATCCGATCCCGCAAGCAACTGGATCCCTGTTTGACCACAGGTTTTGCGGAAGGGTGAACCGTCCCCGCCCCAAATTTGCGGTATTGGAGCCAGGCAGGTCCTTTCGCGCCGGGGAATCGCCTAACCCAGGCGAATGCGCTCTTGGAGAGCTGCTGCATTTGCTTCGAGTAGTTAGAGATCTTGGTGTCGCCTGGTTTGGTGCACGACATAGTCACTGAGACGGCACTGCTGTCACAGCGAGGGTGAGATGCCTCCTTCCCTGCCCCCGGAAACTCGTGTGCCTATTCCTATCCTTCACACAAGGGAAACAGTAATACGGTATACAAGCACCTGGTAATATACGGCCACAGCTCGTGCAGCCCCTGAACTATCCATAAATCTTCAAGACTTCTTGCGCGGCATGCCGTCTTCTAGATCCGTGGGTTGATTCTCCAAAACTGACGATGAATCACCAAGGCCGTCTGTTCCAGGCCCGGGCTCGGGCTCGGGCTCGCCCAGGCCTCGCTCGCTGTCGCCATCACACTCTACATTTCTATCGCGGGACCTCCCTCCCGATCCTTTGGAGCCCTTCGAGGGCTTGGATCCCGCCATCGGGCTCCCGCCGAACGTGCGCAACGCCAGCTTGGGCCCGCTGCTGCCACCGCCGATCCTCTCGGAGCCGGCCGAGGGCCGCTTCTTCCACGGGGCGCTGCCGAACAGGTGCTTCCAAAGCGGCAGGCACACAGGGATGGCGATGCAGACGAGCGTGATGGCCAGCTCGGCGATGGACCAGCCGCACGTCGGGATGGCGTCGACGGTGTAGTTGTCGCTGGCCAGCCCGCCCAGGCCGATGGTGCGCTTGACGCCGCAGGCCGCGGCCACGAGGCCGAGGCTCATCGAGGCCGCGATGACGGCGCGCTCGCGCAGCGGCCGGTTGAGCCGCCAGACGAAGAGCCAGGGGAAGACGGCGAAGAAGAGGTCGGCCGCGACGCAGGTCGCGCCCAGCAGCACCGCGAAGGGCGTGATTGGGACCGGGCAGTGGCCGCCCTCGATCGTCTTGTCCCACAGGAACGCCGGTGGCGCGCACTGGAAGGCGAAGACGAAGGACGTGACGCCCGTCACGAGGAAGAGGACCCCGATGGCCGTCCAGATGGCCACGCGGTGCCACCGCGCCGTGACGAGCCGCAGCAGGAAGAGGCCGAGCGACACCTTGGCGACGCCCATGGTCGAGACGCCAAATATCTGCCCGATGATGAGGTACAGGAGCGCCTTGGTCAGCCGGTCGGGGCTGTCGTCCCAGATCGCTTGCTGGTCTTGGCCGAGGCCGTAGAGTGTCGATATGTGCACCATTATCATGCAGGCGAGGAGCAAGACCTTTGTGGAGGGGTCAAATACGTGTTAGGCCAGGCGAATCCTTTGGCTGGGGCCAACGGGTGCTGTGTCTTTGGGTCTGTGAGCTCGGGAGACTTACAAAAGAGCCATTGTAAATGGTATCGTCCCAGCCGTACGACTTCACGACCACGAGGCGGGTATAGAGACGGAGGAGAAAACAGACGGCGGCAACGCCCGTTACCGACCAGGAGAGGGCCAAAAGCCAGTGGCCTTCACCCCCAACGATTCCAATAGGAGTGACCCCCATAGTGTGAGGTTTTACGGGAGCGACAGAGCAAGGTGTGCAGGAAGGAAGCTGCCGTGATCAGCAGGATATACGCATGGCTGACATGCCGTTTGGCACCGGGCTCGAAGGAGCCTACGAGTTTATCAGTCTGCGAACTCGTCGGGCAGCCATCTCGCGCGGACTCATGGTTGCTTCTTTTGGTTTTGAAACCCCTCCATATTGCCCAGCACACATCTCACGGTGCACAAAAGACATCACAAAGAGCAGTCGAGTCACCTCGGGCGCTGGAGTCGTCGGGCGTGGAGGTGCTAATGGTGGGCGAGGAGGGCTCGACGGGCGAGGGGCCGGGACAGCCGGGCTGTGCACGCAGGAATCCCATACCGGGGGCGTCGACCCTATCACAGTTGAGAAGGCGACACGGCACAACGTCTCGGGTGCATGTTGGTGTAACGGCTGGAAGCAATTTGCCACTAGATGCTGCGTGAAAAAAGCAAATACATCCCTTCAATATTCCTTCAGGTATGACCACAGGTCACCAGCCGAGGCCTCCCCCGCGCAGAAAAGCAAAGACAGGCGAGAAAATACGGCCGTGCCCAGAGCGTGGTCCACGAATACCTTCTCCCTCCGGTTTAGATCCCCGGAGGGTTCCATCTCGGCGGATTCCTCGCGCGCCAATGGAGCCCCCCTGCGTCGTTATCATGATGAGCCCGGGTGTGATTCCGCCGCCCCGACCCCTGGAGGTCTGGGCAAGCAATTTGGGAGCGGGGATGGGGAGCGGAGGAACGGCGGCATATATGCAGGCAGCCGCCCAGCCAGAAATATCCTGCGGGCTCTACATAGGTACGAGGCCAGCTGCCTGCCCGGCTGTAAGGAGAAAAAAACCTGTTGGCCGTGCATATCTCACCGGCCTCGATCATACGGATCTCAAAACAAAACTTTGCCCGGCATGGCGGCCCCCATACTTGGGCGGGTTGAATCAACCCTCGCGCGTGGGATTGCGGTGCTGCTCGTCTTGGCGGCAGCGCGCATCGCCTGGCTTATTCTATCGAATCACCGCTCCCCGCTGCGGAGGTGCCCTGGCCCATTCTTTGCCCGTAAGCATGCTTCCCAGCCAGCCCGCTTCCCCGTTCCTGTGCCTCTGCCTAGATCTGACCAGTGGGGTCTCGCCAGGGTGGACGAATCTCTGGCGGTTCTACCACACGCTGCGCGGCGACATACACCTCGTCAACAAGCGCATGCACGAAAGGTACGGGCCCGTCGTGCGGACGGGGCCGAACAACCTAGATCTGGATCTACCCGAGCTCATAAAGACCATTTACACGACGGACGGCAGATGGCCCAAGACGGGCTTTTACCCGCCTGCCAGCAATGTCGTCGATGGAAAGGTGGTGTACAATGTGTTCAGTCTTTGTGACCCGGCTGAGCATGCGCGCCAGAAAAGGCCAATCGCAAAACACTACTCGCTTCCAAGCATCTTGCAGCTGGAAGGCCATGTGGACGAGGCAATACTGTTATTCTGTCGCCAGCTCGAAGATCGCTTCATGACGTCCAAAGATGGGAGTTTTGGCGAGAGCTTCGACCTTGGCGAGTGGATCTCGATGTGTAAGTGATGATGGCCGATGGGACCGTGGCGTTTATCGGTGCTGTTCTAACACACTACCTCCACCCCTGACTAGACGCGTGGGACGTCATTGGCCAGATCACCTTCTCCAAGCACTTTGGCTACCTCGAGAAGGGCTGCGACTTTGACGGGCACATCTGGCTGTCGGCCATCGGCTCCGACTACCTCGCCGCCGTCAGCCAGCTGCCGTACCTGGACCGCTGGATCGACAAGAATCCCATCTTCCCCATCGGCGGCGCCACGAGGCTGCTCGCGCCGACGCTGCGCAGGTTCCGCGACCGAATGCATGGCGGACTCGACGACGGGCACAAGCGGACGACGGCCGCCCCCGACTTCCTGGACCGGTTCGTGCAGGCCAAGGCCGAGCACCCGGATGTGGTCGACGACGGCCAGATCGTCAGCTACCTGGCCATCAACATGCTCGCCGGCGCCGACACCACGGCCATCGCCATCAAGGCCGTGCTCTACCACGTGCTGCGCACGCCGCGCGTCCGGAAGCGCCTCGAGGAGTCCCTAGCGGCGGCGGCCGCCGCCGCCCGGAAGCCCGACGACGAGCACGCGGTGGTGCCGACGTACGCAGAGGCGCGGGCGGTGCCGTACCTCGAGGCGGCCGTGCGCGAGGCCATGCGGCTGCACCCGGCGGTGGCCATGACGCTGCCGCGGCACGTGCCGCAGCCCCGTCCCGACGGGGGCGCCTCGCCGCCGCCGCCGTCCCCTCCGCTCGTGCTGCCCGACGGCACCGTCGTCCCGCCCGGCACGAGCGTCGGCATGAACCCATACGTGGTCGGGCGCAACCGGGCCGCGTTCGGCGCCGACGCCGACGACTTTAGGCCCGAGCGCTCGCTGCGGGCTGAGGCCGAGGGCGAGGCCGAGTTTGCAAAGAGGCTCGCGGCCATGAACGCCGCGGACCTGACCTTTGGCGCCGGCTCGCACGTCTGCCTGGGCAGGCACTTGGGCCTGGTCGAGGTCTACAAAGTCGTCGCGACGCTGTTTGCGAGCTACGAGATGGGCATGGTGCGGCCCGAAAAGGAGTGGTGGACGCGCAATGGGTTCTTTTTGCGGCAAAAGGGGCTGAACGTTCGGATGAGGCGGAGGGATTGTGTTGTGGTTTAGTAGATTAGATAATTGGGAAGTAGCTGCCACGAAAAGGCTCATGCAAGGCGAACACGCCAGCCATGAAAAATATTACAGTCTTGCTTGACAACAGAAAGCGTGCAAAGACTGAAGAGGGGAATAGGAATAAGAGCAGGAATAACAATGGGAACAATAATGGGAATAGCAACATGAAGAACAACAGGAATAACAATAAAGATGAAAATAAAAATAAAGTGGAAGGAAAAACGAGAATTGGAAAACTATAGCATTATCTAAACCCCGCTCAACTGCCATTTTTTGTGGTGGGCGTGGTGAGCGAACCCGATACCATCCGCAACCTAGGGCGCCTGGTCCCTGCCCGGGTATTGATGCTACAAAAAAGGAACCATGGAAAACTTCATCATGATGCTCGGTTCGTCGACACAATCCTCCAGGGCTAGACAAATTAATCACATCATGAACACCCCGGAGCCAAGTTGTGCTCGAAATTCCTTCGAGTGCCGTTGTCACCCCATGGGAAATGCGTGATAGCGATGCGCTGCAGGGGAGAGTATGCCAGCTTAGTGGTCAAGTTGAAATTAAGTAAAAGGGGGACAAAGTCTATTGTGTAAGCCTCAGTCCCGCTCTCGCAAGAACAAACATTGGACTCTGTTATACACCCAGGGCCTGGTGATCGTTGTCTAACTCTTCGCTGCCCTGATCAGGCGGTCGGGGAAAGAGTGAAGACTAGAGGACTATAATACAGTTGGAGTCGGTTCCAACAATGTCACCTCCCGCTGATGGTGTCTTGTCCCTTTCACAGCTCCTCCTCCTCCTCGTTGTCCGTAAAGTACTCAAAGTCGGCCGGGACAGGAGCCTCCTCGCCCGACTCGTCGTCCTCGTCGACGGCGGTGAGAACACCGGCGGCAGCGGCGGCACCGCTACGCTCGTCAGACGCCCCGCCCACACCAAGCCCCTGTCCGCCGCTCAGGAGGTGCCGCAGAATCTCCTCGCGCTCGCTGCCGCCGGACCGAACACCCAGGGCCTCGCGCCAGTTATCGTCCGAGCCGCCACCAGCACTGGCAGAGATGCGCTGCGCAGCCTGGAAGAGCGCCTGGTGCTGTTCGCTGAGCCCACTAAGGCGCCCGCCGTCCCGAGCCGACGACCCCACCTGGGGCCCAGCAACGGGCGCCTTCTCGATCGTCACCTTCTTGAGCTTCTCCTCGATCAGCGACTTGGCCTGGTCGGGCTGGGTGTCGTGTAGGAGAAGAGGTCCACCAGTAGGCTGCGAAAGGAGTGTTAGCATTGGCATGCGCGTAGTAGGCGAGGCAGCGGCAGCTTAAAAGATGGAAAGAGCGGCAAGAAAGAAACGAACCTTCTTTGCCGGCTTGTAGCGTCCAGCCGGGAAGCTGATGTACTTGAGTTGTCCAGGGAGAACACGGGACATGTTCTCGATTTCGTATCCAACCTTCTCCTTCTCCGCCTTCTTCTTGGTCTCGGGGGGCACCGAAGCCTCCTTGTCGGCCGACTCCCCATCCTTCTTATCCTTGGAATCATCGGCTTTCGCCTTCTTGTCGTCATCCACATCCATTTTGTCGGCGCCATCGCTCGGACCAACCTTGGAAAGAGCAGGGGTGGCTGAATCGATATCCATGCTCTCGCGCCGCTGCGCGCTCGCCTTCTTTTGTGCCCGGCGCTTGGCCTGGGCCGTGGTCGAAAGGACTGCAGTGGCGACGAGAGCAGGCCCCTCCTCGGTCTTGACCTCCTGCTCGGGAGGGTAGTCGAACAAGCTAGGGCGAGCGGCGCAGTGGAACTTGAAGTTGGGGATCTCGAGGTCGTGGTCGAGACCAATGATGGACGTGGGGCTGAAGCTGAGCGACAGGAAGTGGGTGAAAGGGAACCAGTACCAGTATTGCGTGAAGATGGCCATGCCAACGATTCCGGCCATGTTGAGGTTGCCGGTCTGCGTCTGCAGGCCGATGGTGCAGTTGCGTCCGCCGGCGTCGATGATGCCCAGGGCGAGGGCAGCACCGAACTTTGTCATGGCGTCCTCATGTCGGTCACCTACCACCTTCTTGAGCGTCTTGCGGATCGAGGCCACCTTGGGGTTCATGGCCTCGTTCTGCTGCACCATAATCATGGCCAAGGCAATAAGGGCACCCTGGCGGACAAAGTCGGTCGGGTCCTTCATCATTGGCTCGAGGAGGTCGATGGCCTCATCAAGACCAGTGCCAGCGCACGAGATACCCAGAGCCATAGCCGAGCCGTAACGAACGTGGGGGTTGTACGACTCAGAGAGGAGTTCGACCATGCGAGGAACACTGCCTGGCTTGCGGAAAAGGATGAATCCCAAGCTCATGACAGCAATGCGGCGCACGTCATCGTTGACGTCGCTAACGGCCGTGTGCAGCAGCTTGCGGATGGCCTTGTTGCTTCCAGTGCCGCAGTAAGCCATGGCGATAGTAAGGATGCCACCATACCTCAGGGTCGGGTCCGGGTCACCGAGGAGACCCTCAATCATGACATCGGCACCCTCCTGACGGCCAAACATTATGAGCGCCATTCCGAGCGCACATCCACGAACGATCTTCTCATGCGTAGTGTCATGAGCGTACGAGAACATGACCTTGAGCGCGTTGGTGTTCCCGGTGCCCAGCATGATCAGACCCATGGCCAGACCGACAGCCTCGCCGTTGAGTGCAGAGTCGGCCCAAAGAACAGTCTTCAGGTCGTCAAAGATGTCCTCATCACCAGTAGCCATGCCAGCGATACCGAGACCCAGGGCACCACCGTGCCTAATAACCTCGTCCTCGGTCGACGTGAATATGGTCTTCAGGTAGTCGAGGGCGCCGGCGCCGTGGTTGGCGTGGATCAGGCCGTAGGCGTAGAGAGCACCACCCTGGCTGAAGATGGAGCCGCTGCTGATACCGCCCTGTTTGGGCAGGTAAGGCTCGAGGAGCTTGCGGGACTGAGACAGGTTGCCGCGGTGGATGACACCGAGAGCGGCGGTTGCAGTGAACTTGGACCAGTTGACAGCCTTTCCGAGCCACTCCAGGTTGTCCCGGAAAAACTTGTCGTGCGTCGTGCCGGCATTCATGAAGGCGTTGCAAAATGTGACGGCGGTGTGGAAGATCGAGTTCCTACCCTCGAGGCTTTCGCGCACCTTGTTGAGGATGCTTAGGTCAGTGCGGTTGTTCCTGTAGAGGAACTCGAGGTCTAGCTTGATAGCCTTGCTGCCATCCAGAATCGACCGGATGTTCTTGAAGACCTTGGCTTCGTCCTCCGACACCTCCTCCTCCTCATCGTCACCTTGCGACTCCTCATTGGCCGAGGACTCGACATTCTTTAACAGAGAATCACCCTCGGCAGCCTCGGCTTCTTCGGCCGCAGGCTCGGGCTTCTTGGGTGGCTCTCCGGATGGCAATGACTTGATTACCTTGCCCAAAAACTCCTGGGTGCCATTATCGTAAAGGTCGAAGGCTATTTGGTATGCGTTCGCAATCGAGTTGACATCTCCGTTGCCGATCAGCGTGCGCAGCATCGTAGAGGCCTCCTCGTCCGAGTTGAGGTACACGACACACCGCGCGATGGCGAAGTAGTCAGGGTTCGGGATGTCGTTGAGAAGATCGAGGATGAGTCGGAGGATCTCGGTCCGCAAGCTGCGCTCTTGAACGACGTCCATGCAAATGCCGAGAGCATACTCCATCAGCTCGTCCGCGGGGCTCTGGCTAGAGTCTTGGGACTTGCCCTTGGAGCGCTTCTCGTCATCGCTCGCCCGCTTGATGACACGCTTGAGCACATCAAGCTTCTTGGCCTCGACGGCGATACCAACAACCTGCCGATACCGCCCCTCCTTCAGGCAATTCTCAAAAAGGCGCTCGACCACGCGCTGCAGGGCAGCCTGTGTGCCCTCGTCAGGAATCTGGACGATGGAGCCAGAGCGGCCCTGCTTGGTTGCGGGTTGGAAGGTCGGATCGAGAATGGTGTTGTCGGTCGAGTCGCGGGACAGCAGCGACTTGGAAGGCAGGGCTGACTGGGAGAAGGGCGTGGTCGGGGAGATGAGCGACGACGCCTCGATGCCGCCAGAAAAGGTGGTCTCGAGAGGAGGAAGAGACGCCTCGCCTTTGGACTGCTTGGCGGGGGTGTGGTGCGAGGACGAGACGGCGATGTACTGGTCCACGCACTTGGAGATAATGGTCTCCTCGAACTCGCCAGGAGCGTCGAGTTTGAACAGGTCGCCGGCGGCAAGGGCGAAGGTCATGCTCTCATGGTAGGCCTGGAGGTGATAGTACACCTTGGCTAGTACGAGGGCGGCGAGCTGCCGCTCGGGGAACGACTCGTCTTCGTAGAGGGCCTCGCTGTAGAGCCAGGGACAGTTAGCAAATTTCAAGGCGGCGCAGGAAAGTCGAGGGCGCATTGGCGTGGGGGCACCACGCACATTTGACTCAGAGCTCCCGCAACCTCCGTCCAGACGGTGTCGATATCATCGTTGAGGGTCTGGAGGGCGAAGACCTTGAGCTCGGGCTCTTCGTCGGCAAGGAAGCCGAGAACGCCCGTCGCGGTGACGAGCCCAGGCATGGTGGAGAAATGTGCAGGAGGGAGGGGGAGCAGGCGGATGGTCGAGGTCGCGGCGGAATCAGTATCCTCCCGGAAGCGGCGTGTGTCGTGGGAGTAGAGCCACGGGCGGGGTGCGTTCCGTGGAATGAGGATAGCTGATATTAGAAAGATGAGGTGGTGCTTGATGGCCTCCAAGAAAGCCGGCAGTGGAGGATTATTGATGCGGCACGTCAGGCAGCTCCGGCTTGCGTTGCGCTGAGCCCAGCTGTTGCGACGAGGCGAGCTGGAACGTGCACCAGTGGGGCATGCTGACTCAGGCACCGGTTGGTAGGTTAGGCGCTGTACGGTCTCTCCGGCGAGGCTACTCGAGCAGCCGATCTCAAAACCTAACTTGACCGGTGAGAGAGCGATCAAGGGGAAGTGAAGGAGGGCTATGCGCCCTTTGTGCCTCGACAAATCCCTACTGGCTACATACGAATCACATAGATCTGCCCGTACTCAAGGGCAGATGTCTACCTGTTCAGGAATGGAGGACGGACGGTGCCTATGGTGCAGATAGTTCCTATTTGTGCCTTTGCGTAATTGGCACGCAGGTATAGATGGCCGCCTAACTACCTTAGACATCTGTCTAGGGGGACATAGGAAAACATCGTCGTGTCTAGTGTGTTCCTTCTACTGAATAGATACCTCACTACCAAGGCATCTGTCCACATTTACGGTTGGCTTGTTGGTCCATTACTTTTCGACACGCGTCTTCTTGTCCGTTTCCACCTAGCGCCCGCGTCTCGCGAATCTCCCCAGCCCCGACGCCAAGGCTGGCAGATTGTGACGTGCTGCGATTGCAAACAAGAGAAGGCTCACGTGCTGGTGTGGGTCTGCTGTCCTAAAGCGGCTAGGCCCTGAAGCTCTCCGTTTGCAGCCCAGGCGCAAAAAATGACGGATGCAGCAGGTGCTGAGAATCGAATGAAAGCGCTTCTGGCGATGCTGCTGCGCACACGCAAAGCTTGACACAATCCGTCCGCAAACATTCCTCGTCCTAGGCACTCGTCTCTGCCGCAACCGGCCATCATCAGCGCAGCGCAGATAAGACAACGGCGCGACACGTGTGCCATCACATGACTCGCAGTCGCTGAGGGGGATCCTGCGCGACAGAGTCAACCGACCGTGCTTCCTGGCTTCTGTTGTGCGTTCCAGGGTGCCCAAAACTTTGGGGACCGATCTGGCAAACAAGGCCGATATCCAACACAGCTCCGTCATTGAAGCCGCACGCGACCCGCGCTGGAGCACAACACGACCAGCCCCTGGATGCCATTCTCGCCGCCCGACAACGCACCGCGACCACGACAGCGCGCCGCCCACCGACGACGGATAGAAGCCAGACCAGGGGGCCGGGAGAGGCCTGGCCAGGAGAGGCCGCAACAACCGCCGCGATGGATCTCGGGCGAATGCTAAACACGGATGCCGGGGCGGCCGCGACTGTGTCGCCCACGCAGCCGGCCCGACCCCCTCCCCAGCACGCGCGCCACCCGTCGACGCCGATCCAGATTGCGCCGCCGCACTCGTTCCGCGACTACGCCAATCCACCGCACCCGTCGCCCGTCAGGCAGCCGTCGCACGACGGCTACGGCCAGCCGCCGCCACCACACGCGCAACCCCCCGGCGGCGGCCAGCCCTACGCGACATCGCCTGTCTCGTACCACCCTCAACAATCGATGCAGGCCCCCTACGGCGCTCCCAGACCAGCGCCGCCGCCGATGGGCCCCGATGCCCGCTCGCCCAGCATGGGCTCGATGCCCGGCGCTGGCTCTCCATACGCTGGTAGGCACACCTCGATCGGCACGCCAGGAGGCCCGGGCCCTGCTGGTTACCCCTTTCCCCCAACACCAGGACATGGCGCGCCGAACAGCCCCGTGCAGCTCCACCAGTATCCCCCGGCCGGCACTTATCCTCAGCGTTCCGACAGCTTCTCGCAGCCGTCTCCAGGTCCGGGTCCGCACGCGATAGGAGGTCAACAGCCCGGGCACCCCCCGTACATGCACACGGGGCCAGTGCCTCAGACGCCCCCAGTCGGTACCCCTGGAGGTCCGCATCCAGCTTTGCACCAGCGCTCGCAGTCGACCCACTCCACGCCCACTCCAACTTCTGCGCACAGCCAGCACCAATATGGTGCACCATATCCGGGCAGCCCCGTCATGGCGCACCATCAACCACCACCAACTCACACTCAATCCCAGCAGCCTCACAGTCAGCCTCAGTCCCAGCACGAGTACTACAACAGCCACCAGGGCTCTAATCCTCCAACTCCGATAGGACCACCGTTGGCGCCTGGCCCTCCACGCACCTCGTCCAACGCGAGCTACCCGCCTCCTTCAAGCCCGTATCAACAACGTCTGTCCTCGGCCGGGAATTTCGCGCCTCCAATACCTCCCCATCTACAGCCGCACACGTCACCACCGCAACAGGCCCCGCCGATCATTCCAAAGCCACCAGCGAGCCATTCTGGTCACGACGTGGACGTGCACCGGCGCTCCCTGTCGCGCAGCGAGCGCGAGCACAGCCAGAGCATAAGCCCAAAGACA
This sequence comes from Gaeumannomyces tritici R3-111a-1, assembly GCF_000145635.1. Classification (NCBI taxonomy): domain Eukaryota; kingdom Fungi; phylum Ascomycota; class Sordariomycetes; order Magnaporthales; family Magnaporthaceae; genus Gaeumannomyces; species Gaeumannomyces tritici. Next base: position 2,476,046 of record NW_008804549.1, on the reverse strand, counting down.
CGCAACATGAGCGTTCAGAGCAGTGTTGGGCCCACATCAACCTCGACCTCAATCCACGATTCGGATCCTCGCCAGATGCCAGCATCCAAAACAATGACTGCATCTGCGCCAGGCCCCGTGGAGCAAGGCCGTGAGCGCGCCATCACTCCCGGCAAGCGAAAGATGGACGACAGAGACCTGGCACCCGACGAGATTGCCCATCAAGAGGCTCGGCCGGCGCCATTCGTAGACCGCAACGGTTCTCGAGCCGACAACGCTCGGTCTTCAGCATCGCCTACTACACAGCGCAAACATGCGAAACGACACGCCGAGGTGCCCATGTGGGCGCGTAGCATCCGGTCCAAGGAGGCCGAACTCAAGAATCCGAACTTTGAGATTCGCAAAAAGGTCGTGAGCCAGCCTCCGGCTCAGGTCAACGGTCTGAAGCGCGAGCCAGCACAGAGACGCGACACCACCAGCGGACACGCCTCTCCCACAGCCACCCGTGCCCAACCAGCACCTGGACCTCCGGCCCCACCGACAAGCGCCGCTCCAAACCCGTGCTTAACCTTGGGTCCGTGGGAGCCCACCATCACCAGCAAACGCCCCCAAGAGGAGATGGTCAGGATGGTTGCGGACTTCATATTCCTCAACGTTATCAACAACGAGCACAAGAGAGAAATACTCTCCCGCGGTATCGAGTTCGAAATCGAGGCGAAGCTAGGTCAGTGTATCAACAAGGACACCAACGATCGGTTCGATCTTCCAGTCGAGACCGAATGTGTGCTTAGGGAGAGCGGCCACATTGCATTCAAAAGCAGCATGACTGAGGTAAGCGATCACTCCACAGCGCGGCGCAGGTCCTACTGTCTATGAACACGCATGTTCAAGGATCGAGTAGCCCAAGCTAATGTGAAGATTTGTACCGCAGGAGCAACACAAAGCATACAACGGTTTCCTCAACGATGCCGTCAGCCGAACCCGCCCTCCCATCGCGGCGGCGGGCAGCCGGGTCGAGATCACTTACAAGCACAACAGGGAAGTGGACAGGTTCTTTGAGCTGCCGCGGGAGCTCGAGGGTCGCCTGCCGTCCGTCATGAGGCACTACAACCACGCTCAGGGCAGGCGTTCACTCAAAGTGCGCGTGACATACGAGCGGCAGCGAGCAGCGGATGGAAGCACTGTCTTGGTGGCCAAGCGGCAGATAATGAAGGCACGTGTTGCCGACTTAAGCATCCACTTCCCAAGGCATTCTATGGACTGCAGAATCAGCGTCAACCTAGAAATGCCGTGGGATGGGCCGGCGAGCGAGATTGAGGAGATCGGAACTCATGACCCGGCGAGGGCGCCAGACCGAGAAAAGGACCGACTAAGCTACGAACAGGGACCGTATCAAATCGATCTGACGCAGGTGACGCAAAAGATCATCGGCATAGCGGTGAGTTGGCTTGAACACGTTTGGACCAACTAGAGCAGGAGCGCTGACATTGACGGGTGAATACAGAACAAGGCTCAGACTAAGAGAGAGCACGAGCTCGAAATCGAGCTCAACGCTGGCCTGGTGCTGAAACAGGGCGACCTGCTGATGAGCAACTCGCCACACAACTACTCGGAACTCATCGAAGGAATGGTGGACAATGTTCGTCTACTGGTGCAGAGGAATAGCCGCTAGTGATGGGCGACGTTGGGAAGTTGGACGGAACTTGCGTACCAAACCTCGCCGACGAGCCATACTCATGCGGTGCGCGTGTTGTATGGGCGGCATGGGTGGTCTGATCTGATTTCATTTGAAGCTGGAGCCATCTATCACTTTTAATTGCTTCGACGCTTTCTCGTTCAACCTCTGGCGTCCACGCTCCATCCGACGTTTTTTTCTCCCTCTGCTTCTTTTCCATTCTTCCGTCCTTTCGTCCATTCGCTTCCTTGCTAGCTCGCTGTTGCAGTTTGGGGGGAGCACGAGTCTCCTGTTTGACCAGTACTGTTTACAAGAATGTGTTGGTGTCTACTCGCTTTCCTTATCTTCTCTTGCTGTTAATTCTGCAGCGCTTGGCGGGTTTGAGATACCTTTCGTTGCGTCCTCTTGGTTAGGTATCTGGGGGTACAACTTTGGCGTCTACGGGACAGGGCTCTTCAAATGGGTATGCTGACAAAAGAAAAAGCACCAACGGACTTTTCGGGAAAGACTGGGTTTCGCGAGCCCTCCAAAGTTGAGGTGATGAACCGCCTTGCCTGTTTGATTTGGCCATTTATATCAGGGCTAGTGTGCTAGAGAGACTGCCTGGTTGTTCAGCCGCTTGAACGAGCCAGCAGGCGGCAGCACATGTCAGCCACGTGAGCTCGAGACAGGATGGCGTCACCGTCATCCACGTGTGGTTCCGCCCAGGGTTCTGGGAAACGCAGCCAGCCCAGCGTTTATTTTCGTTGGGGCGACTGTCGACGTTTCATTCCTCGGCTTGATGTCCCGAGCTGGAGTGGGTCAGTAACGGCGGCCGTGAGTGACAGCCACACCGATTTGGGGTCAATTGATTGCAGCACCCGACATTTGAGGGCGCGAGGATTACTACTGTGTAGTAGACCAGAGCAAAATGGAACCCAGGACATGCCACGGCCGATTCAGCCCAGTCCACACACCCGCAAGCAAGGCCGCGACCTGCCCGACTCCGTCAGTCTCCATTTTCCCGCCGGTGGATTGTGCCTGCAGGCCTGCAAGGGGCCCCCTCCACCTTTTTCTTTGCAACCTTCCGCTTCGGGACTTGTCGTCTTGCAGCGCGGGTCGGAGAAGCGGGGACCGAGGGGGTCGTGGGCCAATGGGCTCGAGGGCGAGGGCGGTGCGATAAGTGCGCCAAGCGGCCATGCAAATTGCCTTCTGGCACGCGTCATCTCTGAACCTCTCGGCGCTGGGCCAAAGAGGAGGCGGGCCAGCTTCGAAGAGGAAGCTCCAAAGGGGGCGACGGGGGAGGGCCCGGCAGCACAGATATGCGCCGCGCTGGGGAGATGGACGGGGTGGTGCGACCAAGGACTGGAACCTGGATATTGGCGTCTTGCCAAGAGGCCGAGTTGGCGGGGACAGCGGCGTGCGGGAAAGGTACATAAACAGGCAGGTAGGTAGGACAGCAGCTCACTCGGCCTGCTCCCCACGTCTGTCTTCCAGGAACAGTCGGTCCAGCGAGTCGTGCGTGCCTTCGCCGAAGTGCCCGCCTCCCTCGTCTGTTGTTGGTCGCTGGAGCATAGGCCGTCTTTCCCCTGCTCCTCCTCGTCCTCCTCGTCCTCCCCCTCACCACCACCACCACCACCACCCCCTCATCTTCGTCCTGTAGGCTCTAGGCACGATGAGGTCGCTCGCCACCTCCCTGCTCGTGGCGGCGCTGGCCCTCTCGGCCACCGCCATCGACCCGCCGCGGCAGCCGCACCAGCCGCTCGGCAACGGCGACAAGATCCTGACGTACAACGACACGGTGCTGTCGCCCAAGTTCGGCGCCTCGTCCAGGGGCGTGCAGTGGATCGCGACGGGTGGCGGCTCCGACGGCCAGTACATCACCGAGACGGGCGCGGGCCTGGTGTTTGAGAACATCGCCACGGGCAGTAGCGAGACCTTTGTGGCGGCCAACCTGTTCCCGCCCAACATGTACGAGTACTGGGTGCGCCAGGACCTTAAGAAGGTGCTGTTCGCGGCCGACCGCACAAAGGTCTACCGCCACTCGTACACGGCAAACTACTTTGTGCTCGACGTGGCCTCGAAGCAGCTCTCGCCCGTGGTTCCCGACCAGGCCGGCGACGTGCAGTACGCCGAGCTCGCGCCGGCGGGCGACGCCATCGCCTTTGTGCGCGGCAACAACCTGTACCTCAACAAGGGGGGCAAAATCTCGCAGATCACGTCCGACGGCGGGCCCGACAAGTTCCACGGCGTGCCCGACTGGGTGTACGAGGAGGAGATCTTTGGCGGCCGCAAGTCGCTGTGGTTCTCGCCCGACGGCCAGTACATCGCCTTCCTCAGCATCGACGAGACGGGCGTGCAGAGGTACCGGGTGCAGTACTACATGGACGGCCAGAAGTACGCCCCCGAGTACCCGCGCGAGCTGGAGCTGCGCTACCCCAAGGTTGGCACCACCAACCCAAAGGTGGCCTTCAGCCTGCTGTCGGTGGCCGACGAGAAGCGCACCCCGATCGCCGTCGACGCCTTCCCGGCCGAGGACCTCATCATCGGCGAGGTGGCGTGGCTGACGGGCAAGCACGCCAGCGTGCTCTACCGCGCCTACAACCGCGTGCAGGACAAGGAGAAGCTCGTCGTCGTCGACGTGCCCGCCTTCACGCAAAAGATGGTGCGCGAGCGCGACGGCAGCGACGGCTGGCTGGAGCTGCAGCAGGCCATCACGTACGTCGGCCCGCTCCACGGCTCGTGCAACCAGTCCTACTACGTCGACCTCTCGGACGAGTCGGGCTGGAACCACCTGTACCTGCATCCGACCAAGGGCGGCGCCGCCGTGGCGCTCACGTCGGGCAAGTGGGAGGTGCGCGCCATCCTCAAGGTCGACACGGCCCGCCAGCTCATCTACTACGCGTCGACGGAGCGCCACAGCACCGAGAGCCACCTGTACTCGGTCTCGTACGCGACGGGCGAGAAGAAGGCGCTCGTTGACGACACGGTCCCGGCCTGGTGGACCGCCTCCTTCTCGTCGGGCGGCTCCTACTACATCCGCACCTACTCAGGCCCGGACGTGCCGTACCAGGAGCTGTACTCGATCAACTCGACCGAGCCGCTGCGCGTCATCACCGACAACCGCGCGCTCTGGGACCGGCTGCAGGAGTACAAGCTCCCCAACATCACCTACTTTGAGCTCGAGAACCCGGCGGGCGGCGGCTACAGCCTCAACGTGATGCAGCGCCTGCCGGCAAACTTCGACCCGGCCAAGAAGTACCCGGCCATCTTCATCCCCTACGGCGGGCCCAACGCGCAGGAGGTGCAGAAGCGCTTCTCGCCCCTCAACTGGAAGGCCTACGTGGCCTCGGACCCGGAGCTCGAGTACATCACGTACACGGTCGACAACCGCGGCACCGGCTTCAGGGGGCGCGCCTTCCGCTCCGCCGTCGCCGGCCGCCTGGGCACGCTCGAGGCCGAGGACCAGGTGTTTGCGGCGCGCGCCATCGGCGAGCGTTTTGCGTACGTCGACGCCGAGCACGTCGCCTTCTTCGGCCACTCGTACGGCGGCTTCCTGGGCGCCAAAGTGGTGGAGCTCGACTCGGGCGTCTACACGGCCTCGCTCATGGGCGCGCCCGTGACCGACTGGCGCTTCTACGACTCCATGTACACGGAGCGCTACATGAAGACGCCGCAGACCAACGGCGCCGGCTACAACTCGACGGCGGTGCGCAGGACGGCCGGGTTCAAGAACATCAAGGGCGGGTCGTGGATCTTCCACGGCACGGGCGACGACAACGTGCACTACCAGAACACGGCCGCGCTCGTCGACCTGCTCGTGGGCGAGCGCGTGCCCCCCTCCAAGCTGCACTTCCAGGCCCACACCGACAGCGACCACAGCATCGTCTACAACGGCGCCGGCGTCTTCATGTACAAGACCATCATCGAGGCCCTGTACCAGGAGCGGAACCGCAAGGGCGACCCGCTCAGGCACCAGTGGAGCCGCAAGTCGAGCAAGGAGGACGCCCGGTTCATATTCCCTTGAGGAGACGGATATCATAATGTAGGGGGAAATGAGAAAACGAGAGGGGAGGAAATAAACAAAGAAACGAAAAACTCGATATGCATATACGGGCATACCTTACGATTATTTCCTTTGTCCTACCCTTCGACCCGTGTCTATATTATTTTGGACATGGACCTGGCCATAGGCCAGGAATACAACAATTTTTAATTTTTTACCACCTGCGTGACACTGGCTTTCGGTTTCTCTGCTCTGTTGCGTGGCCACATGTGCATCACTGGCAGCCGGCATACTTTGTCTTGTTGAAAGCTTCGGCATTCTAAGCTCTAAATCTGGATATCAAAAACGCCGCCTCCCGATGCTCCCCGACTGCCTGAAATGTTGAAAAAGAAGCGCTCAATAACGTGGAGATCAAGGTTGTGTGGGAAAGGATCATTAAGGTCTCGACACGCAAACTCTAGTCTAGACGCACCAAGGATAAAAAAAAAGGAAGAAAAAAGCACTGCAGTAACCATTAGTTCGGTAGGCCCATGGTCATCTCTTCACCTCTATAATCCCCTCAGCATCTCGCCCTCATGGCATCCTCTTCTTGTCGACCGTCCCCTCGGCCGGGGCGCCCTCGAGGCACCGACCCTTTGCGAAGCCGGCCCCAAACACCCCGCTGCCGGTGCGCCACGCGGTGCGGCCGTCGGACGTCTTGGTGCACGAGGGGCACACCAAGACCCGGTGCCAAGCCGTGGCGAGGTTGCCGCGCACGTTGTAGATGCCCGTGTGGTTCTCGGGCTGCGTGTTGTAGGCCGAGTCGGTGGCCTTGACGAGCACCGTTGTGCACTTGCTGCTATTGCTGCTGCCCGTCTTGTCGTCGCCGTCTTGCCCCTTGGTCGCCGCCGCCGCGGCGCCGGCAAATTCGGGCAGGTTGCCGACGTAGCGCCACCGCCTCCAGGCCCACGCCTTGGAGCCCCGGCAGCCCTTGCCGTCGGGCCCGCAGTCGTCGAGCAGCTCGGCCTGGTCCCAGGTGCGGCCGCCGTCGACGCTGACGTCGACGCGGATGATGGCCTTGCCGCCGCCCGAGTACGCGTACCCCATCAGCGCCACGGGTACCGTTTCGTCGTCGGCGGCAGTCGCGGTTGCGGGTGCGGCATCCACCGGCGAGGACTTAGCTGTTTGCGGCGGCGGCTGATCCAGGTGGTGCTCGCGACGCCACCCGGACAGGTCGCGCACGCCTGGCGCGGCGCGGTGCTCGTCGGTGCGGCGCAGCATCCAGCGGGCCTTTTTGCCGGCCTCGCGCACGCAGCCGCCGACCCAGATTCCCGTGACGGCGCTGGTGATGGGCATCTCCTGGATGGCCGGGTAGCGGTCCCAGTCCGGGCTGGACCCTTCGTTGGGGCCGAAGCACTTGTAGTCGCGGCGCTGCCACTGGCTCGTCGACTCCTCGTCGGCGATGGCGATCCTGCTCAGCCACTTGACCGACCGCGCCGCCACGTGGCCGGGCACGATGGCCCTCAGGGGGAACCCGTGGTCCGGCGGGAGGGGCCGGCCGTTCATGCCAAAGGCCAGCAGCACGTCGGCGCGCGGGTCGAGCGCCGTGGAGAGCGGGATGGAGGCGCCGTAGGCCTCGAGGGCGGAGAACTGCACGTGCATCTCGCGGTTGTCGTCGTCGCCGTCATTGTCGTTGTCGTTGTCGTCTTTTCCGGTTTTGGCAGCGACCGCGGTTGGGCATCTCGAGGTCGGCGAGAGCCCGGCGTCGAGGAGCACGTCGGCGAGCCGCACGCCCTCCCACTCGGCGTTGGAGATGGCACCCACCCCCCACTGGAGGCCGTTGGTGGCGTTGGCCGAGGCCGTCATGTCGCTGCGCCGGTTGCCGCTGCACTGGAGGGCGGCCGTGACGCGGTGGACGCGGAAGCGGGACCGCAGCTCCTCGAGCGTATAGACGCGCTCCTCGCCCGACGGCAGCTCGATGGTGAGGGCGTGGCGGCCCGCGGCGGCGGCCTCGACGGGCGGGACCCACATGTGGTTGCGGACGTAGAAGAGCTCGGCGGGCGTGACGAACTCGCCGGCGAGCTCCGACGCGGGCGGCTCGGCGTTGCGCGGCTTGGCCGTGTGCGTGATCAGGCGCGGGTCGCGGGCCGGGTCCGTGGCGAAGGGGTCCTCGACCGCCTCGGCGGCGGGGAGGCCGGTGGCGCGGTCCAGGTCCTCCATGGCGATGAGGCCAACCAGGTACTGGTCGAGGATCTCGCGCACGTGCGGGGCTTTGTGGATGGTAAAGATGTCCCAGTATGGCTCGATGCTAGCGCCGGCGGCGCGCAGGATCACGTCGCCGCCTGGGTGGGCGCCCACCCAGTCCGTTATGTCGTAGACTTTGTCTTGGTACGTGACCCAGGGCCTGTCTGAGCCCGGACCGTGATCCGCACGGATATCGGCGAGGCGGTGCCGGGGCAGTGACGGATCTCTCCCATCGGCCGAGGCATCTTGGTTCTGACCGTCTGACTGTTTTGTTTGATTGCTGGAGAAGTCTGACTGCGTCACGGCTGCTATTGCGGCGAGCAGTGACGCGCCTGTAGCTCCCGCGAGAAGCGTGGTTCTCTTGCGGCCCCCATTGGCCCCATGTCTTTGTGATTCGCTTGTGTCATGGCCGTTATCTGAGAGAGGTGGCGACGAGCGGGATGTGGTCGAGGCGGCACGAATCTGCGGCCGAGTAAAGAAGGATTGTCGCGCTGGGTGTCGAGCTAATGGCGGGAGAGGTCGCGAGCGGGCGCATCGTAGGCTTCGTGGTATGCTAGCAACGGCGCGGGTGGAAGCTCGGGCTAACATGGTGGCCGATGTCTGGTGACACTTGCTGGAGATGGAGGGTTCATGTTAGGAAAAGAGGCCCGTGGGCGGAGACAGAAGTGGTAGGGCATGAATAAAAGCTACGCTTCACGCAGTTGGAAGGAGCGTGTGTGCCCAGCTTGGTAGAAGAGGCTGACTCACGGTGGCGGCTGTCGTTCTCGTCGGCGCGGCCTTGGATTTTCGACGGCCGTCTTTACTGTGGAGGCATCACCAAGTGGGGCCACAGTGAGCCTGGAATCTGGAATCTGGAATCTGGAATAGATGCTGGCTGAGATGGGAATGCTGTGGATAAAGACAGCCCAATTGGTCTCACAGATGCAGAGCAAATAATCTAAGGAAAAGAGAGAGAGCAGGCAGGAGAATTGTGACAGTCAAGAGGGACGATTCACGTCGAGATGGACGCAAGTTGCCGTTGGAAAACATGAACAAAATACGTCACAGCTTCCTAGTATCAATCAAAGGAGCGAGACAGAACATGTCCAACACAAACACGCAGCGCCACCTCCAAACACACCGCTCCGAATGAGATTGGCTCGCATCTTCTTGTCAGTGCAAGCCAGTGCAGTCCCCAAGGACACAGATCAGGTCAGACGACCTCGAGGCTGCTGCTCCCGCCAAACGAGACAAACGGCTTGGTCCTTTCTGTTTTTGGTTACGTATCGCAGCCGGCCCTGCGCAGTCCGATCCTGGTACAGGCCCATCATCTGACCAACAGGGCAGGCCCCAGACCCATGGCCCCCTGTAACTCGGTGCGGCTGTCGACGGCTCCCGGCGGTCAAGAGGCCCCAACCATGTCAAAGGTCGATGCTTGTCGGCATTGAGGGCACAATTTTCCGACTGGCTGCCACAAGGGTTCTCACTCCGGCTAGCAAGGGTTCAATTTCCCCGTCGGCGTCCGCTCCCAAGAAAGATTCTCGGAGAACCCCCTGGATCGAGGCCCTCGGGCAGAAACCCGCGACCGACAACCGACACCAGTCTTGATCGCTGCCTCTCGGCATGCACCACGTACGACGTTCGGTGACACTATGGGAAGGTTGCATTCTGCGAATGATAAAGAAGCAAGCACGGCGGTGCGCAACGGGCTTGTCTCTGCATCTCGTATCGGCCAACAGATCCTCAACACGATAGACATTAACCACTAAACTACAGCAGAAAGAGTGTGCTACCTAGGGACCGAACAGAAACATGCGTGAAAACACGAGTACATAGGAGACAGCCGTTTATCCATGATTGTCCATGGCGATGAGATGTGTGACATCTGTCACCAACGAGATGGCGGGGCTGCATAGGAAAGCCAAACGGGGAAAGACAGAACAAAGAGAAACAATACGACGCAAAGAAAATAGACACCAACTCCTCCAGACCAAAAAAAAAACACCATCAAGCACTCCACCCACATAAGCCCATCACTGTGCGTCTGACGACGCAGCCTCAGACAGCGCCCGGCTAGTCGACCGTGTCGTCCGCTGAGCCGCCGGTACTCCTAGGGCCGGCGGTTGGGGAGCGGTGCCGGCCATTAGCTTCCTCGTCGCCGCCTTGACGACCGTCACGGGCGTCGGCTCCGCCTTCTTGGTCGCAGGCGTCGCCGCTTCCTTCTCGGGCGCAGGTGTTGCCGCCACCTTCTTGGCCGCGGGTGTTGCCGCCGCCTTTTTAGCGGCAGGCGTCGCCACCGTCTTTTTAGCCGCCGCCTTCTTGGCCGTGGTCGTCGTCACCTTCTTGGCAGCCGGCGTCTTCCCCGGCGCCGCCTCGGCGGCCTTGCGCTTCTTGGCCGCCGGCGTGGCCTTGGCCGCAGCGGGCGGGTCGCCGGCGGCAGCAGCAGCAGCAGCGGCGGGGGCGCGCTTCCGCTTTACCGTCGGGCTCGCGGGCGGCGGGGCCTTGTCGTCGACGGGCCCGGCGGTCCAGTCGCCGGCCGCGACGGCGGGCAGGCCCGGGCTGCCCTCGACGGGCGGGTCGAAGACGGCCTCCTTGATGAGCTCCGGGTCGTCCCAGTCGGACGGCTTGCGCGGCTTGTAGCTCGGGTCGGCTGGCCCGTGCCGCCTGGCCGCCGCCGCCTTCTCGCCCGGCTCGCTCATCCCGTAGTCGCCGTCGTCGTCCGGAAATTCCGGGTGCGGGCCGTCGTCCTCCTCGGACGAGGTCCCGAAGAGCTCCTCGTCCTCGCTGCCATAGTTGACGACGGTGACTGCGGGCTTGCTCTTCGCTTTGGCCTTGGCCTTGGCCTTTGCGGGCGGCGCCGTGGCCCGACCTGTGGCCGCAGCCGCGGCCCGTCCGCCGCGGGCGCCGCCGCGACCTCCGCGGGCCGCCTTGGCGGGGGACCGCATGTTGACGTCCGCCGGGGAGATCCCCCTCCCCCGGGGCTGGGATGATTTTGATCGGTGGAAGGGCTGCGCGTGCAAAGACAGGGGAGGCATGGGTCAGCAAACGAAGTAGACGGAACGAATCTTGTCGCTGATCACGACTGGATTTCGTAGCCGGTGGACTTGACTTACTGTCGGCATTCTTGGCCGCCGCTTTTTTGCGCGTGCCTTGTCCCCTGGCCCGAGATGTATCTCCTACACGAGTCTCGGGCTGGTCGCTGGTGTCGGCCTTTCCGGAAGTCCCATACTTCCTGTCGATCAGGTCGTCCATCCCTCCGAGGTAGGCGTGGTGACCCTCGCCGTAGATTTTGATCTCGTCAAACACATCCCTGGCCCACTCGATGTGGTGCTGCAGGTGCGCAATCTTCTTGGCGGTGCCCCTCTCGTCGTTGCCCCAGCCAAGCGACGCGAACGGCACCACCTCGTCGCAGTAGGGGCAATCTTCCAGGCCCTTGCCGGGGTGCTCCGTTGCAAAGTGGTCCCAGTGGCCCTGGCCGGTGTGGGGTATGATGTCGGCGCCGCAGGTCCAGCACCAGGGGGACTTGGGCTTGCCGGCGAGGTAGCAGGAGTCGTACGCGCGCCTGTCGACGTGAACCAGCAGCGCGTCCCACGGCCTGCCCGAGGCCAGGTCCACGGGCCCCTCGTGGCCGCCCGTGTTCTTGGCGCAGCCGCCCAGATGTGCCAGCCAGTCCCGCCTCGAGTGGCTGGCCGCCACGCCGCACCAGGGGCAGAAGGCGTCCGGGGTCCCGTTGAAGCCCCGGCAGGAGAGCGCGTGCGTGTCCCGGTACCCCTTGCTGTAGGGCGCCAGGGCGAGCCCGCACTTGCTGCAGTAGGGGGCCCTGCCCACGTGGCGCGAGTCCTTGGCGGTGCACTTGGACGCCGGGTGCGGGCAGCCGCCGTCCGGGTTGGCGTCGCCGCACCCTTCGCAAAAGTCGAAGGTGCGGCGCGCCTCGCGGCCGCAGCAGCTCCTGGCCGGGTGCGGCGTCGTCGTGGACGCCGTGCAGTCGTCGCAGAAGCAGAAGGGCCGGTCCTCGGGGTAGTCCATCATGTAGTTGCACGTGTTGTCGTGCCGCACGCGGTCGGCGTGCCGGCCGAGCACGCGGTGGTCGCGGCCGCAGCGCGGGCAAAAGTTGTAGGCCCGCTCGCGGTCCGCGCAGTAGCCCTGGTCGAAGACGAGGCCCAGCCCGGCCGTCCTGTCCACGTCCCCGTACCACCCCTTTGTGAACAGGTCCGCGTGCTTGAGGGCGAAGTGGCGGTGCCGCTGCTCGGCGTCCCAGTGCCGGTACAGGCGCTCGTCGCAAAAGTTGCACTTCTCGACCGCGTGGCACCTTTCGGCGTGCGCGTGGATGGCGTCCGTGTCGCCGACCCGGAAGGTCTCCTCGCAGCCCCTGAATGGGCACGCGTACTCGCGGCCGACGGCGATGTTGCGCATCTTGACGAAGGCGTTGGACAGCTGCCGCTGCTCTGTCGCCGTCATCATGGACCGGCTGATCGATGGTACGCTCGGCCCCGTGTTCAGGAACTGCTCGACCGGCGGCCCGGGCTGCGGGAGCCGCGGCCCGGACTGCTCGTAGACGGAGATGGGGCCGGGAAAGTACGCCTTGCGCGCCGCCGCGTCGCGCTCCGCCTGCGAGAGGGGGTACTTGGTGGAGTAGGTGGGCGGCCGCCGGAGGAACGCCGGCTCGGGCTGGTCCTTGAGCATCTCCGCCTCTGCAGCCCAGGCCGCCTTGCGCGTGGCTCCCTGGGCTTTGGTTCCGTTGTCGGAGCGGGCTGGGCCGACCAGTCCTCGCCCGATAGGCTGGATCGGGGGGAATAGTCCGTCGCGCTGCGTACCAGAGTTCCACATCCTGTTTGAGAAGCCATACGGCGCTGCTTCCTGGTCCTCCAGATCGCCCTCGGTCGCTGGGGTCGCCCTCTGCACGTAGAGCGTTCTTGAGACGATGAGACGCGTTATGACGGCCCAGTTCCCTTCGTCCATGTCGTGACGTATGAGGATGGGGTTGCGCGACCCGGCCACGCAGTTCTCCGAGTCGGGCTCCTGGACGACGCCGGGCTGGACTTGGCTGATGTAGATGTCGCTGTTGTTCGGGTTGGTGTCTTCGGGGCAAAGGCTGTTGTCGAGCACCAGCTCCCGAAACTCCTCCAGCGTGCAGCCCGACCACCGCTTGGACGGGGTGGCGAACTTGAAGCTAGGTCGGCCGCGCTCGCTGAACGTTCCTCCCCTGCCCCGCATGATCGCCGTGTACTCCTCGAACACGGGCCGGACGCCCATAAAGGCCCTGTTCTGCGGGCGCTTCTCCTCCATGAGGCCGGTGAAGGAGACCGACGTTTCCAGGGTCTCGTCCACGCCGGCGTCCTGCCGGCCGATGTCAAAGTCGAAGGGGCCCGGCTCGTCCCTGTCGAGGGTCCGCAGCATGCGCTCGCCGGGGCAGAAGATCTCCACGTGGCTGATCTTGTCGTAGTCGGCGCCCATGACGGACCCCAGGAGCCTGCGCAGGGTGTCGGCCAGCCTCCCCCTGGCCTTGCGCGGGTTGAAGGCGAAGCTCGCGAGGCTCTGGTCGGGCACGCACACGCCGGGGATGTAGATGCGCCAGTTCCGCCGGCCGTCCTTCTGCGGCTCCGGGCAGCTGATGGTCAGCTCCGCGTCGGCGGCGCCCGTCGCGTGCTGGTGGAGGAGGCCGAGGATATCCGCGGTGAGGTTGAGGCCGCCGACGCTGTTGGCCGTGAAGTTGCCCGCGCGCACCTGGACGGTTCTGTGGACGACGCTCTGGCCGCCCGACGTCGTGCCGGGGATGAGGAGCTTGGCCACGTCGCAGAGGTACGACGTGAACTGCTCGGACCCAAGCTCCGGGTTGAGGGCAAAGTGCCGGTTCGCAAACGGCACTATGTTGAGGTAGGCGACCTCGCCGCTGACGTCGCCCTCCCGCCTCACTCTCACGATATTCCTGTCGTTCTTGTCGGGTATCCACTGGGGCGGCTTGGGGTAATCCATGTCGGGCAGGGTCAGGTAGTAGGTGCGTCTGTTTGCCCCCGGATCCAAGCGTTTGATGTAGTCCACGAAGATGCCATCTTCGTCCTCTGTCTCGGTTGTGAACTTCTGATAGTCGGGCGTGCTCCGCAGCTTGGTGTCGTCGCGCACGATTAGAAGGACTTCAAAGCCGCCGCGTTGGCGGAGTCCCAGCAGCCGGTCTACGGCAAGGCGAAACGAGTCCAGATCGTGGAACACAACCTGGCCCCGACGTCCGTGAAGCCGCCAGAATGGGCCCGTCGGCTGTACAGGCTCATCTTCCGAGTCGCTGGCAACCTGATACGAGCCGCCGCCGCGCAGAGATGCCATGTCCTTCTTGAAGTGCCAAAACCAGCCATCACCTTTGACGCGGCAGGAGTTGGTGCCCATGGGCGCGTAGTACTCTTCGCATTTGGGGTCCAACGCATCTGTTCCAGTGTTAGAATACTGTGGCCAACACGCTAGTACAGGAAAGAACACCACAAAAAAAACCAAACCTACTGCGATCGACAGGCATGCCGTAGGTGCGCTTGGTGTACGCGTTCAGCCACCGCAGCGCGCCCGACGGCTCGCGTTCCCCGACGTACTCGTCCTCGCTGTCGCTGGGGGGCTCGCGGTCGACCTCCATGCTGTCCCAGGGCGACACGGGGAGGCCAAAGTACAGCATGGCGAGCTTGGTGGCCCTGGCCTCGCCCGGCGTCGCCACCTTGGCGCCGCAGAACCGCGCGCTGCGGAGCAGCCTGTGGTACTTGCGGCTGTAGCCGCGCTGCAGCCGCTCGAGCTCCGAGTCCTTGGGCGCGCGCGTGAACATGGCCTTCTCGTGCTCCGTGAAGTGCTCGTCCAGCACCTCGTCGAGCGGCAGCGGGTGCCTCCCCTTGAACATGGCCGTGAACTCGTCGACCTTGCTCTGGAACTCCTTGTCGCTGCAGGATACCCCGAGCCTCCACCGCGCCTTGATCTCGGCTCGCTTGTCGGGGACGGGCTGGGGAGGCGCTGGCGCCGCCTCTTCCGTCTCGTTTGGGGCGGGCGTCGCGTCTGCGCTGGCCGCGGGCCCCCCGCCAAAGATGGACTTTAGGGACATTCTGTGATTTCGTAACCAAGGATATAGCTTCGATATGTTCTCACTAACGACCAAAGACAGCCTCACCCTCAACCCTCAGGGTGTGGCAGGATGAGGATAAAACGGGGAAGACGCGAGAAAGGAAATCGAAATGAGAAAGGGGGTGAAGAGGAAACATGAGCCAAGGGCAATCAGAAGAGGGATGTTTGCGTCCAGGCGCGTCAGACACAAACAAAGACGTGATGGAATGGATACACTTGATGGCGTCGTAGGGAGGCTTGCGGCTAGTCGACTGGGAGAACTCCCACCATTCCTAGGGAGAGATTGGACGTTGTGTGCCTGCATTCCCGGCGTTCCCCTACCACCCCGTTGCCGCCCCTTTTTCACTCTGCATCCCTATCCGGGATAGGGACAATGGCGGTGCCCCCGGGAGGGCCGCAACTGAGCCCAGCCCTAGAGGACAAACAAATGTCCCTGGCTGCAAACGGCCTCTCTGAGCAAGTGATCTGAGATGGCGACAAGCAAGGTAGTGCCCTCTCACTCGGGTGAATGTGGCATCAATAGAAAATACGCAACTCTTGATCTAGGACAACGTTCAGGATACTCGAGGTGTCCGTGACCATAAGCTCCCACAAGATACTACAAAGAGGCAAGGGTCAGAGGAGAAGAGGACGCGAGCAAACCAAGCAATGGTGGCCGAGTTCGGCATTAGAGGATTAGGACAAATGCAAGTTGACATTGACATTGGCTGTCACCAAAGATCCGGTAGTATCCATTGGCGACAGCAAGAGAGCACTGGGGCAGAAATTTGGAAGAGGATGCGATCCCTTTGCCAATTTGACCCAAGGCGACTGGAATGGCCAAATAAAAATGGCAGCCCATTCGCGACCGGGCCCGACGTGATTGTTGTTGAAGGGAGGGACAAAGGGAAGAACGGAAAAGGAAAGGAAACGCAATCAAGGCATAAGCTTCGCCTTGCCCTCCATCTGGCTCCCTCATTCGGTAATGGGTTGAGATGGTAGTGTAGAGAAAAACATAATGACATTTGAGCGTCGCATTCACGTCAATAGATCTGTTCAAAATGTCCTGGTTTTACGATAGGTTGGACGACTAGCGTGTAGAAAATGTTGGACGTGTATGATTCCTGAAAGTGCGCGCGTCATGTTGAGAGGGAAGCATTCCTTCAGTACCCCCACCCAGAGGTTACGTCCAGCTCTTGGCAGAACTGAAAGGCTCAATACGATGTGAAGCTCATCCTGTCCTGGTCGCGAGACAGCCGCATGCGATGGATGAATGACACCAAAGCCATCTCGAAGATGGGTGGTTAGATTTTGGGGATACAGGAATAGTTCGGCCATCACCCAACTCCAAGTATTCTCACAGCAAATCTCAAGACACCAGCACCCAGGATCGCACACCCCCCATATGGGCTCCCTCTAGACCCGAGCCTCGGTCTTCTCCATCTTTTCCTTGACGTCCACACCGTGGTCGCTGCTGCCGGCACCCGTCTCTCCCTGGAGGAGGGCCGTGAGACCAATCTCGCGGTTGATTTCGTCCATGCGCTCAATGTCGGCCTGGGCCGTTCCTTGAGAACCGAAGATGATGTCCTGTGGTAGAAAATATGGTTAGAATCCAACTTTGAGGTATAATACAAAATTGACGCATATAGGGTGTTGGTTGGTTTGAAGCGCAAGCTATGCGCCCAAGTACTCACCATCTCCTCGAGCGTGAGCCGCTTTGTCTCGGGCACGAAGAACCAGATGAATCCAGCGCCCATGAATGTCAGGATGCCAAAAATCAGATATGTGCCGTACGTGATGCTTTGCAGCATGATAGGAGTCACCTGGCCGACAATGAAGTTGTTCCTGTATAGAGCAGGTGTTAGTCACAAAACTCTGCGAGACACATCTGCAGAGACGACGCGACTTACATCCAGTTGCTCGAAGCCCCCAGCGCCACGCCATATGGCCGGGAGCTCAGGGGCCAGATCTCGGCGATGATGATCCAGGCGCATGGACCCCAAGAATACCCAAAGTGAATGACAAATAGCCAGACCATGACCACCGCAGCCCACCCGGCCGCGACCTGCTCCGAGAAGCGGCCGATGTTCTTGGCGAGGATGATGGCGATGATGATGTGGCACGTCCCCATCCCGATGGCGCCCACGGTGAGCACGGGCTTGCGCCCCACGCGGTCGATCCAGAGCACGGCGGGTATGGTGGCGAGCAGCATGACGATGCCGACGACGCCCGTGGCGAGCAGCGAGATGGTGGTGCTGTCGAGCCCGAGCTGGTTGAAGATGGTGGGCGCGTAGTACAGCACCGCGTTGATGCCCGTCCACTGCTGGAAGAACATGGTGACGGTCGCGACGATGACGCGCTTGAACATGGCCCGGCTCTGGAACAGCTTGCCGATGGCGACCCACTGGATCTTCCACGTGTTCCACGCCGTCGGCTCCGACAGGTGCGGGAAGTGCTCGGCGATGGTGCGCTTCTCGAACAGCGACTGCGCCTTGATCTCGAGGAACTCGAGCTCCACGAGCTCGTGGTCCGACGGCAGCTCGCGCAGGTGCGAGAGCACCTTGCGCGCCTCCTCCTCGCGCCCGTGGTGCACGAGCCAGCGCGGGGAGAAGGGCATGAAGATCATGCCGACGAAGAGGACCACGGCCGGCGCGAGCTGGAGCGTCGTGGGGGTCAGCCAGGCGGCGTCTTGTTGATGGCCGAGCTCGGTGCCTCCGATGAAGTTGGTGCCGCTTGGTTGGTTGGGCCCCATGGTTAGCTACGCGACCATGGACACACAAGGGACATGCATGTAGCTGTAGTACTCACTAGTCAATCCAGAAGCTGACCATGATGCCGAAGCAGATGGAAAGCTGCTGCGTGGCAACCAGCGCGCCGCGGACCTCGGGGGGAGCGACCTCGGAGTTGTAGATGGGAATGATCATGGCCAAGCTTCCGACGCCCATACCCCTGTTGTATCAAGAGTCGGGATTTAGTATTCGTGAGATGTCCCATGTCAGAAGCAGGGAGGGAACCAACGTGATAAACCGTCCAGCCAGAATAACCTCGTGTCCGGCCTGGACCGCGGTGGCCTGGATTATAACACCGAGGATGAAGACGGCCGTGGCAACCAGGACGCTGTGCTTTCGGGACAAGATCTCGGCCATGAAGCTAGACAGAAGGGTACCGATCCAGGCACCGAGCTCCAGGATGGCCGTGAGCCATCCCTTCTTCGACTGGTCTGCGTTCGGGTCGACCGGGTCCCACTCGCCCATATCTACCACAGAATGGGAACACTCGGTTATTAACATGTCGCGGCGATATGCGGTTAGGCTGGGTAGCGAAGGGTCGGGTACTCACGAGCCTGGAACGAAGGCATGGCCAGGACCCCCGAGAACATGCCCTAGGCTGCGTCAGCGACAAGAAGAGCGGGCGGGCGGCGCAGCCGACTGGATGCTGGCACATCGGGGCCATGATAGTTACCTGGTTGTAGCCGTAGAGGACACCGCCGATGCAGGCAAAGGCGGCGATGCGGAAGACCCTAAAGTTCTTGAGCAGAGCCCGGGCGCCGCTCGCCCCCATCATCGCCTGGCGCTTTTGAAGCGCGGCATCGTAAAACGCCGTGCCGGAGCCGCCGCCGCCAGCCATCTTTCACCAATTCTGTGTGTCTGATCTTGCCAGTATTGTTACTTTTTTCACCCGGAGTTGGGTTTGGCGAGTTACACGCTTTTTTTCCCCGCGCCTGTGTTGGGCAGAATGGAGGCGAGCCGTAGGGGCCACCAGAAACACAACCGGGACTGGCGGAGAAATATATAGCTGCTGTTCCTCCCGACAGCGGACTGTTGCTCATGACCAAAACCCCACGCTAAGCCGTTGGAGAACCCGGCTCGGACTCGGGGTAAATAGGGGTATCGACGCAGAGCTCTCGATCCTGGCACCGCTTTAGGTTGCATCCCAGCCGATCTCGAACTCCGTGGGGCCTTCCCACGCGAGAGGAGGTGCCCACCACCCACCAGCCTCCGCTGCCGTCACGGAGCGGTCGGTCCCCCAAAGGATCTTAGGGAGGTCTGGGGAAACCTCCCAAGGGTAACATGCGGGCCTCGCTCTCCAACGGCCGGTTTCGCTTCTACTAGGGGGGAAGAGCAGCTCTTGGATGGAGGTTGGGCAGACACGACAGGGGTGGGGGCTAATAAGGTGCTCCTATCGCAGCGAGGCCTGCATGTCATGGTGGCATCGAGGCTGGCGATGGAGGGGGGGCGTGTGCGGAGGTGCGGAGAAGCGGATGGATGATGGCAAGGGAGGTATCTTGCTTCCGCTTTTGGCTGTGAACCAAGCATTTCGTCCCGACGGGCAAGCATGGTAATCTCTCTCGAGTGTCGCCTTTCACAAGTCGGCGGAGTATCAAGATGCCATACTGCCTGGCCTCTTGTGCCTGACTGATATCTTGGCTTTGCCTGCTCTTGGCATTGGCGGCCGATCTTGCTACTTCAGATATATGAAGTGCCCTCTTTGAAAAAATAACGGGCTGGAGAAATAGGCTACAGGACGATACTTCACACAAACGCCGTCGCTCTGCGCGCTGACGGGGCTAAATGCCGGTCGAAATATGGGGAAATCGGAGTTAATGGAGCTCCATAGGAGCTAAACACGGCAGAGTCCACGGGTGTCGAGTGGGACGTATTATCCCGGCGGCCGTATGGACGGGTTGGAGAGCAGCACATGGATGGGCCAACTTTAGCCTGAATGCCTACCCTGGACGTGTTGCTTTCAGCACCAATCCGCTGGTCCCCAGACCCCGCAAACGGCATCCAACGTTCTGGTTCTGCAACCGGTAGGCTTGTATGTGGCGTCCAGACATCGGCCCTTTTCTCGTCGGCTGTCTGCTCGGGGTCAAGTGGTACCGACAGATAGAATAAAGAATCCGTCCCTTTTCCCGATAGGCGCTGCATGTATGTTCACATGGAGTAGTGGTATGTGCGCGGGGGAAGCGCAGCAGACAAAGTGCGCCTGGTCGCCACTGTTTGGTTGTTGGGCCCGACGACTTCGTGCAGCCCTTGAGCCAGGCTCTCTCAGACTCTCACTCTTTTGGGTGCGATAATGCTCTCCAAGCCCGAGAGCTATCGACGTCGTTGAAGAGCACTAGTCATTGTGATGGGGCAGCTTGATTACAGAGTATTTGCCGTGCCGACACAATCTTGGCAAGCCACTCCCGACCGCCCAACGAGCCGTCGGGATTGAGCAATGCTTGTCCCTTGGAGCCGTGGGGGTCTAGCAGTGGTGGCGCAAGCGAAATCTACGCATCCAAGAGGCTGAGGGCTTAACCACTAGCCACACATGCTCAACGATAACCAGCCGCTCCAGCCCTCATCACGACAACAATTCGGGCCTAAAGCGATGGGAACTAGTTTTGCAAACAAAAGCACCGATATACTAATATCCCGTGAGTGCATGGCTTGAGATAAGGCTCAGTGTCAACAGCAGACATGCCTAAACCCACGATCGCTACAGACAACGACCTGGTCTCGGAGTCTGCTCCGCCAACTCCACGCAGATAGATGGATTGAAGGACCAGCCATGGCCCCTGTCTAGTCTACTGTCGCGACAAGACATCGCGCTAAGGTGGATAAATGCGTCGGAGGAGACCCGATTGACGGCCAAGCTCCTAGGAGACTAGGCCCGCCGAATGGCCGCGTGGGAATGGCGGGAAAAAGTCCATAACTGGGCCAAACCGACAAGAGGTGTTTCCACAAAGTCGAGGCGCGCTGTTCGTCAAAGCTCATTTCCTCCATGCCCAAAATCCCCCAAGCGGGCGCTATTCCGATGCCTGTCTGCAAGCCCCTCAAAGCCAATCGCGCCATCTGCAGGCGCTCCTTCAGTGGGTCGTATGCTTTACTGGAGAACCAATGGGAGCAAAGGCACGTGAGCCGGCGCCCAAAATAGGGGACTTGGTCAGCCAGGAGGGTCCACGGATGCTTGGAGTGGGGTCTGGACTGGGGTTCTTGTTTTATTTTAACCGCCCTGGACTCTGTAAACGCCAGTCTCCAGTTTACATGGATACTTTGGCGCATAGCAACGGGCTCCTTCCTCTTCTCGCACGGAGCTTTCCTGCTGTTCCATTTTGCGTAACCATATACACGACGCGGTTGAGCACTGCCGCTGGGTCACCAATCCCAAAAAGCGGCAGGTTCTCCAAATAACGTTTGCGGCTCATCTCACCTCTGGCTGCTGCGTTTTGGATGTATCGTCATTTCCTGCCCTGAAGTAGTGGTGTGGCGCTTCCCTCTTTTTTCTATGGCACTTGCCCATTCCTCGACCTGTGGATGACTCGCCTTCGCACTGTACTAGCACCCGAAATTTGAGTTCCAGCCACGCCGAGCGGAGGCAGGCACGAGCACAGTGAGCGAGATCAGCTCCAAAGCCCAAAGAGGATCCAGCCACTCAAACGAGCCTCTCGGTCAGGTGAACCGTGACCAGCATCAGTTCATCGGCACCAAGCCCCAGCCCTAGATCCATGTCTGCATTGCAGCGGATGATCGCTTCGCACGCGCGACCTGAGTGTGGGCAGCACGCCGTTGCTGCTGGCCGTTGCTGCTGGCCGCCGCCGCCCTCGCCTCTGCTGACCGACTGCTACCATGAGCCGACCCCAACGCTCGACAGAGGAGACTCGACAGAGGAGATTTGACCTGTCTATTTGCACCATGCCCTCGCTGCTTGCCCCTTCATCTCGGGCTGGCCTCTGCTCCCGCGCCTCGCCTGGGAATACCGTCTGGCGCCATCTCCACCCCCCGCGATACGCTGGCTAGCCCTGTCGTTTGCCGCCAGCCGCGCTCCACAAGCGCCCTGACTCCCGCCTGTTGGCGTATGTGCCTAGCCCTGGAGGAGATCATGTCCACCACCAAGTCCCACCTTGCTCATCGGTCCGTGTGTTCATGTTGCGTTTGTTCTCTGCCCCTGCCAACAGCTCTGCCTCCTCCCCCGCGGCCCGGCAGGACGACCAGCCGCGATTGTTTCTTGTTTCAAGTCGCGGTTACGCTGCGTTTGTCGCTTGTTTGCCGCGACACGCTGCCAGAACACAAAGCCCGTGCTCCTCCATGTCGGCCCGACCATCTTTTGTTCCCCCTTGACGCTGCCGCTGTCCTGGCGCTGCTGCCGCCCACCCCACCACCACTCCCACGCACATATCCCGTCCCCTCCTACCCGGCGGCCGAACCTGGCTACTTACATGCAGAGGGCCCCTGGCACCCTGGTACCCTGGCGGGTTGGTCTCGATTTAGGACGGAAGCCGGACGGATCATACCTGGCTACATCATTGTGTACGATGCGAAAGCGGCTGCTAAAGCAGAGGAGCCAGCATCCAGTCGGACGAGGCTTCGTCCGCTGCACAAGGCTGCCGAATAGGCGCCCAGCTGTCCCCTTGCCCCCAGCTCCAACCCCTGTGGCTATTTCGGGGCTCCTTCCCTCTCCCGTCTGCCATTTCCCGAGCCCAGAATACCTCGAGGTCGTCCGTCAAGTTTGATGGAGAGCTCACCGAATAGGCACCTGCTCACTCCCCTCTGTGCAGAACAGTCTTCGAGGCAATCTCACTCTTTGGTGCTGTTAATTTGCTGTACATGCCAAGCCGCTAAGATGCGGACAGGAAAAGGTGGTAGTCCAACCTCAGCCTGCATGCACATTTGAAAAATTCTTCCCTTTGCCGCTGTCGTCTTTGTTAATCCCATCGCGCAGTCGCTTGGCCTGATGATGGCTGTTTCTGGACCGCATCCGAGGGGTAATCTCCGTTTTTTTTTCTTCTTCTCCATCATCATGCGTCTGGTGCTGTGGGTGGGCGGATGGGCGCTGTCTGTTTTGATGAGCCGCTAAGGCGCGCACACATGAACGGCTAGCCGCCCTCCCACACCATGCTCGCGCGACCCACAGCTGGCCATCTCGTAGCCGCCCAACTTCAGACAGACGCCATCCGAAACCACCCAGCCAATATCAGCGGCCCAAGGCTGTCCCATCTGCCCTTTCGGACACACGAGCTGGGTGGGTTTCATGCCGCCAGCCAGCTCTTGATGTACCCATGTTTCAGATCGGCAGCCTTTGCCTTACCCGGTCTTGCTCCTCCCTGACGGCTACGTACCTCGCTGCATGCCCAGCCTGCTGCTGTGCCATTGCATCGCAGCAACGCCAGGCCCCAGTCGAGTCTCTCGCTCTACGACGCGCCTTGCCGCTTCTACTTTTGGCCGGTCCACTCTGTCTTCGCATCTCCTTTTATAAAGTCAGACGGCCGCTTCATGGCCGTCTGGGTCTTGTCCTCTTTCCAGACATCAGATACCCCAACCACATTTTCCTTATCGTCACATACAACTTTCGTTACTTTCCTTTCTTGTCCGCTCTCCTTCGGTTCGACTCTCCTATCTTCTCATATTACTACCAGTATTTTCCCCAGCGTCTGTCGTTGCTGGCCAGCCATTCGTTTGATACGAACTGCTCGGGGCTCCTTCACCTATCCTCCTTTCCCCCCGGCTTACACAACAAACAAATCCTCGACTACCGAGACCTGTTCACTCCAGCGTTGACTTACCGCCACGCATATTTAGGACAAGCCAGGCTTGTCTAGCATGCCCAATATCACACACGGCTCCAGCCATAATCACTCTCGCTACGCCTCCGACTCTCTTGAGATGCCCAGCAGCATCCCGACCAACACCCAACAGATGGAGTTCTACGGTTCCCGGGGTCAGGCCATGGCGACCGGTTATTACGAACACCCCCTCTCGGCCACGCCCACCGGCCAGGCCTCCATGCCGGTTGCCTCGTACGACCACCAGTATGCCGTGGCCCCGCCGCTCGCCATACAGACAAGCAGCGGTGGTTACACCAGCGCGCTACCCACACAACACCGCGCGTCCTCGGGCGCATGGACTGCCGAGGACGACCAGGCCCTCATCAGGGCCCGCGCCCAAGGCCTCAACTGGGGCACCATCATGACCAACCACTTCCCCAACAAGACTGCCAACGCGTGCCGCAAGCGCCACGAGCGCCTCATGGAGCGCAAGGGCGCTGACGACTGGGACACCATCAAGCTGGAGCGCCTGGCTAGGGAGTATATGAACATGCGCAAGCAGATTTGGGCCCCGCTTGCCCAGGCTACCGGCGAGAAGTGGAATGTTGTCGAGCAAAAGGTACCTACCCACCAAAAAGCTCTTGGCCATATTTTTTTTCATGCAGATGTGCTGATCCTAGCTTGTTCTCCGCTTGATAGTGCATGTCGAACGGTATCAAGAACCTACAGTCGGCGGCCCGTCACGCCACCCGCCGCGAGAGGGCCGACGGGGGCCACGGCATGTATGATGAAGACGGCGCGGTCTCCGGGATTGGAATGACCCCGATCGACGAGCAGGAACTTCCCTTCTCATCACCGTCGTCTGCTGGCAGCGGCCCGGGCAGCACCGGCAGCAGCGCCTACGGCCCAGCATCGCATTCGGGAAACGGATACGCGGCCGCCCCCGGCGGCTACTACACGGGACACCATCAACATCAGCCATCGCATCATCATCAGCACCATCATCACGGGTACAGCAACTCCGTCTCGAGCACAGGGACCGCCGGGTACGGCAACGCGGGGGGCGGCAGCGTGGGCAGCCACAGCCCCAGCCCTTACCTGGGTCACGGCGCCCGTCTGCCCAGCGTGGACATGGGGATCAACAACCTGATCAGCCGGGGCTCGGGGGGTCGCCAGTGATGGGCCTCAACCTCATGGACCCGCCCCTGTGCCCGCAGGACCCGAGCAACGACTACGAAGATGCCCTCCAAGATGATGCCCTCTAGCGGCATTCAACCCCATCTCGATTCCCTTGCGCCCACACTCACTACTTGTCATCACATACCGACCAAGTTTCCTTATCACCTATCCTCCTGGCGGGCCCCCCGGTTATTCACCTTGCATATTTCCCACCCCGGCATCTCCTTTCTCAACTTGACTAGAGAGCCATCGAATGCATGGTACGGCGCATCACATACGCTTCCTTCTTACTTTTTTACATCCCATGGACTTTGGCCAAAACTTATGACCATAATGATTTTCCTTTTTCTCCCTTTCCTTTGTCATCCCATTTCAACCCTCCACATCCATCCTCTCAGAATAACAAGCATTCAGCGCCTAATCACACCCTCGATTGTTCTGCTACTTTTGAGGAACACACGCTCACTGCACTTGGCCTTGGCTTCTCCCCACTTCTCTGGATCTGGCTTTCCAAACTGTTTTTGCTTGGATTTCATCTTCGTGCCGGTTTGCCTTTAGTTATTTTTTTTATCTTGGGCGGGTTCGGGAGAAAACCCCGAATATTGTCAAGGAGTTCCGGCGAAATAGGTGTTTTCCCCAGAGGAGGCGTTGCTCTTGTTGTCTATTTTCTTCTTGTCACAGTTTGTTCACCCACACATTATCTTTTGGATTCCCAGGCGTGATCAAAACGCTTGTACTATTAGCTAAACACGGCTGTCTGCTCTCGAAAGATGCCGATCGAGACTCTCTGCTCGAGTACGAGAGGGCCGGCTCGCCGCATTGCAATTTCACACATACGAGTAAAAGCTGAGCTATAGAGAAGACAGCAGCACAAATTCTATTTTGGGCTCACAAACGAAGCCCATGATTACACTCGCATTTATCCCACTCAACATCTGTTTCGCAGTGATCCTCCAGGAACGGGCTTCGGGATTTTCATGCCCATATTGCTCGTCCCCAAATGGGCCTGTCGTGGCGTTTCCCCCGAGGCGGGTGCGGGCCTAAATAAAGTAACAGAAAGAATCATCGCCGCATCCATCATCTCGGCATGCACCCCCAAATTGCGCGGATCGGGGTTTCAGTAGACACGGGAAGTTGGTACTTTGAGGACCACGTGCAATTAGACAAGTTGTCACTGTTTGACTGACAGTCGACGGGTGCATTCCAGGGGCTATTCAAGATTACCTGTTTCTTTGTTTCTTTTGGGGCTTTGATGCGAGGCGCGCGCCCTCGCCCATGGCCCACAGGTCGACCCAAGCTCTTGTTGGTCTGACACCCATCATGCACGACAAAGAGGAGCAGCAGAGAAGGAAGCGAGGGCTGTACAACCCACCGGGTGAGAACTCAAAAAAAGAATTTAGTACTAGACCAAATCTCCCCGAGTTTCAGGTCAACGGATCGGTGCAAGCTGCAGTGTATCCTGGGGTTGTTGTTGCATCTAGGTACCATCTTGCGCGTGTGTGGTCGGCGAATTTACGCGCTGGACCCCACAGAAGCGCTCTCTCTCTCCCCCAGCCGCCCCTGATTCCAAGCGCCCACGCTTGCTGCGCGGGTCTTGTGCTCTTCCAAAGCGTTCCCCGTGTGTTGTCTCTGTCTCGCGCCAAGAAGCCAGCTTTGAAAGCCGCCGCTGCACCAAAAGCGCTTGCCCCACGCGGGGGGAAACGCCTCGCTCGAACACATGAGTGGATTTTTTTTTTTGACTTCTTTTGCTATTTGTTTTACACAAGTACCGCGCTTCAGCGACACGCCGCCCTGGCGGCTCTTTGAACATGGTAACGTGGGAAGAGGGTCGCGATCGGTAAAGAGCGTCGGCAGGAGGCGCCAAGACCATCAGGCTGACATGCGTACGTAGGTAGGTAGGTATGGGGCACCGGAGATGAGGTGATACTTTGTGTGTGCGCATGCGCGCGTTTGGTCCCCTCTCGCGATACATCGGCTCACTTGGCCCCACCGCCATCGTCGTCCTCGACGTACTCCCACCCCTCGTCGTCGTCGTCCCCAACAAGCTCCCCCTCACCCGTGAGGCTCCGCCAGACGCGGCCCCACATGCCCTTCTTCTGCAGCAGCGCCAGCACCATGACGACAGGCAGGTGCCAGACGCTGGCCCAGAACAGGCCCCGGGCGCTGCCGCCGGCGCCGCGCAGGCGCCAGAAGCGGACCGACTCGCGCGCCAGCCAGACGTTGACGGGCAGCGACGTGACGGCGAAGGACCAGTCCGTGACGCCGACGGCGCAGAGGCCGACGCAGATGGGGAGGAAGCCGAGCAGGCCGTAGCGGAGGGCGACGCGGGCGTTGCGGGCCGGATTCGTCCAGGCGAGCATGCGCAGGCCGGCGGTGCGGTACTCGTCGCGCACGCCCCACGACAGCGCCATGAAGTGGGGGAACTGCCAGGCGAAGAGGAGGGCGGCGAAGAGCCAGCCGCCGGCGCTGGAGCCGTCGGGAGCCAGGAGGAGCTCGCGCCAGGAGCCGTCGCCCACGGCCGACTCGCCCGCGGCGGCGGCCCAGCCCATCAAGGGCGGGATGCCGCCGACGACGGCGCCGACCCACGTGTTTGCGGCCGAGAGGCGCTTCATGGGCGTGTAGACGCCCGCGTAGAGCGCGATGTTGGCCGCGCCCAGGAAGGCCACCGTCGGGTTGACGCCCAGGTGCAGGGCCGCGACGCCGGCGACGGCGCAGCCGACGGCGAAGAGGACCGCGGCGCGGGTGGAGACGAGGCCGCGCACGAGCGGGCGGGCGCGCGTGCGGCTCATGAGGGCATCGGTGCGCGGCTCGTAGAGCATGTTGAGGGCGTTGGCGGCGGCGGAGCAGAGTGTTGTGCCGGTCGTGAGGAAGAGCAGCGTGAGCGGCGAGAGGGACGGGAGCGTGGCCTCGGCGGCGCCTGGCGAGAGGAAGGCGGGGACGGGGTAGAGGGCGTAGGGCGCCATGGCTGAGAGGACGACGAGGAAGGTGAGGCGCGGCTTGGAGAGCGAGAGCAGCGCCGAGAGCTTACGCCGGAGCGAGTCGGCTGGCTGCTTGGCCGCCGCCTCGGCTAGGATCGAGGACGCATCGGGCGGGAGGGGTGCGTCGGCGGGGGAGGAGGAGGAGGAGGGCTTGTCGGGGCCTGATGTGGCGGAAGTGGAGGGGTCGGCGGCACGTTTCGCGGCCTGTCGCCGTCGATGTGGTAATACGTCATGGGTCGTAGTGGAGGCGGCGCTCGGGGGTGGCTCGTCCGCGCCTCGTGGGTATGGTGATGAGCTGAAGGTGTTGCTGGCGGGTTTTGCTGGTGGGCGCGACGTCACAGCAGCCGCGCCCATGTTGCGCGCCCTTGGTCTGAACTGGATGCCTCCGAATCTGTCGAGTAGCGTGTTGGACAGGAAATATGCGCCCTTCACCCGAGGCGACTGCGCCGGGGCCGAGGGAGCACCACCACCAGCCGCAGATCTTGGCCGTGCTGTGGTCGAGAGAGGGGCTAGAAATCTTTGCCTGGCAGGCAGCCGGCGCCTGCAACACCTCCAGCAGACATTGTCCAGGGCACCGACGCCCGGCAGCAATGGTCGCGGGCCCGGCATGTCGGTGGACCGTCTGTCAACTCATCAGACCGGCAGGTAATGGGTAGGCTAGCGGGTGTCGCTGCTTGTTGCGAGGTTGAATCGCCTCAATTCTGTCATTGAAATCAGGCGAGCACCCACCCACTGGCGGCTGGTGCTGTTGGATGCTGGAGCTTCTGTGGGTTGCTAGAGTTTGGGGTGCATGATGCTTATGTCAGCTGTGGGCTTCTCCCGGTGCCACATCCATCACTGTGACATTCGCTCATTCTTCTACCCTTCACCATATCTTGCTTTCTCGAAAAAGGCATCGCGTTAAGAGTTAATAATTGCCGCAGACTGCATTTTGATTGCCCCATGAGCAGTAGACAGGCTCAAAAAGGTGTGAAAATCTTGCTCCGAGCCCAAGACTCGCCATCCTCCACGCCATACTATTTCCCGCCAATCACCTCGACTTGCGTTTTCATCCAGACTCCAAGACTTCTCCCCTCTAAAATTTCCACTCGCGGGATAATGAGATCATCAGGCCAAATCGGCAGCTAGCTGACATGTCCCCAGTGCACAGTTCGGGGAAGATTCTTCGAGATGGCTCAAGAGCAGTTGAAAGCGAGGCGGAGGCACTCGGTGTCGTTGCTGAAGTCGTTGCAGTTGTAGCGCCAGCCCGCGTTGATGTCCGTCTTGCGGCCCTTGTACCAGATTTCGCCCTGGGGCTCGAGGTCATCGCCGTGAAGCTTCAGCTCGACCGAGTACGGGAGCCGGGAGTGGAGAGACCACTCGCCGTTGGCAGGGAGGACGCCACTGCCGGCAGGCCAGATGCCCTGTCGTGTGGTGAGCCGGGAAGTGTCAGCGATTCTCTATGGCTTGAAGTCCACTTCAAGCAGATCCACTAACCATGGTGTCGCAGTTGTAGTCGTAGAGGACGACGACGCGGCCGACGGGCGGGCGCGCCGAGTAGATCTCCAGAGTGCAGTAGCCAGGTCCGGTAGGCTTGCACACCAGGTTCGGGCGCGGACCGATATCAGTGCTCGTAGTCTTGATCAAGGTGGTAGGGGACGCCTGAGAAGAGACGGAAGAGGCCTCGACATCCGCGGGCGCGCCCAGAGCCTCGCCGACGAGGGCGACAAGGATGGGGCCGAAAAGCTTGGCGAGCTGCATCGCGGGTATGATCAGAGGGAGTGACACGGGTGTGCTTGCTGATGCGCGTGCTCAAGAGGATTGTCGCTTTTCTGGATGAGCGAGAGATGGGTGTCGAGCAGGAAAATGTAGGTGCGGCTGCTGGCTGCAGACGGTGGTTCTTATATGCTGGAAATCGCCGAAACGGAAGGAGCCTTCGGCTCCATCACTCCTTCCTCCCGCCTAAACCACCACCGCCAGCTGGAAATTTGCTCTCGAGCCCTGTGCTGCCATGGGCCAGCTCAGGCTGTGGCAAGAGTCAACTGCAACGGCCAGGTCTTTGAAAAGGTGACGGGGTTGATACGATCATCCTCCTAGTACACATCACGGAAGCCGCGCGAGTAAAGATCCCAAAGTCAAGGAGTGAAGCGTATGATAAGGAACGTCAGGCGGTACATCTTGGGGCCTTGTCGCCTGAACTTCCGCCCCCTCCAGCCCCAGCTGAGATTTTCCATCCCCATGCCGGCTGCCTTGTGAAGCCAGGCTTGGAGAACGGCCTTGGTCTGATACCCATGGCACAGCGCGGCCTTGCCAAACTCCTGCACCTCCACGGGACCCTGATTTTGTGAACTCGACACGCCGCTTGGTATCGTTCGCGTTCCTGGCCACAAGCGTGACCGTTGCGTCAAAGACGATGTCCTTGTAGAGGTCAAAGTGCTTGACATAGTCTTCCATATACTCCTAGAAGTTTTTTAGTATCATGGATGGCGGGTACTCTGGAATTGGTTTGTTAACTTGGAATCTGGGCCTGTCTCGCCAGACTATCCCAAAGCCACAGACTCACTCATTCCCAGGCATCGGGAAGTCGGAAAAGCCGCAAGTATACTTGCTAATATTCGCCTCGGTGCCTACAGTAAGAGTATTCAGGTCAGCCACTGCCGCACCTACGCCAGACGGGTGGATGTTCGATCCACCGGCTGAGGCAGTGGTAAAGACTCACGAGACAGGGCTGTCGTGTACGTCGGATTTTCCGAGCAAGACCACAGCTCATGCCGTAACCTGAAGACCATCTTCCCACAAGGTCTTGAGGCAGGCCAGCCTTTGTCACGATTCGTATCGTGCCCAGTCAGCACGAGCATGGGGCTCGACTTTTTGCGCTGCAAAGTAGTTGTTTCACTCACCAGCCGCTATAACTGCCACGGTTACTTTCTCCACTTGCCTTCTTGCCATGTGCGGGTTAAATTCACCCACGCGCCGAAGATGCAACACTCCAGCACAAAGAAAAGACCTGTCACCGATTCCAGACATCTCTCGCCGCATTTTTGACATGGTTCTATGATTGTTAACGCGTGTGTTTTTTCTAAAAGTATTACCCGTGTACGCCTGGATGTGACCATCCCGCCCCCAAGAATGCCTGATGCTATTACCCCATCACCATCTATAGTGATTCCTTACCTTTACCAAAGGCCAAGCCTCGTAGCCTCCAGAACGAGGTCTATTCACTCCAGGACCTCGTCCACCCACTCCATCCACTCCTCGTCGCCGCACAGCGCCTCCATCGCCGCCGTCGTCGGCAGCATGACCAGTAGCTCCTGGTGTTCCGAGCCGGAGCGGGCGGGCAAAATCATGTTGTAGCCCGTGACCCACCACGCCCCCATGGACCGGCGGACCGCCTCGGGCCTCTCGTCCAGCAGGCCAGGAACGCTGGTCCAGCGCACGTCGGCGCCGCCGAGGTACCGCCACGTGTTGACTACGGTGTTTCCGGCGTCCAGCGGGTCGATGCTCCAGGCGACCCGCGACACGTCCCTGACACTCGCGTACAGCGCCGTGCGCACCTGCACGTCGTCCCTGCCCGTCTGCGTCTCGGCGGCTGCCTCGATCTTGCGCACCACGGCGGCCAGGGCCGACGGGTTACCGCAGGCGCCGAACAGCTGCGCCGCCGAGTCGGTCGTGGCGAGCGCGCCGTACGTCGCGTTGCCGAAGTAGTCGGCCTCCTCCTCCCTTTTCCCGAACAGCCCGCGTCCCCTCCAGTTCACAGGTATTTTCATGCTCGGGGGTGGCGGCGCCGCGAGGTGGGCCGAGGCCGGGGTGGTGCCGCGGTACTTGAGGACCTCGGCCGCCGAGCGGGCCTTGCAGACGTGCGACCACGTCAGGGCGGCCAAGCACATGTAGCTCGTAGGCACGCTGGTCCTCCCCGTCTCGTCGCTGGCCTTGATGAGCGCCTGGAGCTCCCGGAGCTTGTCGTTGCGGAACCTGAACAGCCTGCCGGTGCCTTGGAGATCGAAGTCGGCCGCCTGTGGCCCCCGGGTCTCTCTCGGCAGGTCCAGGAACTCCGGGAGATCCAGGTCGGGGAACTTGGCGGGATCGAGGCGCGCGAGGTCCTCGTCCGTCTCGATCGGGTCGTACGGGATAAAAGACGTGTCCTGGCTGGGCCTGGTGGCCGCCGGCACCTTGCCTCGGGCGATCGACCCGAGGCACTCGAAGATGGTCTTCATACAGCAGCCGTCGAATACCGCGTGGTGCA
This sequence comes from Gaeumannomyces tritici R3-111a-1, assembly GCF_000145635.1. Taxonomy (NCBI): domain Eukaryota; kingdom Fungi; phylum Ascomycota; class Sordariomycetes; order Magnaporthales; family Magnaporthaceae; genus Gaeumannomyces; species Gaeumannomyces tritici. Next base: position 2,444,231 of record NW_008804549.1, on the reverse strand, counting down.
AGTGGTAGGACAGTATAAGTCCGCCCTCGATGACGACCGCCAGGACCCTAAATGTGGGCAAGGTCGTGTCCTCGTTGTGGAGCTCTCCGTCGTACCAAAATCGCGGGTGGACAAAGGCCGAGGGAGGGAAGCCCTTGGCTTTCAGCTCTCCGTATGTTTGGCCAAAGGTGTCCTCCTCGTGCAGAACGTCCAAGGGGATGCTGTCGTTGTCGAGGTCCATAGTGAGGGCCATAGTGCCCTTCTGTGTCGGGCTCTGGACCAACGAGATGCGGCCCGCGGCGTCTGGTCGGGCGATCACGAGTATGTCCAGGGACTCTCGGATTTTTTTGATGGCTTCGCCGGACTTGCTGTTGTCCAATGGGTGGCAGTGGGCCGTGCTGAAGTAGCTCCGAGGCCCGGCTTGGTTCCATGGCGACAGTGCCATCGTTGTCGTTCGGCCTCCCTTGGGGGCGGGCTCGGTGCTTCCGGGAAGCGACATCGCTCTTTTTGTAATTACCTGTAACTACTGCGCTGAGTATTTGCGGTCGGTCATCTATTCAGATCAATCTGGCAACGAATACTGGCCTCCAGGTAGTAAGAGTGTGGTTGAGTCGGTCTTCAGTCGCCGCAGAGGAGTCGACGGCCATGTATATATGTGTAGAGGGCGAATCACAGTCGAGTGACGGGTACAGTGAAGTCGGAGCGAAAGGAATGACATGGGCGGGTCGATGATTTCTCTTTGTTTCAAGCCAAACAAAGCAGGATGAATTCTTTGTAGGCCCAAATCTGAAAGAGCGTTTCGAGGGGGCTCACCTCACGTTTGCGCTGGACTAGCGCCATGCCACTGCTTGCTGTTGTTCAAGAAAATCAAAAGAAAGAAGAGCAGAAGAAAGATCTAGTTCGAGGGAGGTTTGGTAGGACAATACTCAGTCCGAGCAATTTCAGACAACTATAAGTCCGGAAGCGCTTCAACCACCGACCCGTCAAGTGACACGTAGATGACTTTTTATAACACCAGCGCAAGTTTGACACATGTTCTGGCAGCAAATGGCCTAATCACTCCAGATTAGTGGTTTTCACTTTATGAATGCGGTGGATATAATTACAGACGCTCTCGGTTGGTGGAGCGAGATCTCATGTGGGAGCCGGGATTCACGTCCAGTTGCTCCGTTAATTTTGAGTTCAGACAAAGGCCCGCGGGAGCGGTGTGACCGCTTCCTCTCATTTTTACGAAGTGCCCGACTTCGCAACAAGTGGCAGGCTTACAAAAAAGGAGAAAGGCTTGTCCCGCCCCATTAGCCCCACATTGTGTCCAACAGCTTTCCCGCAACAAGGATTTCTTGGGTAGGACGGTTTTCGTCGTGCAGCTGTTGGGCGGAGAGATTTCCGTTTGGCCAAAAAAACACAATAAAGCTAAAGTTAATCGCTACGCGAACATGTGCACGTGGGTATGATCTGCAGGTTACGGAGCAAGAAAGGTTTACAGGGCATGGGTGGGGTTAGTGCCCGGTCACCGGTATTAAACGAAAAAAGAATTAACATATCGAAATCCGGAAATCTAAAATACAACTAAGCTCGGAATGTCCAATTCGCATTACACTTTTGCAAAGTCATGTTTGTTGGTCTTGAAACGGCAACACATTAGCTTTGTATCACTGGTTTGAAATAATATACTACTTTAAATTCTTATTGCTTTTGAAAGAAGCAAAATATTGTGGTGTATTCAAAATGGTAGCGCAGCTTAGGAAATTCGCTCTTAAAAACCCAAACCATGCGGCTTGCTACAAACGCAACTTCTAGTAACCATTGCGCTGAAGTGATAAGTATTGCTTAAAGCGATTTATACTGCTTAGCTTCATCGAGCCCTCGATACTGTTAAATATGTGTACACATAACAAGGAAATGTTTTTATATCTTTATGGATACTTTTAATTAAACCACCATTGCAGAATCTGTTCGATACCAGCCTGGCTTGTGAAAGTAGGAAATGTAGAAGCAACGGTTTGCATCCGGTGAGGATATGGGTATTTTCGATGTAATTCTAGCGTGATAAACATCGATCTATGCCTTTCATTGGGGCCGATGCCCATGTGATGCAGGCATCTCCAGTGGGGGCACGTAGCCGGGCATCTCGGTCGGTGGCGACATGGCACACATTTCCGTTGGGGTGGCCTCGAGCTCCCGCAGTGGTGGGTTCTTGCCGGTCATGGGTGCGCTCGAGTATGGACTCCAACTCGTCTCGTCACCCCGTAGCCCTTCGCTTCCTCTCTGAACACAATTTGTTCCGTGGCCGGCCCAGGAGCTTCGCCCCTCGCCCGCCAGCGCCGACCGAGGAAGAAGGCGACGGCCAGCAATCCGGTGCCCCCGATGGCGGCGCCGATGCCGATTCCAGCCGGGGCACGAGTGCTGAGCGATTCCGAGGGGGCATCTACGGGCAGCGGCGTGTCTGGGTTTGCGGTCGACGTCCCCTTGGAGCTGCTGGCTGTGGTCTCTGAACTCGAGCTCGAGCTCGAGCTCGGCGAAGAGGTTGGGTTGGCCGGTAGAGCGGCACCAACGGTTGTCATGACGGAACGCGGGGTGGAGGAGAGGCTGAACTTGGGACTGTTCGCACTAAAGCCAGCCTCCATCCCAGGTCGCAGGTTGAAGTAGCAGGGGGTGGAGCTTGTGAAGTTGAGGTACACCAGGACCGACCTATTTTTGGGCCCTGCCGGCTGGATGCGGACTGTGCTGTTAGCATGGGGACTCCACTGAGATGGTGATAAACAAAGGCTAGGCCTCACTAAGTTTGTTCCCATTGTCGCAAAATGTGAACATGTTCGGTGAGCCAAAGGGCGAGATGTACGAGACGTTGACCGTGTCGAGCGAATACAGCGTCAGGCCGCCCTCGGGCGGGTACAGGTACCACACGCCATTCTGGCCGTTCTGCGCGAGGCCGGTCCGGCAGCAGAGCCCGAGGGGACGGCGAGCACCGAGGCGGTAGCAAGGGCGGGTTTGCTCACCGCGGGGCATGCTAGCGTCGTCGATATATTGTGCGTGTCAAAATGCACCTGACGCGCTCAGGTAGAGCACGGATAAGTTTCTCCTATCCTTCTTGGTTGGACACTAGGGAACGCTTGACAGATACAACGCGCAACTGATGGCACAGATGCCAAGCGGCGCGCCGGCAGGTAATAGAAAGTGGGAAAGGGAAGAGGAACAGAGAATAAAATAGATCCGATTCTACAGGAAACCAAATTGGCTCCGAAATCCGCCATCCAAAGGGAGACGCGGGCGGGAGCCACAGCGCTTGCTGGTGCTGGAAGTCCGGGGCTAGTCCGAGCACAAGTGACAAAACGGCGGGTGATTGGTGGGAGGTTTACTTGTGGCTGTCGAACCTGGGCAGGGATGGCAATCTCAGTGGACATGGCCAAGTTGACGGCCAAGGCAGTTAGCTCAGGCCGGCCGCGTGCTTCTCCCAGCACATGTGTTTCGCTGAGATTGTCAGTAGCTGAGATGATCTGCGTTATCAGCGCATCACGGGAATCTGCTCTAATTCATAGGCATCGATCCTTCTGCTCCTCTGAGCGAATGGGCATGCTGCTAGGTGGAATCCCAAAGGTGCATTCGCTACCTAGTGCTTACATGAAATCTACACCTTCAAGAGAGAGAAAGACGTCGGCTTGCTGGAAATGGAGGAGATCAGATGTAGCCAAGAAGGCGGGCCGAGATGCAAGGGCTCGGTATTTCCAGGCGACAAGAGGGCCCTGGCCTCGGTGGTGGGCTTATGTTTGCGATTTTGTCCAGATAGGAGTCTAGCTCCCACACCGGGATTTATCGCTCGCCTGTGTAACGTGTAGGGGGAATCCTGGATTGATGTGTGCATTCTGCGGCTATGCTGTGCCCGGGCTATGTCCTGTTCATGGCTAGGAGTTTTGATATTATTGAACATGGAAATTGAATGGCCACACATTAGGTGGCTCAAGCTGTACCAGACAGCTGGAGCGGGTCACCAACCGACAGCCTAGTGGTCAGCCACAGCGCACCAGACACGCTGTTCAGTTGTGGGCCACAAGTGCCCCGCCAACTGTGCGAGCGGGTGAGAACTTCACACGTTGACGTTCTCTCCATCTCTCCCAGCCCCTTCTTTCAACCACACTCTTTGTCCGCGGGAACGGGCTACGACGATGGCTAGCGAAAAGGAAGCAACCCCCCTCGGCAGCCCGGCCGCCTCGGGCGCGCTGCGCGGCGCGTCGCTCCTGATCCTGCTGCAGGTCGCCTCGCGCGCCATCACCTTTGTCGCCAACCAGCTCCTGCTGCGCTTCCTGACGGCCCAGCTCCTGGGCGTGTCGACCCAGCTCGAGGTCTACTACCTCTCTGTCCTTTTCTTCGCGAGAGAGAGCCTCCGCGTGGCCATACAGCGCCAGGGGGACGCGCAGGACCGTGCCGATCACGCACACGAGGGCGATGCCAAGACCGGCGCCGCCAAGGATAATGCGGCCACCGCTACCGCCGGCCCGGGCCCCAGGTCTCCGGCGGCGGCAGACACCGCGCGCGCCCGGACCACGCAGGCCGTGGTGAACCTGTCGTACATCTCCATCCTCCTCGGTCTCGTCTCGGCCGCCCTGCTGGGCGTCTTGTACTTGGGCTCGATCGACGGCGACACCATGGCGTCGACGCCGTTCCTGCTCCCGTCCTTCTCCATCTACGCGATCGCGGCCATGGTGGAGCTGCTCTCGGAGCCGGCCTTCGTCGTGATGCAGACTCGGCTGCAGTTCGGCGCCCGCGCCACCGCCGAGTCCACCGCGACCTTTGCGCGCTGCGTCGTCACGCTAGGCTCTGCCGTGGTCGCCTCCCGGCTTCGGGTAGAGGCCGGCGTTCTCCCTTTCGCGCTCGGCCAGCTCAGCTACGGCCTCGTGCTGCTGGCTGTCTACGGCTGGTACGGCGCCGTGCTCGCCGGCAAGGAGGGCTTCTCGCTGCTGCCAAAGAAACTGGCCGCCGCTTCCTCCTCGTCATCCTCTTCGCCATATGCCATGTCGTTCTTCTACCGGCCCACGCTGTACCTGGCACGGAGCATGATCGCGCAGAGTCTGTTCAAGCACCTCTTGACGCAGGGAGACACCCTCCTCGTCACTGCCCTCTCGACCCCCACGGCGCAGGGCGTCTACGCACTTGCAAACAACTACGGCGGCCTTGTGGCTCGTCTTGTCTTCCAGCCCATCGAGGAGAGCAGCCGCTCGTACTTCAGCCGCCTCCTGTCACAACAGGGCCCTGGTGCTACCGACAAGACCACCGGCAACGAGGAGAAGGAGAAGGACAAAGCGGCCGCCCACAAGGCCAGCGCCGACCTCACCGTCCTCCTCAAGCTCTACTCAATCTTCTCAGTCGTCGTCGTGGCCCTGGGCCCCACGGCGGCGCCCCTGCTCGTCGGCCTGGTGGCCGGCCCGCGGTGGGCCGCGTCAGGCGCCGGCGCCGTGCTAGCCGCCTACGCGCTCTACGTGCCGCTGTTAGCCGCCAACGGCGTCGCCGAGTCCTTCGTGGCCTCGGTGGCCACCGAGGCCGAGGTTCGCCTGCAGAGCGCCTGGATGGGCGCCTTCTCGCTCGCCTTTGGCGCCGCCGGCTTCGTCTTCCTGCGCGTCCTCGCCTGGGGCGCCAAGGGCCTCGTCGTCGCAAACTCCATCAACATGGCCTGCCGCATCGTCTGGTGCGCCGGCTTCATCTCCCGCTACTTTGCGAGGGCCGGCGTAAAGTTTGACCTGGCCGAGGTCCGCCCCAGCGCCCTCACGATCGGGGCCGCGGCCGTCGCCAACCAGGCTGCTCGTGCTGTTGTCGGCGGCTCCCCTCTGCCCGGTCTCGCCGCCAAGCAGATAATGATCGAGCTTGTCAAGGTTGCTGGCGTAGCCATTGTGTTTATCGCACTGGTGTAAGTCTTGTTCTTTCTGTCTTTCTCGCATTTCTATCGACCCCTCGATTATGTCTATCCTCGAACAATCAAGTCTAGAAACCCCTAGTCTAACGAACGCTGTGTAGGGCAATCGGCGAGCGGCAGTTTCTGCTGCGATGCTTCGAGACAGCAAGGGGACGGCGGCAAAAGGCCACCAACAAGTAAAGGGACAGGTTTCAAGAAGCGGAAAGAAAAAAAACAACATAAAACTTTTGCTTTGCTCAATCATGAAGCCCCGAGTCCCAACGTTAGATGATTCAATTCCCATATACCCATAGAGTGAACACACGAGTTATGCTCAGTCAAACGTTATCTTCTTGCCCTTCTGGCTCATGTCGACGTCCTTGAAAAAGGCGCCGTAGGTGTCGTGGCCCTTCCTCTTGACAGTCGTTCCAAACTTGAGCAGCTCCTCGGGTACCGGCTGGTTGGCACCCTTGAGGACGTTGACGAGACTGCCCGAGTGCGCCTTGTCGTGCTCGGTGAAGAGAGTGATGGCCTGGCCGAGCTTTCCGGCACGACCAGTCCGGCCAATGCGGTGGACGTAGTCCTCGATGGTCAGGGGGAACTGGAGGAAATTGATAGCACAATTAGCAACGAGATTTTCAAAAGAGGTTGGAACCGCCCAAACTGCCAGAAGCTCACCGTGACGTTGATTACCAACTTGACCTCGGGAATATCCAGACCGCGAGCGGCGACGTCGGTAGCCACCAGGACGGTCGTCGTGCCGGCCTTGAAGGCCTCCAGGCTCCGGGTCCGCTGCTCCTGCTTCAGGTCGCCGTGAATGCTGGCGACATTGATGCCCTTGCGCTGGAGGTGGTTCTCGACGCGCACGGCCTCCTTTTTGTACAGGCAAAAGACGAGGATGCGGTCGTTCTTGCACTTGCCCCTCTGGGCCTCGGCCAGCAGCTGCACGAGCCTGTTCTCCTTGTCCCAGGGGCTGACGACCTCGACGGTCTGCGAGATGCGCGAGTTGGCCTGCAGCTCGACGACGCCGTTGCCGCTGCCCTCCTCGCCGTCGGCGCCCGCGCGCGTCTTGCCGCCGATGGTGATCTTGACGGGGTCGACCATGAAGGTCTCGGCCAGGCCGCGGACGCTGGCGGGCCAGGTGGCGGTGAACATGAGCGTCTGGCGGCGGCCGCGCTCCGGGCACAGGCCCAGGATTAGCTTGACGTCGTCCTCGAAGCCCTTGTCGAGCATGCGGTCGGCCTCGTCGAGCACGACGAAGCGCACGGCCGAGAGGTCGACCGTGGCGTCCGACAGGAAGTCCTTGAGGCGGCCCGGCGTGGCGACGATGATGTCGGCGCCCTTGCGCAGCAGCGCGCGCTGGTCCTCTTTGGGCGCGCCGCCAAACAGGCAGACGGCCGAGAGGCCGACGAGCGCGGCGAGCTTGGCCAGCGCGGCGTGCGTCTGCATGGCGAGCTCGCGGGTCGGCGAGACGACGACGGCGAGCGCGCTGGCCGAGACCCTGCCGCCCTTGGACGGCCTGGGGCGGGCGTCGGCCGGGAGGGACTTGAGGGCCTCGACGCAGGGCACGGAAAAGGCGAGGGTCTTGCCGGAGCCGGTCTCGGCGATGCCGACGACGTCGCGGCCCGAGAGCGAGTATGGCCACGAGGCGGACTGGATCGGGGTCGGGACGCTGAAGCCGGCGAAGGGCGCCTTGGCAATGAGCGGAGAGGCGGGCAGCTGGTCGAACTTGAGGATCGGACGATGTGTGGTCGTCGACGAGGGCTCTGAAACGGCAACCTGCTGAGTGTCCATGAAGTCCTTGACCTCGGACTCGGGCAGCGCTGTCAAGGCGTCGGTCTGCTTGTAGACGTAGGTCGAGTCGCGCGCGACGACGCCGTTCGCGGCCCCGGTCGTTGCGCCGTTCGCGACCCCGTTGGCGGGGCTCTCGCTGCTGTCGGCATCGTCTGCGGACTCCTTCGCCTTCTTTTCCCTCTTGCTCTTCTTATCCTTCTTTTCTTTCTTGTCCTTTTTCTCCTTCTTCTCCTTCTTCTCCTTGGTCTTTGTAGCTGCCTCCTCCTCCACCACCGGCTCCTCAACCTCTGGAGTCGCGTCGGCGGGGGTGCTCTCCTCTGCGGCCGCGACGGTGGGCTCTGTGTCTTCCGACTGACCCTCGGCGCGCTTCTTCTCCTCCTTGTCCTTTCGTTTCCTCTCCTTCTTTCCCTTCTTTGCTTCTTTGTCTTTCTTTTCCTTCTTCTCCTTCTTGTCCTTCTTCCGCTTCTCCTTTGTTACAGTCGGCTCCTCGCTTTCGTCACCATTGTGGGCAACAGGGTCGGTCTTGGCCTTCTTGGCTAGCGGTTCGCTCTCGCGGTCGCCGTCGGAGCGGCTGTGTTTCGTCCCTGCAGACATTGTGGCTGGTGTACAGGTCTGAGTTTGCTGGGCGGGGCGGCTTCGGAGTCTTCTCAACGCCGACAATCGTCCAGAGGAAGAAAAAAAGGCAAAAAGAAAAAAAAGATGAGGATGATAAGATAAGACCGACAGGGATCTCAATGTGGGGTATATAGGGTAGACCCACAAGGCCCTGCATGTGGCTTGCTGGGCCGACAACGGCACACGCATCATGAGTTTGCTGTGAAGGAGCCGACATCATTCTGCGACTTTCCCCTCAATATACAATGCAACCCACTGAATTCATGCGGACTAGAACGCCTCCCCGGCGGCTAATACCATCGCCTGCTCACGAACCTTCCTGACTCGGAATCTCGACTCCACGAATTCATCCCTTGTCGTCCCGCATCGTCCTGCTATGGATGCGGTTCAGACTGCATTATATCTTTCGGACTGCTTATTAGCATGGGATAGCTATTGGGTGCTACCAGGTTGTCAGTAGCAATGTTTACTTACTTGCGGCCTGTGGATTCCCACTTTTAGCCATGCGACTGGTGAATAGTATCTCAGCTGGCCGCTGCCTCCGGCATTAGCCTCACCTTCGTCTCTAGTTAGTATCCGGCTAGTCTTTTGCTCGTACAGCCTTTGTTCTAGACCGGCAGGGTATACACCCCGCGAGACGGATAACTTGGTCCAACCCCCGCGCGAGGGAGCAGGTGACGTTGTGTGTGACATGGGGGCTGCGGAGAACAGAGAACGTTGCATCCTTCATAGCCTCCACTCCCTACTTCCATATAAAAAGGATCTTTGAGCAAATTCGCTGGCCCCCTGCCTTCCTCCAACCTGGTACTTTTACTCCTGCTTTTCGGGAAAATACCACACAGGCCAAATCAAATCATGTCCCTGCTACTGGCCTTGGCCACACTTGTCGTACAAGTGGTTTCTGGTCAATCCTCCGAGCCTGGCTTCGACGTATTTGACTACATCGACCCCTTGATTGGAACGACAAACGGAGGTTGTCTCCCTCAATACCGTTTTTTGGTCGTGTGAGGCTCATCAAGCTGACTCTCTGAAGGCCATGTGTTCCCCGGAGCGACGCTGCCGTTTGGTATGGCCAAGGCAGTAGCTGACGTCGACAACGAGAACCAAGGCAAGTAAATGAAAATGTGTATAGGAAGCTGTGAATTTGAACACCCGCTGACCATCTGCAGGTGGCTACTCGACGGGGGATAACTTGAGTGAGGCACCATACCAAGCTTCGTATTCCGTTGGCTTGCGTTCTTTTTCAACCTATAGCAGCCACGCAACCTAGTATGCCCACACTGACAGCTAGATGCCAGTCACCGGCTTCAGTCATTTGCATGATTCTGGGACCGGAGGGGTATGTTGCCATGGCCGCAAATGGGCACCAAGGCTCGTCTCGGCAATGCTAACGCTTATTCAAGGGAACGAGCTTGGGGAACTTCCCCATCTTTCCACAGACTGGGTGCGCCGGCGACGACCTGAACAGGTGCTACTTTCCCAAAGCCCTCAGGGCTAGCCAGAAAATCAACAGCACGGTCAAGGCGAGCCCAGGATACTTTGCAGTTTCTCTCAACACGTCTATCCACGCCGAGATGACCGTTTCCAACCGCACCGCCCTTTACCGGTTCACATTTCCCGGGCAGGCCAAGAACATGAGCACAGGCGCGCAGCCAGCCCCGGACCTACCTTACAAACCACTTATCCTGGCTGACTTGACCGATCTTCCCGGGTCGCGGAGCAATGCCTCCATCAGCGTCGATCCCTCTACCGGCCGAATCACCGGCAACGGGACCTTCAATCCTTCGTTTGGCGTCGGCACATATACTACGCATTTTTGCGCAGACTTCAGTGGTGCAGCGCTCCAAGATACTGGCGTCTTCATGAACAACAGGGCTGGAAACGACCCAAAAAGTTTGCAGATATACCCCGATGGTGTCAGCTCCCCGCCGGTTCCAGCTGGGGCCTGGGTCCAGTTCCAGGCGCCCGCCAACGACCAAATCCTTGTCAGGGTCGGCGTGTCGTTCATTAGTGTGGCTCAAGCTTGCAGCAACGCGGAGCGAGAAATACCCAATTTTGACTTCAACGCAACTTTGTTGGCAGCACAGGCTGCATGGCGTCAAAAACTTGGAGTCATCGCTATCGATAGCGGAAACGTCGACAAGTCTCTCCAGACTGTATTCTGGTCTGGCGTTTACCGGTCGCTGATCTCACCGCAAGATTACACGGGTATGCAAAATCAGCTTCTCAACAGAGATAGGACTCGAAACTAACACGGCGGCAGGCGAAAATCCGCTCTGGCAAAGCACGGAACCGTGTAAGTCTTGATCATGCAGCTCCCGTATCGCTTGCATCAACCCACACAGCTAATATCTCTGCAGACTACGACTCGTATTATTGCATTTGGGACTCCTTCCGGAGCGTCCACCCGCTGATCACGATCCTTGACCCACATAGCCAGACACTGATGATCAGGTCGCTGTTGGATACTTACCGACACGAGGGCTACCTCCCGGACTGTCGTATGAGCTTCTGCAAGGGATACACACAGGGCGGCAGCAATGCGGACGTTGTTATCGTTGACGCGTTCGTCAAAAGACAAGGCCTTGGCGGGGGCATTGACTGGGCGACTGCCTATGAAGCCATTGTCAAGGACGCTGAAGGTATTGCCCCTGTTCCTGCTCAGCAACCCCTGGCTTTTTATGATGTGTACTGACGGCTGACGCTTTTCTCGCGAAAAAAGTACAGCCTCCTGTGTGGACCGTCGAGGGCCGAGGCGGCCTCAAGAGCTGGAAGACACTGGGATACATCCCCGCCGATGACTTCGATCCCCACGGCGTCGGACTGTTTACTCGCTCCATCTCGCGCACCGTTGAGTACGGATACAACGACTTTTGCATCGCTCTCATGGCCGGCCTGACGAACAAGCCTGAGGATGCCGAAATCTACCATCAAAGATCCAACAACTGGCTCAACCTCTTCAAGCCAGACCAGACCTCGATCCTAAACACCTCCCTCGGCCTCATAGACAGCGGCTGGATGGGCTGGCTCCAGCCAAAGTACCTCAACGGCACCTTTGGGTTCCAGGACCCGAGCCTCTGCCAGCCCATCCAAAACTTCACCTCGTGCTACCTCAACAGCAACGGCCACGAGACGTACGAGGGCGGCAGCTGGCTCTACACCTTCCTCGCCGCCCCGCACGACATGGCGACCCTCATCAAGGCCATGGGCGGGCCCGAGGCCTTTGTCCGGCGGCTCGAGTACTTCCACAAGACGCCCGACCTGTTGTACCTAGGCGACGAGCAGGCCTTCCTGCTCGTGTACCTGTTCCACTACGCGGGGCGGCCGGGGCTGAGTGCCGAGCACGCGCACCGCTACATACCCTCGCAGTTCAACGACACCGTGTCCGGCATCCCCGGCAACGACGACAGCGGCGCCATGGGCGCCTTCAGCACCCTCGCCATGATGGGGCTGTACCCCGTCGGCGGCCAGGACGTGTACCTGATCACGCCGCCCTTCTTCCCCGAGGTCAACGTCACCAGCGCCGTCACGGGCAGGACGGCGACGGTGCGGGCCGTCGGCCTGGACGCCGGGTACGAAAACATCTACGTGCAGCGCGCGACGCTCAACGGCGCCCCTTATAGCCGGAGCTGGATCACGCACGGCTTCTTCGCCGAGGGGGGCGTCTTGGAGCTGGTGCTGGGCCCAGTGGAGAGCACGTCGTGGGGCACCGGCGACGAGGATATCCCGCCCAGTTCCTCAGCAACCCTACGCATTTGAAAAAAAAAATTTGAAAAAAAAACCCCCCCCTTTTTTTTTTTCTGTGGCTTCGCGCGTGCCAGCATGGATTTCATTATGATTTCCGGGGAGCTGGAATATCGTCATGAAGCATACAATCTGACTTTCCCTCCTACGCATATCCCCGACGACCACCTTTTCCACCACCCCCGCGTTTCCCCCCAACCTCCCCGTCTGCCCTCTGTTCGGCCAGTCTTCGGCCGTGGAGCCCCTGTGCCCTACCGGCAGCGGCAACGGAAAGAGTATGGTGCCTCCTCGAGTAGCCTAACTGAGGGGGCAACCGACGGCGCGGAGGCAAGCGACTAGAGAAGAAGTGTTGGCAAATGTGGACCGTATGGACGTTCGGCGAGTGTCGGGTGCAAATGGAGGGGATGGACTTACGGCAGCTGAAGCCAAATGTAACCCAGCTCCAGATCCAGCAACAATTCAGGCATACACCGTTGCGACACTCCGCCGCGGTGGTGGGGGGTTTGTACTCCACCTTCCCCGGCACGCCGGTTGGCTTGACGGGCGCTTTGGTACCGGTGGATAGGGTGTTCGGAAGGCGGGAGGTGGTGTTGTCAGGCGTCACCGTGAGGGAAGCTGCCTTGGTCGAGGTGACAGTTAGGCTCGCCTGCTCCAGGGCCCCGACCGTGGAGGTCAAGGCCAGGAGTAGTGTGATAATATCTTTGGCGCGCATTGTGTGGTGAGATTGCACTCGCGTTTTGCTGTCTGGACTTTCAGGGTCACAAGTTTTGTCAGAACGTGGAGAGAGAATGAACAGAACGTGGGTAAAGAGAATAAAACAAAACGTGAAACTGCTGTTGTAGGTGTGGTGTCCATCATATTTATGTATACATGCAGTTGGAGTGGTCATCTCGATAGTTTTTTTTTTAGTTTGGGATCTGTCAGCCATTCTGTCGTTCTACCAACTTTCGGACACAAGAAGGCTATCGTTTTAAGCCACGATAGTGGCACCCGACCAGGGAAGGAAATGGAAGAGAAAGTAACATGTAGTTCCGTCATGCGGCCTTACGTGGCTTGGGCTGGCTTGCGTTTGTTATAGTTAAACTCGGAACACTTGCGCACAGATGGCGAGAAATGTATTCGTTGGAACGGCGCCCAAGAATCCCAACCATTCTCTGGCCTGTTCTCCCCATCCAGGCTTACTCCGGCGCACCCAGGCTCATGACATCAAAGCCCTTCTCCAGTTGGCTCTTTTTGGGCATCTTGCCTAGTCTGAGAAGCTCGGCACTCTGCACCATAACGGGATCGGTGCCCATCGTTGCGACGGCCACGATATCCTCACCCTTGGCGTAAAAGGCCGACCACTTGCCTTCGTCGACGTTGCCCTGAATCACGAGATCGTCCCAGCCACTTGCCATGGTGTTGCCACAGTAGCGCACCTGAGCAGAGAGGGCGGACCAGAAAATCGGTGTGAAGAACTCGGCCTTGAGGCTCGGGTTGACAATGTGTCGCGCTGCAGTCCGGCCCGACTTTTGCGCCACATTCCAATGCTCGATCCTCACTCCCTTTCCTCCAGCAGCGGGGCCATGGTAAGGGAAAGTGGCGATGTCGCCAAGCGCGTACACGTCTTTGACACCCTTGACCGCAAACAGCTCGTCGACTTCAAGCGATCCATCCTGGAGCAGCTGGACGCCAGCATTGCCCTTGAGGAACTCGGTCGCAGGCGCCACGCCAACGCCGAGAATCACCAGATCGGCAGACAGCGAAGTGCCGTCCTTGAGTATGACGGAGCCGACCATGGCCGGGTCAGAAGCTGACGGCTCCGCCTTCTCAACGCCTGCTGACATGTAGAACTTGGCACCGTTCGCCTCGAGGCCTTTTTGGGCGGCAGCGCCAATCTTCTCGCCGAGAACGCGCTCGAGTGGCACTTTCTCCATGCCAACAACGGTAACGGTATTTTCCTTGGATGTTGCGTTGGCAACCTCCATACCGATGAAGGAGGATCCGATGACGACAATCTTCTTTCCCTTGGGGCCGATGGCATCGACAATCTTGCGGACGTCGTGCACGGTACGCAGCGTGAAGACGTTGCCCAAAACTTTGAAGCCTGGAAGTGGTAGAGTGCGGGGCGTCCCACCAGTTGCAAGCACAAGCTTGCCGTAGGGAAGCGTCTGGCCGTTCTTGGTCGAGGCGTTCTTGCCTGAGAAGTCGATAGCCGTGACCTCATCCTCCACAAACTCCACGTTGCCCGATCTGAGCCACTCAAGGTCGCGCCACTGGAGCTTGGAAAGATCCGTCAGAAGGGCCTTGCTGAGCTTCGGCCGATCAATGGGAAGGTATCCCTCCTTGGAAACGACCGTGATGGGTCCCTGGTATCCCTGCTCGCGCAGCTCCTCGACGAGGCCAATGGCACCAGAGCCACCGCCGACAACGAGCACTTTGTCCAAGTCCTGCTTGATACTGGCGCATTGGAACTTGGGCTTCCGGCGGCCGCCCTTGATAGTGGCCTCTTCTCCGGTGACATAAACGGCGCCATCCCTCTCGACAACCTTGAATGTGGGCAGCGAGTCGAGTGCTGGCGCGTCCTCGACGTCGCCCGTCTTAGCGTTGAAGCAGGCGCCATGCCAAGGGCAGGTGAGGCGGCCTTCTGTTGTTAGGACACCCTTGACCAGCGGCGCGCCATAGTCTGTTGAGAAGAAGCGTCAGTCATACTGCCCTTGGCTCTACCATGGGGGAATCACGCACGGGTGCACTTGGGCCCAATGGCCTGAACTTTGCCCCCGGCATTCACCAGCAGCACTTTCGCATCGGGAATGCCCTCAACTTCAACCTCCTGCTTGTCGCCCGGCTTAAGGTCCAGCGATGTGACCGATTTGAGCTTGTATTCCTGTGACATTGCCCGGGCCGAGATGCGACTGAGGGGAAAAGATGACGTCAGGACAAGGGCTGATTTGGCAAAGAGGAGAGACTGGATGGTTCTCGGGCGCAAGGAAGCCTGTCGAGCAGCAGAGAGAGCAGAAACAAGGCTCATATCATGAGGAGAAAGACGGCTCGGTGATATTGAAGAGATACCGACTGGGGACCTCGGGCAGAGATGGCGAGACAAGCTGGAGGTGTGGAGAGCAAGAGTGAGGGAGGCGACGTCCACCACGATTGGTTGCCAGCGGAAACTACCAGGGACGGGCGCGGGGTTACGAGTTACGACGCCCGGGGCAAAAGCACGGGAAGGAGCAGGGACGGATTAAGCTCGGCGAGAGTGGGGTTTTTAACCAGCTGGGAGCTTTGAATTGGTCATAGCAAACAAATGCGAGCTCTACGAGTGGTCCAAGCTAGACCCGAGCTTTGGATGCTGCAGTACAGGTCCCAGGAATCATAAACCTTAGTACGGTGGATCCTGGTGGTACATCAGTTTGACTTGGTTTTCTGAGGAAGAAAATGTATCCAGCATTCACCGCACTAGAGTTGGTGATCCCTGGGACCTGTAGAATAATGACGTCTTATTGTGCTCGAACCATCACATACCACCTACCGTTCTTGCCGAGCCTAGGCCACGGCGGCAACCAGGGGAGCTGAGTCAGGCCCTTACAGCTGTCGCTCATCAAGCTCCCGAACAGGTAATAACCCAACCTCCACACTTCCATGCAGCCTGGCAAGTCTATCAAGCTCTCCCCTCGCCCCCGAATCTGATGGGTCCGCCGTGAGGCTTGCTGAAGAAAGCCGCAATGTCCTTCTGGAACGCGGCCACGTCCTCCGGGTTGCTCAGGTCAAACGGTTCACCCCCATCGCCAATGTCGGCCATCTGCGCCTCGGAAGCAAGGAGGCCGAGGCCCGTGTCGTTGTCAAACGGCTCGACGGGCTGGACCGCCCCCGCCACGCGGCCCTCCAGGATGTCGGCGGCCAGGTGCGGCTCCTGTGTCGAGGGGCGCCCGATGCCCACGCCGTCGACGAGCTCCAGCGCCTCCACCATGCGCGGCACCGTGCGGAGCCCTCCCGTCAGGTAGACCCTCGTGCGCCGCCTGTCGGGCGAGCCCAGCGCGGGCACGACCAGCTCGGCGAACTCGAGGAAGAAGGCCTCGCGCCGACGCGTGCTCTCCCTCTCCCAGTGCAGCGCCATGCGCTCGTACGTGCCGCCGCTCAGCTCCACAAAGTCGAGCCCGACCTCGTCCTGCAGGATGGCGCACAGCTCGGCCGCCTCCTGCGGCGTGAAGCCGCCCTCCTGGAACTCGACGCTGTTGAGCTTGGCGCCCAGGACGAAACCCGCCGACGTGCGGCGCCGCGCCTCGCGCGCCACCTCGACGAGGATCCGCGCTCGGTTCGCCACGGACCCGCCGTACTCGTCGGTCCGCTGGTTGGTCGTCTTGGAGAGGAACTGCGCCAGCAGGTATCCGTGCGCCCCGTGGAGCTCCATCCCGTCAAACCCGGCCCGCTCGAGGTACTGCGCCGCGTGGCCGAACGAGGCCACGATGCGTGCTATATCGGCCTTTGTTGCGGCGCGGGGCTCTCCGAACGTGGTGCCGAAGGTCGGTGCTGTTGAGGTCATATCAACCCGATTTGTGGTTAACCATTCTATTCTCGACTCCCCTTCTTGCATATATCCCTTTACAACATCCCCATCCATTATGGACAGGGTCGATGGGGGTCCAGCGCCAAAGACTCTTACCCAGCTGCACCGCCGATGCCGAAATGGGATGCGGCTGATCATCCGCGCTCGCTTGTCGGCCGGGGTGGTTCATCTGCGCAATAATCAGAGAACCGTTGGCCTTGCCGGCCGAAGCAAGCTGTCTGAACGCCTCGAAGCGGTCCCCTGCAAAGGGCGACTCGAGTGTGATGGCTCCGTTTCCGCGCGAGATGGGGTGGTCGAGCTCAATAGAAATGTTGCCCGTTATGATCATTCCCCAGTTGCTCGCCCGCTCTCCCCAGCTTGTGCTCGGGTCATTTGACCTTGTGTCAGCCTTGTTCGAGTTTCGACCATAGCTCCAGAAGACCCGCATCTCACTTACCGGCGGTACAGCTCGATCAACTGCTTGGTTGGAATACCGTTCAGCTGCATGTCGTTGTCACTCCAGCTCGCCAGCTTCTCGTTCATGGCTGCCTTCATCAGCCGGTTCTTGGCCGTCCTTCCGGAGAAATGGAAACTCAGGGGCTGGCCGAGGGCACTGGGATTCGCCGGCCCGGAAGCCTCATAGCGCCGTCCGGGAGACATTTGGGATGACTGAGAATAACTGATGAAGGGTCTTTCTGGTGTTGAATCCTGAGGAAAGAAGATGTCATGGAGGCCGATAACAGCAACATGGCGCCCTCTTATAAACCTGCCCCGCGTACTACACCAGCCCCTCTGGCACAAGTTGCTGGCCTCCTTCACCAAGAAACTTCCCTATGCCGGATTACTCACCGTAAGCAGACCATTATCCTTTCCTGGTCTTGGGGCTCCGGCTCATCCGTGGAACCGGCTACCATACCCACGGAGCCTACGTGGCACATATCACATCAGCGGGTCGGAAAAATGTGAACCCGCGGCCGAGTGGGAGAATATGTGGGTGGTGTGTATAAATTAAGCTGCTGTACTGGCAAAATTTGTATCGATGTGGACTTCTCAAATTCATCCATCCCTGAACAACCGACTGGTCCTACTAGAAAGCGCGTCATCTCTATGCGGCGCTTGGCTCACCAACACCTTGGCGGTTCCGACAGCGTCCGGCACAGCTCGATCTGCTCTCCCTCGGCCTCATTCTCAGGCCATAATATCTTCTTAATCCTACCAAGATCCGACCTCGCCATGCAAGTGGGCAGGGGCCGGCGGTGGGGTCCTGTGCCTTCCCCGGACATGCCCTCCAGGGAGGCGACGTATGCGTGCTTGGGCCGCGCGGGCAGGCGCCTTGGCCTGTCGGCTCGTGCGGCGGCATCGCTCGGCGGGCCGGCGGCGCGGGAGTGCCCGGCCTCGGGGTCGTCGGCAAAGGTGCGCGTGCGGCCCACCCGGATCCGCTCCGTGATCTCAACGCAGAGGGCGCGGAGGACGGGAACCGAGGCCGCGACTATGGTGGCCGATATCTCGATCTGGGTCCACATGACCTCGTCCGCGACCGAGTCTTTTTCCCGGGTGGGGAACGGAACCTGTCAGCACCGCAGCACCTCCCACTGGTTTCACCTTTTCGAGACATGCGGGGGTGGCGCATACAGAAAAAGTCTTGCCGGTCCACGAGCCTAAACGCCATGATCCTGATTATTGCTGTGATGCCGGAGCTGAGTACCAGTGATTCACGTGTCAGCCAAAAGAGATCAAGACTTTTCTTTGAAGGTTATCTATCGGTGGACCAGCAGGAAACTCACAAGATGGATAGGCTCATGCACAGGGAAACCGTCACCTTCTCTTTCAATCCCATTCCTTGGAGGTTCATGATGATGACCCAGGGCATGAGGGCTAGCACAAATTGGCCGAAAACCAGGTAGCTTGTCCCGACCAGATACATCAGCTCGATGGACGCCGTGGGCAGACAACTGCCTTGGAGCTCCGGCCGCCACGCCTTGGCCGCGGGGTTGCACTGGGTCCAGAAGAGGGCGGCGAGGAAGTACATGTACAAATTCAGGGGGATCGTGACGGCCCATAGCACCGACCGCTTGAGGTCGCGGGTGAGCCGCACGAGGGTGAGCGAGAACGAGGTCTGGCTCCACACGACCGCGAGGTTGCTGAAGGTCTCGGCGAGGCCCACGTTGAAGACGATGGTCGAGGCGTCGTCCTTTGACACCTCGGTGGCGTGTCTGCCCAGCCCAAGCGTGGTGTTGTAGGAATGAAGGATTGTGCTCGCCATCAAGCAACCCTGAGACTATATGTTAGATTCTAGACACACTTTTCATCTCTCGCGAGGGCGTCGCGGTCCCGCCGGCTCCTCTTCCACGTACCCATGACGCCATCAGCACATGGTCATCCCACCACAGCCGTTTTGTCCGCGCAAGCTTGGAGCAGATGCGAAGCCCCAAGGCGACAGACGCAAGAGTGAACATGATCCAGTTCACGGCGTTGATCTTGGCCCCGCTGGTATCCATCCCCAAGATCTCGTGCACCCAACTAAACTGGCCGGCGTCCCCATGTCCCATCTCTTATGCCACTCGCGTTCCTAGCCTCGTCCTTGGCGGAGATGTGCAGGCTGCCGGTTCGGTCGAGATTCCGATCGCTAGGAGCTTGACGCCGGCTCCTGGGTTCGTAGACTGCAGAGCGATATCCTCAAAGATATCTGTTGCCTCCAGGCCCGGCAGAAGCTGGCCAAACAACCGGTGTTGTGGGCATCTTCCAGCGGAGGGCAGACGGAGATAAGGGCTCGCCGTTCTGGAGCGCCGTCCTGGACCCTTGCTTTTAAAGGGCGGTGGTGGCAATCGTTCGACGAGATGGTATCCAAGACACAACGGGCTCCCCTCTCTATTTGTCTGGGGTGTCAGGAAGACCCAGACCGTCGGTTATATATTGCGACGGTGATCGCGATCCTCTCTCGTCCGTTCCCACGGCTGCATCGGACACCTTATTTTGCGCTCATTGCCGCGACTGGCCGCCATCATTGGTTATCACCGGATCAAAGTTTGCCTGTTTGGCTGCGGCGCCGGAGCTTTGCGCACCCTATCCAGCTTGTAATAAAACCAGGCCGCAGCAGGGATCCGATATTGTTGGGGCCATCGCCGGCGGCTTGTTTGATTCTTGCTTTGACTTTTGTGTAATTGCCCGCAGCTCAAAGATGAGAACAACATCCGCACCGGACAAAGTCGAGATGCTGCGGGGTGGACGCTTTGATCAGAACCTTGGCGTGACCAGATGGCCAAATCGTCCAATACAGCGTCGCCATGGGGCAACATTTCCCGCATCAGAAAATCGTGGCGGCTGTCATCACAAACCCGAGAGTCTCACAGTTCAGACCACCAAGAGCCAAGCTCCGTGGTGTCGCCAGAGCTGGGATGTGGCAACATATATAAAGGAGACGCTTTGCTCCATCCACATCCTTGGGCCACGCTGTTTCCGCGGCTGTGCCATGTCTTGGCGGCACCAACATTTATTTAAAGCCAGATGTCAGCGTCTGTCGAAACCGACGTTGAAGGAGATAGATCTCCCACGTAGGCCACAGATCTCAGGAGCCCGGGCGCTTTGGTGGTCTAGCCGAGACCAGTCAGATGATGGATGGCTGCATATGCACAGCACAGACCAACCTGCGCCCGCCTGGGGTGTCTTGGGTGCCAAGCCTCCAGGTTTGTCCATTTTGGCGACGCGCATCCTCATTGCCCGCACTGATTGGCGTGGGATTTTCCCAGGGCCGTGCCTGACAGCAACCCATCATGTCGGGCGAGCTGGGGCTGCTGAGAAAGGGGAGCAGCCGCTATTTAATGTGACGGCAGACCGCCCCGACTCCCGCTTTTCATGCTTCTTCTAGTGGCTTGCGAAGAAGACGCACACTTCTTGTTTGGTCCTAGCCTGAGTGCCTGAGCCGGGAAGGCGGGCGCACCGTGTATCGACGTATTGAGCCCCCCTCGCTGGCCACCTCTGTGCGGCATTTCATGATGACTGTGGTGCATGCTGGGGTGCTCATGCCCACAAAGGCGCAGCGCAGAGGCATGAGCCGAAATGACAGATGGCAGAAAAGGAAAGCACGCACAGCAAATCGCAGCAAATGGCTGGTGGAGGGGCCGCGGATTTGGGCCGCTTTCGTCATAGGGCAGGGGTGGACTGGCTGGCCTGTGCCTGACGCGCCCCTGGATCCCTCCTCTGACGGCGGAGCTCTGGCCAGGCACGCCCAGGCACCCAGGATTGACCCGGCATAAAAACAAGCAGCTCGTGGTGTTTATCGAGCGGTTCCACTTGTGAAATGAAGACGCGATGAACCGCTCCCCACTCCTCCTCTCTTGTGCAGATATCCAATATCCAATATCCCCCTCCTCCTTGCGCCTCGTTGTCAGACGCCAGCATTTTTTGACTCTACTTTATTCTTTTTTTCTTGCACGATAACCTCGAGACATCTCTCCAGACACGACTGCCCCTGGGTGCCCGCCAACCATGTGTTGTCCATGCTTCTGTGGTGGCGCACACTACGGGTGGACCGACTAGGTTCGACTGCGATCAACAAGGGAGAGCCCGCCGCCACTCTGCACGAGTCGACACACCGCGCCAGGAACCCGACCACCCCCCGACCGTTGTGCAAAACTTGCACTAAGTCTTGAGCCAGCACACGCCTGCTTCTAGTTCACCCTCACTCCCTCCGAGCCCGCACATGCAACGCCCGTCACCGTCGTTTTTCTCCGCGAGCATGCTACCCGCTGCCTTCTCTCGCGCCTTGTGTGTATCTCTGCGACGGAGGCATCGACCCTAGTCCGGGCAATCTGGGACTCGAGGGCTAGCTTGCGACACTGCCCCGAACACCCCTTGCCAGGCGGCCTCCATCACGGGCTGCTAACATGGCCGATCAACTCCAGTCGTCGGCGTCAGCTGTGGCAGACGCCATGGCGACGATATCTTCGGCCGTGGGCTCCGAGCCTGCCTCCATCCAGTGCTGCTGCGGCCGCGCAGACTGCGTCTTTTTAAAACACAACTGTGCTGTCCTCGAGAGTGTCGAGAAGGACGTTCATGCGGCCGCCAAAATGGGCCAGGCAAGTGACTCTACATTGATTTCTCTCTTCCTGTCTTGCCGCCAGCCTGATCTTGCAGCATCATCCCACTTCTTGTGCCCCTGAGGAGGTATCTCTTGTTGTTTGTGTTTCCTCACGCGCTCAAGCCTCCTCAACATTCCATCCCACCGCGTCCCTCCATTTTCCCACTAGCACGGCTTTGTCTCGTGATGCAAGCGAACACGGATGGAATGCTTGGTTCCTGCCACTTCGGCTGTGAGTGGCAGGAAACTATCCAGAGCGCTGTGTGTAGGACAGTATCGATGGCGGCGAAGGGTGCGCGGGGAGCGACCAATCCAAGGTTACTCAGGTCTAACATCCGCTCTCCAGGTTTTGCTTGCCCGTCACGAAGCCTACATGGCAGACGCTGAACGCGACCGGGTTGAGTTAACAAGCCGGATAGAGGAACTCGAAGTCGACAAGCGGGAGCTCGAAGCCGACAACGTCAAGACTATCCAAGAAAACCGCGACCTTCTCGACCAACTCGAGGCGCTCAACAGCACTGTGTCCGACGCCGAAACCCGTATCACAAGCCTCGAGGCCGCGCTTCAATCCACTCAAGTCAGCGCGAGGCGACTCGAAAGCGCCGCAGCCCGTGCCGCCGAGCTCGAACGCGAACTCGAGTTCCTAGAAAGGGAACAGGAGAGGATACAGAATGATCTCTTCAACTCGCAACGCGATGCGCGCACGGCGATCCAGCGCTGGAAGACGGCCGAAAGAGGCGTTTTCAACCTCCAGCAGCAGTTGGAGCGGATAGAACAAGAGGCCAGGGAAGAGCGGGCACGACACGCCGAGGTTGTCGAGAGGATGGATAGGCAGCGCGCCATGGAGAAGGACCTGAACGCTGCTGCCGGCCGTCTCAAGGGCGCCGCAGCCGTTAAGACTATCGGCGACGGCAAGTCCTCAACCAACCCTGTGGTGTCGCATTTTGTGCGCGACCTCCTGCAAGACAACGCGAACCTGCAGCTGGGAGTTGCTGAGCTGCGCGAGCTTCTCATGAACAGCAACGACGAGATTCAGATGCTCCGGGAGCAGCTCGAGTACCACCAGCCTGTGGCCAACAACGAAGTCAGCGCTGCGTCGACGCTGAGGGCTGAAATAGGGCCCGGAGAGATCGACGAGGAGTCCGAGGAAGAGATACAACCACGCCTGCACAATCTGCAGCATACCCGCAAGGTCTCTCAAGAGGTGCACATACATCACCACTACCACGTCAAACCCGAGGCGAAGAAGCCCAAGAAGAAGCGTTATCTGTTGAACGCGAGCGTCTTCACACCGCCCACGAGGTCACCTTCAACCCCACCAGGGGGTCAGTGGCGCGCACCCGCGATGCTGTCTCACGGCCACAGAGATTCTGTTTCGACCGCCCAGACGCACCGATGGTCTCTCTTTTCAGAGCCCTTGTCCGACATTGCCCCCTCCTCGGTCCCCACGTCGCCGCAGTCCAACCCACGCGATTCTATGTTTGGGCATATTGCGCCAGACGATATCTGTCCTCCATCACCACTCAACTTTGCAGACCCTATGCCCCCTGCATGGGGCCGCTCTCATCGTAGACACGCCTCGGATGCCTCAGCACGCAGCTTCCAGCCGTCCTCGTCCTTTCCTCCCCGACAGCCCGACCACTTGCCGCAGCCCTCCCCCGAACGGGATGTGGCTGTTAAGCATTCTGGGGCAGCTGCAGAGACTGCCTCGGTGCCGACAAACGGGACCACCAACTTCGAGGACGACTCTACGCCTACACCGTCGCTCACGTCATCCCTTGATGCCTCTCAACATCTTGGCAAGTCTCCTGCTAGTGCTGAGGGTGCTGACAGTGACGCTCTGTCCGCCATGGGTACCACGCCGGCTACTACGCGCCGTCACAACCTACGGCGCAGGGATTCGCATGAGTCCATCATGTCCCTTTCGGGGGGTCTTGATATCCACACTCTCAAGGCCCGTCCCAGCCAGCTGACGTTCCGGCACATCAACGCAGCGGCGGGCACGGGGCTGAGTGCCGTGACTGTTACTGCCCGGCCTAGCATTTCCGTCACGACAGAAGACGGCAAGAGCGGCAGTGCTGTGCTGCGCGATAGTCTTGGCCTCGGCCTGCCCTTACCCCGACCCCGTATCACATCAGCCGGCGGCCCGCCTTCTACATCTTCTTCTGCCTCCTCCTTCTCATTAGCCTCGGCCTTGTCCACGTCGACGCCAAGGCAGCCCTCGGCACTCGGCAGACTGGCCTCCTGGCGGCCCTGGGGAGGCTCTTCCCCACCGGCCCCCGGCCCCAAGACGCCCAAGATACCCAGTCCCTCGCCGCTGTCCCCGACTGCTGCGGCTGCAACGAAATCGCCCAAGGAGCAGGATTTTTCTCGCCCCGCAGGCATCAACCAGGCCGGTGCGATCCCGGGGTTCCAAGAGTATTTTGCCACCCACCAGAAGCGGATGCCGCCGAGCAAGGTCAAGCCGGATGCGGTTGATACGGATGCCCTCAGGGACGGACTTCAGGAGGAGGGATAGACCCTCTCCTTGCTTCCATCACCAACTCTCCCCCCACCTAGCGAGTCAGTAGGCGTTTAAATTACCCTTTGACACTCGCCCCTCTGGTTCCCCATCAGATTCCTCCCGACTTTCTTCCGCTTGGGTTCCCTTGCAGCCCGTGTCTTCTATTACCTGCCATCAATATCCCCTTGTCATATGTTACTCCTCTCGTCACGTGCATCTTATTATCATCTGTCACTCTATTATATCCTTGCATCTGCGGCGGCGTTTGGGGCATCTCTTGACCTTTACACGACTACCTGCCTGTTTATCATCCTGCCCTGACTGCATCTCCTTGGTCATAATATCCATGTCACCGGCACTAGCGTGAAGGCTGGCTTTCTCATACTCCTGTCAATCACGGTCCTATTTCTTATGTCCAATTTTCTTTTGTATAACGCCCTGACAATCCGCTAAGAGGGTACTCCCCCCTTCCTTTCCGTTTCACCGCGTCTTGGCAGACTTTATCGCAAGGCGGACGAGCCCAAAGAGAATGTGTTGATACCCCAGTCTCGCGCTTTTTGCGTGTTGACAATATGCTACCTATATAATCTTGATCTAGGAGACACTTTTGGCTCAAGTGTTGGCCAAGTCTCTGATCTATCTCTTAATCTAAATAATCTACATTGTCATGTCATTGCAATGATTGTCGGAAGAGGGAAGCAAACCTACCATGAATCAGGGGTCTCAGTAACCCAGTGAGTCTTTCTACTGTGTACTCTTGTTGAAACTTGCAGATGCTGTGCAGTCCAATGCCGTGTAGACCACCGGCCGAAGTGGGGGGCGGGCGATTTGCGCCAGATTTACGAACGACATGGAAATGATTGAGGGCATAAATTGGAGGTAAGCTAAAACTGTGCTCCCCACCTCGGAACGAACTACCTTATATCCTACCCAACAATCCCTTGTCAACTCGCAACTTCAAACAGCCCTCCAAACAAGTCAAGTGCCTCCCGCGACACCACCATGGTCACGATCTCGCTAGGGGTGCCCGACATGGCGGCGACCCCACCCAGCGGCCCGGCGTCGGAGGAGGTTGGTGATGACAACCGGCAGCAGCAGCAGGCGCACGCCACGCCCGCGCCGGAGCCGGTGGACATGCTCGTGCTCGGCGCGGGCTGGACGTCGCGGTTCCTGCTGCCGCTGCTGGACGAGCACAAGGTCCGGTGGGCGGCCACGACGACGACGGGCCGCGACGGCACCGTCCCCTTCCGCTTCGACCCGGACTCGGCCGACGCGGCGCCGTACCGCGCCCTGCCGACGGCTCGCACCGTCCTCATCACCTTCCCGCTCAAGGGCGAGGGCCAGAGCCGGCGCCTGACGTCGCTGTACGTCTCGTCGCGGCCGACCACCACCACCACCACAACAACAACAACAACGACAACCACAGCAACTACCACCCGCTGGATCCAGCTCGGCTCGACGGGAATCTTCACCGCCCCCGGCTGGAACGACGAGTCGTCCCCGCACGACACGGCCAGCCCGCGCGCCGTGGCCGAGGACGAGCTCCTGCAGCGCTGCGGCGTCGACGCCGTCGTCCTAGCATTGGCGGGCCTGCACGACAGCGGCGGCGGCAGCGAGGGGGGCGCGACCCGCGACCCGCGCGACTGGGTCCTGCGCGTGGCGCGCACCAAGGACGCCGTGCGCGCCAAGGGCGCCCTGCACCTGATCCACGGCGCCGACGTGGCGCGCGCCGTGCTGGCCGTGCACGCCCAGACTACTACTGCCTTTACAAAGGGCCGCAGGTGGATCGTCGCCGACACGCGCTGCTACGACTGGTGGGACCTGATGCAGGCCTGGGGCGCCGAGGCGCGCAGGCGGCTGCGCGAGGGGAAGACGAGGGCCGCCGTGGCGGCCGCGGAGGCGGGCGTCGACGCCGACGGGCTGCGGTACGAGGAGTGGGTCGCGGAGCTGATGGAGGAGGAGGGCGTGCGGGCGCTGCCCAGGCCGGCGGAGAGGCTGGGCAGGGTGCTGGACTCGCGGGCGTTTTGGAGGGAGATGGGGACGTGGCCTACGAAGGGGAGGGTTTGCTAGATGACCCTTGTCCTGCTCAACGCTTCCCTCGATATACAAGGGCGCATGTTCCATCAAGGATGTTCTGCATAATATAGGCCCGCACCGTAATGCCCTGGGGCATCCCAAGCAAAGGGCATCAGCCAAAAGCACACCAGCACCATGACCCCCACACACCGAGCCACCATCACCATCTGGTGTTCTTCTGTCATTGAAACCGAGTTTTCTATCCTTTTCTGTCCTGTTCTTACATATCCGCTGTCAGGCAACAGCAGCTATCCGCCATACAAACGAACCCTAACCCAAATCCTTCACTCCGTCTTCTTGGCCTTTGCTGTTGCAGCCTCGCGCCTGCGCTTCCGCCACGCCTTGAACTCGTTCAGCAGGCTCATCACGAGCGGGACGCCGATGGGGCCGAGGAGCGGCAGGTAGACGGCGACCTTGTGCTCGTCCGGGAAGTAGAGCTGCCCGACCATGCTCTTCTCGAAGAAGGCGCGCTCGGCGGCCGCCTCGGCGACCCGCGCGTGCGCCAGCCCCTGCGGCGTGCCGAGGCCGTCGCAAGCCAGTCGGAGGTGCGCCATGGTGGCCGAGACCCCCTCGGCGACGGACCGCGGGATGGCTATCCCGGGGAGGGCCCGCGACAGGCGCGCTAGCGAGCCCAGCGTTGACGAAGCTCGGAGTACCAGATCCGCAGCTCTGACGCGTGACAGCGTCGAGAGCCGCAGCGGCAGGGAGCCCGACTGGGGCGTCCCCAGGAGTAACAGGAGGTGCGAGCTGAAGGTTAGCATCGGGGTGCGGAGGGCATCGACTGCCACATTTGTCGATGAGTCGGATGTTGGGGGCAGCAGGTATACGGTGCCCCATTGGGGGATGAGCCAGGATTGGGAGGTGGGCTTTTGCGCTATCGTTTCCGCCCCGGATTCAGGGGTAGAGGTGCCGTCAAGGGCGATGGTTTGGCTGCCGACATAAATGATGAAATTGATGGTCGGTGCACCGCCGATGGAGGGCGATAGAGGCCACTCAGCAGCGTTGATAAACGAGGACAAATCCTCCTTGCTAAGAAGTTCCGATTGCACTCCAGGAGCAGCATACAGCTGGATCTGAGTGTCGATCGTAAAGTTATGGATCGGCCCGAGAACGTTGAGGAAGGGGCGCATGTACTGTTTGATAGCCGCATCGATATCCCAGCCGCTTGGGGTGGAGCCAGCCGTGAAGAGGGAAAAGGTGAGGTGGTAGGTCGGCGAGTACCTGACGGACCGCGCCGAGCGCTTGCCCACTGTTGCGGCAACCTCCGGGTCCTCAAGCCGCTGCTCCTCCTGATGCTGCTGCCGCTGCTGGTCGTCGGGGAAAACGGCGGCCTCGGAGATGAGGTTGGAGACGATGACCCGTTCCTCTGCGAAGGTTGAGCGCAGCTGTTCGGCGACAAAGGTCGATAGTGAAGTGGGGTCGGATTTTGTGTCGGACGTGTAAACGACATCGAGCACGGGCTGCTCTGGGTGCAGAGAGCCGGCTCTGGTCTCCCCAGGCGCGAGGCGGACGGTCAGCGCGATCCTGTCATCCCCAGCCTTAGACTGCCTGGCAGACTCCAGGCGAAGTTGGTGGCCGGAAGAGCTGCCCATGGCGTCGAGAGTTTGTTGTGTTTGTTGGAGGAGAGCCTGAGCTTCGC
This sequence comes from Gaeumannomyces tritici R3-111a-1, assembly GCF_000145635.1. Lineage (NCBI taxonomy): Eukaryota > Fungi > Ascomycota > Sordariomycetes > Magnaporthales > Magnaporthaceae > Gaeumannomyces > Gaeumannomyces tritici. The sequence goes on along the minus strand of NW_008804549.1, from coordinate 2,416,398 downwards.
TGTCTGGCAGAGAGCCCGTATCGAGGGCCACTGTGAGAGGGAACACGGGACGACATGCCTACATGAGGAAACCGAGTCTGTTAGTGATCCCATAGGCATACCCGGTGATTATGTGGAGTCGACACGCACCCTGCCCTCAGCCCAGTCCATCATGTCGTTCAAGGGAAGATTCGCGCGGTAGATGGACGTGGTATGCCACCATATTGGCAGGCCAAAGGTGAGTATGAGGGCCCAGAACGACAGAACAACGTGTGTGCGCCGCCGCGCATCGGCCGGCTTCTCGGGCGGCGGTTCTTTTCGTGCGCCGGGCGAGGCGGAGCCTGAAGCAGCATCCCCCTGCTCGGCGGGCGCCGTGGCGGCTGTCACCTCGGCGGCGGCGTCACTGCCAGCGGCTTCATTGCCGCTCCCGGGCTGAGTGGGCTTCCGATTTCTCGCCGACATGGCGGCATTTCCCGCAGCTCGGGCTCTGGCTCGGATCGGCGGCGGCGGCGGCGGCGGCGGTGTCGATGGTGTTGCAACGGTCGGCGGTGAGGTGGCGTCGTCGGGTAGATGGTCGGGACGGAAGCCACACTGCGCTGCTGGCGGCAGTCATGACAGAGTGCGCACGACGACCTCACAGCTCCCCGTGGACAGGGGCCACGCCCCACCCACTCCGCTGGGTCAATTGAATTGGTCTGGACCGCACAATACGTGAGGGGTCACGTGTGACGCGACAATGAAACCTAGGGGCAAGAACGCGCCAAGCCTTTATCGCTTCAAATGCCAGGCACCCAGCCCACCCCGCATTCTTCTGTACTTCCTTCTCTCCCGTCACGCCATGCTGCCCGGATCTGGACAGCCGGGCGGAAATGCTGGGTCCCCAGTCTTGGACAAGCACCCCCGACTTCCCCTCGCCATGATCGCTAGCCGCTACGGCTTCTGGCTTGGAGTCGACCATCTCCAACTCTCAACTCTTGCATGCCCCATTTTCGGCTTCACGTGAACCTCACTGTTTCCCCTCCGTTTTCTGCGGGCCAAATAATGACCTGAGTGTGCGTGCTACGCTGTACGACGTAAAACGTATAAATACCCTAACGTAACCGCTCTCCATATTCAACGTGCCTCGGCTTCAAACAATACATCCCAAAACTGCCCCATACCAATACTGAGCGGTAACCGGGCCCTCGCTTGAAACAGTAAAGACGGCGGCCTTGGCGTTGCATCCACCACAATGGTTACTTTCGTCCCAAGTGTCGCACTCCTGGCACCCAGTTTCTTTGACAGTGGTGCGGTAACAATCTCAAAATATCAATGCACATCATCACCGCCTGGGGCTGCCAAGCACCGCGATTGGGCCCTCGATGCCAAGGCACGCCACACGTCCAAGGTAGGTAGGTCCCTCGCCATCAACGTCCCTGTTGCACATTTTCTCGCGAGCTGGTGAGGGGAGGCCTATGCAAGTGCCGTATAAGGCCCGGCCCGCCTGTGCTGTCAAAGTGAGGTTTTGTAGTTTCCTATCCACCCTTTCCTTCTACCCACTTCCACCTTTATCTTTATGGTTCATTTATGCCATTTCCCGGAACACCCATGGTCATAGCTCAAGAGCCTCGCAGCTCGTTTCCACCATCCGTGCGGCCTCGTGAATGTACCTGGAATCCTGGCTCTTGGGTTCCCTTATTCCCGCTCCTCGCCGCCGACACCCAAAAAGGCCGGCCTACCCATCCGCCAGCTCGACTTGGGACTAACGCTGCCAGACTCGTCAGGCCCAGACGAGTCCGACGGCCACGTCCGTTTTCTCCGACCAAAGAAACTAGCTCTCGTGCAGCTTCGCAGATCCGATCTGCTGCTGTTCGACGAGTCTACCTAGGCGCGCAATCGAGGATTGACGTGCTGCCTGCCCGTCACCGCTCCTCGGCGCATCTCGAATCCCTCCATTTGGTTGTGACTCGAGCTGCATGACCTACTTTCTTGTCACTCCATCACCCACAACCCATCACGTTCAGACCACGCAACCACGAGAAATTTTGACAGCCCATTTTAATTTTCGTATCTCTTGCCTCGGTACCCGGAACAAACACAAGGATTATCTACCCAAGTAGTAGTAGTTATTTAAGATGCCTGGGCCTGGTAAGTCGCATCTGACGTCCCTTTTGAGATCACCCTCAACATCCTCTCCTCCCAGCTAGCTGCAACTCTCTCCCGTAACGACCTCGGGTCGATATGCGACTGGTATTGCGTTGCAATCCCCGATGCTTCTTTTTTCACAACGACATATCTGACCATGCATCGACAACCAGTGCCCTTGGCGCTTGCGGCGTCAGCCGGCCTCGCTTACCTCAATGCGAGGGCGGCTATCTGGTACGACTTGATGTTGGTGACGACCATCGTACCCGTCGTGGCCGGCATGCGCTACAACTGTTACACGGGCAAGCTGAACCTGTTCTACAAGCTCGAGGCTCGCGCCAAGGACTCGACCTCGGCGAACCGCACCTTCATCCGCTTTGGCGACAACTCCCACACCTACGCCGAGGTGTACACGCTCGCCCTCCGCTATGGCGAGTGGATGCGGAAGAGCTTTGGCGTCAAGAAGGGCGATGTCGTGGCCGTCGACTTCATGAACTCGGACAAGTACATCTTGTTAATCTTCGGCCTCTGGGCCATCGGCGCCAAGCCCGCCCTCATCAACTACAACCTGAGGGACAAGCCTCTGCTGCACTGCGTCTCGGCGGCCAAGACGGCCCTCTGTATCGTCGACCCTGCAGTCGCCGATGCGCTCACGGACGAGCTTCGTCGCGCTCTTCCGGACACGCGCTTCGAGGTGTTCGGCCCGGAGCTGGAAGCCGAGGCCAACGCCGCTGAGCCCGTGCGTCTCCCGGATGAGGTCCGGCACGAGACCGAGGGCGAGGCCGCCATGGGACTCCTTATCTACACATCGGGCACCACCGGTCTCCCCAAGGCGGCCGTAGTTGGTTGGGCGAAGATGACTGTTGCCGGAGGGTTTACGGGAGGCCTCCTCAACATGAAAGTGACGGACGTGTACTACACGGTGCGTTCAACTCAGCCTTCCCGACATACCCCCATCTGTAGAAATAAATTGGCAAAACTGACGGATCCGGACAGTGCATGCCCCTCTATCACTCCACCGCCATAATCATGGGCCTGTCTCCGGTGCTTACCCGAGGCGCGACTCTGGCTATCGGACGCAAGTTCTCCGTGTCCCACTTTTGGGACGATGTGCGCCACTTGGAAGCCACCATGATCCAGTACGTCGGCGAGACGTGCCGGTACCTTTTGACCGCGCCCAAGCAGCACGACCCGGCCACGGGCCAGGACATGGACAGGGTCCACAAGGTCCGCGTCGCCCACGGCAACGGGCTGCGGCCCGACGTCTGGAAGATGTTCAAGGAGCGGTTCGGGATCGAGACCATTGTCGAGTTCTACGGCGCCACCGAGGGCTCCTTCGCGACCTACAACATCAGCAAGAACGACTTCTCCCTGGGCGCGGTCGGGCGCAATGGATGGATCTACCGGCTCCTGATGTGGTCGGCCATCGCCTTTGTGGAGGTGGACTTTGACACGGACCAGCCGTGGCGCGACCCCAAGACGGGCTTCTGCCGGCGCACGAGCGCGGGCGACCCGGGCGAATTCCTGCTCAAGGTCCCTCCCGGCGACGACATGGCGCAGCGGTTCCAGGGCTACTACGGCGACGCCAAGGCGACCGAGTCCAAGATCCTGCGCGACGCCTTCTCCAAGGGGGACGCGTGGCTGCGGACGGGCGACGTGATGCGCTTCGACGCCGACGGCCTCCTCTTCTTCCACGATCGCATCGGCGACACGTTCCGCTGGAAGAGCGAGAACGTGTCGACGCAGGAGGTGGCCGTCGCGCTGGGCCACCACGACGCCGTGCGCGAGGCCAACGTCTACGGCGTGAGCGTGCCGCACGCCGAGGGCCGGGCCGGCTGCGCGGCGCTGATTATGGACGGCGGCGGCGGCGGCGGCGGCGGCGGCGTGGCGCCCGAGGTGCTGAGAGACCTCGCCGAGTACGCGGGCCGCTCCCTGCCCAAGTTCGCCGTCCCCGTGTTCCTGCGGATCGTGGGCGAGATGCAGTCCACCGGCACCAACAAACAGCAGAAGCACGGAATGCGCGAGGAGGGCGTAGACCCGGCCAAGACGGGCGGCGACCAGATCTACTGGCTGAGGGACGGCACGTACGTGCCCTTCACGCCCGCGGACTGGGCGAAGCTGAGCAAGGGCGATGTGAGGCTCTGAGGAGAGAGAGAGTGTGTGAGTGGTGGCTTGGTGTTTCCTGTTGCTCTCGTCTTTTATCACAAAGGTTTCGCCTCTTCTTCTTTCTTGCATCCTGTCCGCAGCTGGACAGGGCCTCGGGGGTTGCGGTGCTGCGGTGTTTAGGAGCCCATCTCAGCGGGCGGCATTGTGCTTTGTTCTCATAATTTCTCATCCGCTCTTGTTCTGGAGCTAACTTCGGTGGTCTTTGGTTGGAATGGTACAATGCGTGTCTATCGCAGGCATTCATTGTTAGATTGAGACACTCTCGCAGCTTGTCCGTGAGGGGAAACCTCATACTGCCGGCCGACTTGTAGGTACACACCAGGTCACGACACTAGCCTGATATGCATGCAGTCGGGGTAAAGTGTCACAAGATATACCTCTTGCCACCATTCGAGTCAGCCCCGTTTACCTTAACCCCCAATAGGCAATCACCATAAGCGAAGCTCCAATGCCCGCCTCACTTTGCAAACGCCACAAGATGCGTGCTCCAGAAGCTGTCTTGCGTGCGCGCTTGGTGGCCAATAAGGTGGGTGGGGGGCGTATAACCCCGCATCGGAGGGGAAAGCAATTGGATCGCGTCACTGGCTCGAGAGAGCCCTCCCGCTGACAAAGGCCGCCCCGACTTCCTGTGCTCGAGAGGCTGTCGGGCTTTCGAGGGGCGGCCGACTGCCTTTTGGCGGATGACGAAACGTAATGTGCCTCCAACATGCCTTTGCTAAGAGGGAAGGCGTCGGATTAGCATAGAAATGATGGGGCCAGACTGTGAGGGTGAGGGTGAGGCTGCGCTAGAAAGCGCGGAGTGATGTGGCTTTGCTGTCGACATTGGATCTTGGGCACCCCTCCCTGCAGGACATATAAAACATGGACTCGCACGTTGTGTTCCCCTCCACCCACCTGTCCTCTTGAGTTTCCACTACGCTCCGTCTGCTTTTCGTGATACCCTTTGCTTTATACCGCTCGCATCTTCTCTCTCGAATCTTTCTAAACAACACCAGACCATCTCCATCACCCCAACTTCACAATGTCTGACCCTCGCCCCGACCCGTAAGTACCGTACCATCTAGTTTGAAACACTGCTCCGGATTCAGCCACGGTGGCTGACCTGCTGGCTCCCCCGACAGCCTCCGCCTGGGCTACACTGCCCCCAACTTCAAGGCCGAGACCACGACCGGCCCCATCGACTTCCACGAGTTCATCGGCGACAACTGGGTGATCCTGTTCTCGCACCCCGAGGACTTCACCCCGGTCTGCACCACCGAGCTCGGCGAGTTCGCCCGCCTCGAGCCCGAGTTCAAGAAGCGCGGCGTCAAGCTTATCGGTCTATCCGCCAACACGGTGGGCAGCCACGAGGGCTGGATCAAGGACATCAACGACGTCACCGGCTCCACCGTCGCCTTCCCCATCATCGCTGACAAGGAGCGCAAGGTTGCCTTTCTCTATGACATGTGAGTTTGGACAAGAAAGGGGTGATGAATGGGCAAAGATGGCTGTTCCATGCTGACATGCCTCCCCCCCCCCAAACTAGGATCGACTACCAGGACACCACCAACGTCGACGAGAAGGGCATCGCCTTCACCATCCGCTCCGTCTACATCATCGACCCCAAGAAGAAGATCCGGACGATCCTGTCGTACCCGGCCTCGACGGGCCGCAACTCGGCCGAGGTGCTCCGCATCGTCGACTCGCTCCAGACGGGCGACAAGTGGACGGTGACGACCCCGATCAACTGGGTCCCCGGCGACGACGTCATCGTCCACCCCAGCATCAAGGACGAACAGGCCAAGGAGAAGTTCCCCGAGTTCCGCGCCGTCAAGCCGTACCTGCGCTTCACCCCTCTGTCCAAGGACAAGACCTCTGCTGCTTGAGGGGGTTAGGAGAGGGATAATTAAATTGGTGCTTGGTTTTTGATTTAATGAGCGGAAAATCTTGATTCTAGGAGCTATGGTAAATAGCCCCGGGCAAATTCTATTGGGAAAAGATAAAATATCCACAAAAGCTCTTGCATGTGAATGTTATCCCAGAGGAGAGGGACTTGATGCGCATACTACTACTGTCAACAAGGTTTTCTAGTCCTATACTAAAAAAAGACTCCGCGCTTGGAGCTCCGCAAGGGCACTAAGTCCTACCGTACGAGGCGGGCTGGGATACAACACCGCCTTCTCTTGCGTGCATAGTGTCTTTCCCCGCTTGAACGACGCTGCGCTTGCCCGGGTCTGCACGCAAGACCCCTGGAATTGCTGCGCCCGCCACCTCGGCCACCTTGCAGTTGACGTATCATCACTGGCACCGGACGAATCGGCGAGTCGTGGCTGCTCGTAAGGCAGATAGAGACGGCAGGCAGGCAAGGGCCTCGCCCGGGTTTTCAAGGATGGAAAGCTCCCGGTTTCCAAGCCGAGGGAGGTTGCTAGTCAAGCAAGCCCGAGTGACGAGCGGTGCGCGATCGAACCGACCGAGCTTTGAAGAGGTAGCGTCCATGCTAAGCCCTCGGTCCTACCGTTCATCACCGAACACAACGCACCCACTACCCCGCCTGTAGGCTGTCGTAATGCCGACAGCCGATTCTCGGGATCTAGCGACGCAGAGTCATGCGAAACATCGAACGGGACCAGAGCTAGTGCTGATAGAGAAAAAAAGAAGAAGCACAATCTATCAACCCCGCATCAAGGAGCGAACCTCGCCCCTCATTTGTCGCAGTTTGAAGCGCTCCGCGAGCGCCGTCAAGAGTCGGCCCCGTGGGTGCCGGGCCCAGGCGTCCGAGCGAGGGCAGGATCTATGTCGACGCTAATATGAACCAAACCATGGTTCGCCGGGCCCCTCTGACAAGAGAAGGATGCGTTTCGGTACAAACCGCATGGCGTGGCTGGGTTAGGTGGAGTTGATATACATACCTTGGCCTCCAGAGTCATTGCGGTTGCTGGCCTGAATATTGGACAAAAGAAGTACCTTGGGGGGGAAAAAAACACGCGGTTGGCCGAAAGGAAAAGGATCTGCGAGCCGGCACCTCGACGGCACTCGAGCCATGATGGCGAACGCGAAGTTTCCTTGGACGGGCGCCGATCCGCCCCTCCCCTTCGCGTCAGGGAACGCCGCCCTTAGCGGTTCGTCCCAAGGCATCCCTGTCCGCCACGTTCCGGGACACCGACGTGGCGTCGGGGAGGCGCGGAGGGCTTGCCCGCCCTTCATGTTTTGAGAGGGGCGCTTGCGCAACGTGTGCCCCGTCGCGAGGTTCCTGCAGGACGATAGCAAATTCCCACAAAGATGTGCGGTGGAGGAGAGTGAGACAGGACGACAACCTTCCCGCGAGTTACCAGGAACAAGGGAATGAAGGAATGAAGTAGGCCCTTACCTCTAGGTAATTTGTGCACAGGTGATATTGCGCAGGCTGGGGGTGCGAGATGAATCAGTGAGCCTCGCGGCTTATCCTTCCTTGTTCCCTGTCATCACGAAGAACCTACCACCTGGCAAGGCTCGTGTTCGCTCCATCACCAACAGTGGACTCGAGTCGTTCGTTGTTGGCACTAGGTAGCTCGTGGCGCTGTCACTGCCGCACCGAGGTGGGTGGCCCTGGGCTGATCCGCCAATGCTCCCCACCCACCTGGCGTCAATGCTGCGTACCCGGTAACGGAAATACCGGTCGGTGTGATGCAACAACCAGCGTAATGAGACGGGGGGACAGATTGCGCACAAAATGGCAATCACAATTTGTTATGAACGGGAACGCGGTGTTCCGACCCGTCGGGAGGGTTGACGGGGGGCCATGGGTCTCTCTCGTTCTTCTATCCACACGACGGGAAATTGTCGCGTGGCCCGGAGGACCCGGACAAGGCGGCTCTGCCTTTCTGGGTAGCGACTGCGCCACGCGTGCTGGTATCTAGGGGCTTATCGGCACCTACACCGAGACACACTCTCAAGGGTACCTCCCTGGTAATTACCCACATGGTTATGTTCTCAGGGAATCGAGGCACAACGGCGGTGCGAGGGTGTTTGTCTCTGCACGTCGCAGGAACACAACGACCCGGCTTCGTATGCGATACAGATACGACATTGAAAGACCGCGTTTCCACTCGGATGGCCCCCCGTCTTTACACGATCGGCCGGTGCAACAGAGGTGGGCTCCCTCTCCTGTGATGCGCAGAAGGGCCAGGCGTGCAGACCGTGTGTGTGACATTTTGCGTGTGAGGCGGCCCGCTAGCCAACCAGAAGCCGCGGCGGCAGGCCGCTCCATTCGACTCCATCCAACTCCACTGACCAAGGGTGGGGTGCGCCGACAAAATCAACCAACGCAACGCTCGTGCTCGCGAGGCTCCTCGATTCGCTTCCCGACTGGCTGGAAATGTGTGATTGGTGAGCGAGCCCTGCCTGGGTCACCCCGCCATGCGCTCAATTCGATTGCTCAATTCATCCTGCCATAGCCGCCAGCCAGCCCTTTTGCAAAAGGTCAAGAGTTTGGAGCTAGTCGTATTCTCCCAAAAGGCACCTGTCAAGAACGCGCCCGTCTGGAGGTTTCATGCTGGGTGCCATGAGCCTGAAAGCCACGGGGGCTGGAGCCTGAGTAGTAGGGGTCTGGCAGAGCCGCCAACCGCTCGCTTTGCCCGCCAGCCTCAACCGCATTGAAGGCGGGCCGCGCAACCGTTTCCCTTTCTTCTCGCTGCGCCCTTCGACCCTCGTTGCCACCAAAAAAACATCGGTGCGGCCGACAAAAACACAGTCGCCTCACTCTCGTCGCCACGACCACGGCCCCGGCCCCTGTGAAAGGCGCCACCCTTCGCTCCCGCCGCGCACCGTGTCCCACAGATCCAGTGTGTCGCCCACTGGGCCAGCTCGAGTGTTTCTCCGGGGGTGACTTGTCGGAGGGGTGTCTGGGTGTCTTGTTTGGGCGTCTGGTGGGATCCAGTTGTCGCCGTGGACGGTACCTGTGCTGTTGGCTGGCTGCCCCGGCGCCCATCTCTCATAACCGCTGCCTCCCTCCCCACCCAGCGTCTGTGCGGTGCGGGCCCGACCTCGATCAGCTTTTCTCGACCCTTTGCCTTCTCCCGCAGCAATACTCGCTTTTGCTGCCGACGAGCATCTGGAAATTACAGACTGCAACCCCGGGCCCAGCGGGCTTTCCCATCGAGGTATGCGCCCTGAAAATCCACGCGTGCTCAACGTGCTTCCATGACACCATGACACCATGACTCCTTCCACACCTCCTTCCAACGACCCCTTTCCTGCTTTAGCCCCCGCCCCTGCATCATCGGCCACCGTTGCGATGCCCGGCTGCGCGCCGATGTGGACAAGCAAGCACGCGCACATTCCTCCTCCACCCTTGACCGCTGGACCTGGCCCCTCGCTCCATCCCGATTTTGCGGCTCCGGGGATGTCCGCCCTCGGCCTGCTTGCCTGCCTGCTTGCCTGCCTGCTGCCTGTCTGCGCTGCCTGCCACCGCCTCGGATCCCTATCCATCTTGTCTTCCCTGGCGCGTACCAGCTGCTGCACCCTGCTTCTGGCCCTTTAACCTCATTTGTCATCCCGCTGCTTCTTTCCCCGCTCACCCCTGACCCGGCGTAGTCGGCAAGCGTGGCCCCATTTCCGCGCCCAAGGCTCGCTCATCATCTTTTCCAAATCCCCCCCC
>NW_008804549.1:2392833-2406377 GCF_000145635.1 Gaeumannomyces tritici R3-111a-1 | reverse complement strand
TTTCCTAATACCCCCCCCCCCCCCCCCCCCCTCGCTGCCCTGATTAGCGCCTCGCGTCCACACGGCGCCCGATCTTGGCGGTGGGACGGGGATTGAACATTTCTGCCCTCGATTCGTTCCCAACACGTATACCTACCGTCGGTCTGCCCTGGTGTGCCTCCCTGTCTGTCTGCCCGTCTGCTCGTCCGCCTCCCTGTACTCTTTTCACCACCCGCCCGTCGCACCTTGTTTGCACCCCGGCCGCAGCACCGATCGAGCTGCGCCGTCGCTGGTCTGGCCTGGACGTTGTAGGACCGAGTCTCAGGACTCAACTGACCCGCGATGAACGATGCAGGCCAAAACGGCGGAGGCGACGTCTCCTACTTTTCAGACTCAGAGAACGAGGAACGATCGGTGGTGCCCTCCGTAAAATCCCCGTCCGATATCCTCTCGGGCGTCTACCGCGGCTTCAAGAAGAGCCAAGAGAACATCGCCCGCCTGACCCGCCAGCCCTCCCAGCGCGGTCTCAAGTCCTTTTCCTCGAGAATACAAGATCAGGCGCATCAACATGTCCGGAATCTGAGCTTGCAGACCAGTCTTGAGAAACCCTTGCCCGAGCCCCCGCCGCACCCCGCCTCCACGCCTGCCACACCGACCCCCACCAACTCTGTGCCGCAACACGCCAGCCTAGCCGGGGTGCTGGCCGAAAGACTGCAGAGGCCAAAGATGGAAAGGACGAATACTATGGAATCGATGGCCTCTATGAACTCGATGAGCTCCATGAACTCGATTTCGTCCGTCGAGATGCCCCCACTGCGTCAAGGCCTCCACCGGAACCAGCCCGGCGATCTAAGCATGAGTAGCAGCTTTGCGAGCCTGTCGCGGCAGGAGGTGAACGATGAGCCGAGAGAGAATCTGACGCCAAAGAGTGGCGGCCCTTCGTCTGGCGGGCCCTCGCCACAGGCCGGTCAGCAACAACAACGAGGGGCGCCGTCGATCGGCCCTGCCGTGGGAACTCTATCGTCTACCGGCTCATCGCACCTCTCTGGCTTGATGTGCAACGTGCACAGGACGACGGGAAAGGAGCCCCATCCCCTCGTCGGGGCAACTACCACTATCCTCGGGGACAAGCTCTATGTTTTCGGCAGCAGGATATTGTCTCGCAGTCGGCCTGCGCCTCTGACCTCTGACCTCTACGAGCTGGATCTTATTAGGCGGCACTGGACCAAGCTCGATACAACAGGTGACCTGCCCCCGCCGCGATACTTCCATTCCATGTGCCCACTGGGCGACACGAAGCTGGTCTGCTACGGAGGCATGTCACCCTCGCCGAGCCAATCTTCACCCGGCCAGGAACAGCAGCCCGAGGTCTCTGTCATGTCGGACGTCCACATCTACGACGTGCCAACCAAGACATGGACCTCCATTCCCACACAAGATGCGCCACAGGGCCGGTACGCGCATTGCGCCTGCGTGCTGCCCTCGTCGGCCAATTTCGCTTCCCACAAGGCGCCTCTTTCAGCCTTGCATCACAACCCGTCAACTGGTATCAACGAAGGCAGGATCGGAATCAGTATAGACGGCACAGGTGGCGCAGAGATGATTGTGGTTGGAGGCCAGGACGGGAATAATCACTACATCGAGCAGATCAGTGTATTCAACCTTCGGAGCCTCAAGTGGACTTCCACGCAGCCCCTCGGAAAAAGCTGCGGCGCCTATCGGAGTGTCGTGGCACCTCTGTTACCGTCGGTTACCGCCAAGATCGGCAAGGCGAATGCCGGTGGAATGATGAGGCAGGACAGCATCAGCCACGAGGCCCGCGAGCCCGGATCATCGATGCTGATCTACTCCAACTACAACTTCCTCGACGTGAAGCTGGAGCTACAAATAAGAGGCACCGACGGTTCGTTGTCGGAGAGGCCCATGTCGGGAAGCTATTCCCCTCCCGGGCTGCGGTTTCCTAACGGAGGTGTCATCGACACGCACTTTGTCGTTAGCGGCACGTACCTTACGTCTTCGAAACAGGAGTATGCCCTTTGGGCGCTCGACCTCAGAAACCTGACCTGGTCCAAGATTGACGCTGGGGGTAGCGTCTTCAGTCAGGGAAGTTGGAACAGGGGAGTCCTATGGAACAGGAGAAACACGTTTGTGGTTCTGGGCAACCGAAAGCGAAGCCTGGTGGACGACTACAACCACCGGCGCATCAACTTTTCCAACGTCTGTATGGTGGAGCTGGAAGCGTTCGGGTTCTATGACAACCCGAGAAAAACCGCGCCCATGTCTGGCTTCGTCTCTGCTAGCAGTCCGTACACCGGGCCCGGCCTCAGTCTTGCTCGCAAGGCCGGCACTACGGCCGGCGGTCGGTCGCACTCGCCGGCATCTGAAGAGCTGGGCGAGAAGGCTCTGATTATGCGCGAGCTTGCAGACATGGACATACTTTGCATCGGGGGCGAGCGCATTCCCGTCAACAGCCGCATCGTTGCTCGACGATGGGGACCTTATTTCGTCCAGCTCCTGCGCGAGGGCACGGCGACGCAGGACGGCAACGATGTCATTACGCTACGGTCAACGCCTGGCGCGACTATGCGCGCGTCGGTCAACACTGTCACCCATTCCAGTGGCCGGAACACCATGGAGAGCAACATGTCGATGGGTACCATGACGTCGGGTTCAAGCTCGGCCAGCAACAAACCACCAAGTACCGCCGGCACTAGCATCTCTGGAGCCTCTGCGGGCTTGATGAGCCCGCCGGCGGACCTGACCACACTAAACTCGTCGCCGACCCCGAGGACTCTTCCGCCAAACGCAAGGCCGCGGTGTTTGTACCTGCCCCACACATACCTGACCCTGCAGGCGCTTTTGCACTTCTTGTACACCAGCAGCTTGGCGCCGCCAAGCTCGCCGCTTTGCACACCCCAGATCCTCTGCAGCCTTCTGCAGATAGCGCGCCCATACAGGATAGATGGCTTGCTTGAGGCTGTTGTTGAGCGCCTCCATACCTTGCTCGACAGCCGCAACGCGGCGGCCGTCTTCAACGCGACGGCCATGGCTGCCGGTGGTGGCCGGGGTATCGACGGGTCCCTGAACCCCAACTTCTTTGTGCCAAGCGGCCAGCTGGACCCGCTGAGCCCTACAGACTCTATAGGCATGGGCGGGCTCGGAGTTGGTGGAAAAGATGGCCTTGGCGCTCTCACGGGCCAGGCGGCGAACATGAGACTCCACAACGGTGGGGTGGGGGCGCAGCGTCCCGAGAGCGCAGAGCTGTCAGCCACGACCAGCGTCTCCGGCAGCGAGTGGAGCTCGGAGCTCGACAGCGAGAGAGGTGCCGCCCGCGAGGTGTGGGACGGAGAGCTGAGCAGCGTCATTGGACTGCAGAAGAGGGGCCTCCGCGGCTTGATGGAAGGGCGCAGGATGAGGGAGCGAACGGGCACAAACGCACCCGTGAGCGGCAGCATGTCTGCGGCGAGAGGGCTCGGCCTGGGCATCGCCGGGAGCTCCTGAGCCCAAATAAGCCTCGTGGCACGATCCACATTGTCTCTTATGCTTTCAATTCTTTGGATCAGTCTTTTTTTCCCACCCCTGTTTCATTTACCCTGGCATTTGTACGCCTTTTACTGGTATCTATCGCGCTCGATCCAGCATTGAAAGCATTTACTCACGATTCACGAGTATACGCCCTACACGCACGCGGCGTTTCTCCCTTCAGCTGGGATGTCGGTCACGCATTCTCACCATTGCTACCCTGCGCTTTGCTTCCCCTCCCCATCCCATTTTACAAGGACTGTGTCTGAATTATATCGTTGTTTCCCGTTCATCTAGCTTCTCCAATTTGTTCTGTTTTCATTCTCCATTCCGACGCTTTAATACCACACCCTTTCGCGTCTTTCTGGCTCGTTACAAAGAGACCAACGCCGGAGCTTTGGGTAGGAAAGAACTGGAAACAAGGAGTCGGGAGGAAATGGTTTTTTTTTTTTTACCTAGATCATATACCCGGCCATGGCTGGAATCCGATATCTCGTTTTGCTCATGCCGAGGCCGCTTTGTTGGGCTGCTGCTTTCAACTCCGAAAACACGCAGACCGACACGAAGCCTGACCTGCAGTCGTGAACGTGCCTCGCTTGGCAGCTGAGGTTTGCCGGAGCGATCGAGCCGTGCCAAGAGGGTCTGTCTCGCAGTGCCTGCTCCCGAGCATGTCCAAATCTGTGGCGGACTGCCGTCCAGGCCACGGCTCGGCTGCCGCAGAGCCTCGGCAGCTGAGCCGTGGTTCCGGGGAACCCCACACGGCTGTCCCCCAGACTGCTGTGCTACCTCAGCAATACCGGTGCCAGGTTTTCTTTCATGGGCGCGTCCGTGCTGTGTACCATTAATATGTAGCCCTCCCATACCCCTCGTGCCTGGGGGGCGCGCCGGTTGCTCTATCTCGTGGTCGACGATTTCGACTTTAACCGGGCCCCCTGCTGGCTAAAGCCGAAGGCAATCTATTTCGACTTGACGCTAGCGCCGCTTTGGGAAGTGCCGTGGCCCTCGGAGCTTTTTTCCGAGGTCGACGGCGCGCGCATCTAGAAGGTGACGGGGGCGTACGTCTTGAGGAGGGAAGGGAGAGGTGGGGAGCCATCGCGGCCATTCTTTTGTTATCGCCAATCTATTTTTTGACTGTCATGTCATGGTGGGTGAGTGCCGAGCCAGCCGTCCACATCACGGGGGGTATTATCATGTTCTTGGGCTGGTGAGGGCGGCTTGGCCTTTCGGGTCGGAGGTTCTGCCTCTCTTTCTATATATCCGTGTGTTGTGGCGGTCACCTTTTTTTTGCTGCAACGCCCTGACACCGGGGAATTTCTATTCTGCAAATCTATATCCCGCTCGGTTCGTCTCTCCGGAAGATTATCACGTATTTTTTGACAGTTTTGGCTGCATCCACCTGGTCCCAACAATAATCATGAGGGCGTCCATTATTACTCTGGCTCTGGTGACGGCGGTCTCGGGACACTGTAGGTCCAGCCCTCCCCTTTTGGAACCGACTGGCTGTTACTACGGCTGACTCCTACAAAACAAAACCCCCCAGACACGTTCCCCAAGATCTCGGGCACCAACGACTGGCAGTACGTGCGCCGCACGGCCAACTGGCAGTCCAACGGCCCCGTCCAGGACGTAAACAGCCAGGCGATACGGTGCTTCGAGGCGGGAGGGCGCAGCTCGGCGTCGACGTACGGCGTCCAGGCCGGCGGCTCCCTCACCTTCCAGTCGGCGCCCAACATCTTCCACCCGGGCCCGGTCAGCGGCTGGATGGCAAAGGTGCCGGCCGGCCAGACGGCCGCGTCGTGGGACGGGTCCGGCCAGGCCTGGTTCAAGGTCTACCAGGAGATGCCGACGGGGAGCAACGGCGGGCTGCAGTTTGCCAGCAACAGTGAGTTTTGCTTTGGGTTTGATGGAGAAGAGAAAAAACGAAAGAAAAAACAAAACAGAAAAGAGTGTTGCCAGTCGGCGGTTCTCTAACGGCACCGTGTGCTTCGCGACAGACAAGGCGTCGGCGTCCTTCACCATCCCGAGGTGCATCGAGAATGGCGAGGTAAGCGTGCCACTTGGCCCATCTATTACCCAAACTAGTGCCCCGTCTGACAACCTCCCTCGCCCCTCCTCCAGTACCTCTTCCGCATCGAGCACAACGCCCTGCACGGCGCCAGCTCGGTCGGCGGCGCGCAGTTCTACATCTCGTGCGCCCAGATCAACGTCTCGGGCGGCAGCGGCTCCAAGAAGCCCTCGAACCTCGTCTCCTTCCCCGGCGCCTACAAGGCCACCGATCCGGGCATCCTGGTCAACATGTACAACGCCCGGAGCTACACCCCGGCCGGGCCGGCCGTCTTTACCTGCTAGGCGGGGGGGAAGTTCGGCCGATGTGGTGCCAGCCTCTTGTATATAGCCCATGTGGCGAGGTAGGTAGCTGTTGTTGGAGATGCATACTCGCGCGTGTGGGGCGATACATGGTGGATTATCACATAATTATCTCTTTATACTTGGAACATAACATTCATCCGTCGCCGGTCTCTGTCTCGGCGGACCACAAGGCCATAAATCATGTCTCCCTCCCGTCTTGGTCCCGTCTCCCCCTCCGCTTAGTCCCGGATCACCAGGGTGGTGGTCAGGCCGCTGATGGTGAACTCCTTGGCGCCGACGTAGGACTGGGTGCCGAGGTTGTCCGTCTTGAAGTCTGCGCTCGAGAAGACGTGCGAGCCGTGCACCTTTTGGACGCCGCGGGCCCAGTCCGAGGTCCAGGTGATGTCGAACGAGGCGGGCTTGCCGGCCCCCTGCCGCTCGAAGCTGAAGACGGCGTTGGGGTCCGCGCACGGCTCGTTGGGCAGCGACGGGATCGTGCCGGCCGCCTGGGCCCGGGCGCTGCAGACCAGGGGCGCGGAGCCGGGCGAGGAGCGGACCTCGAAGGTGTAGCTGGAGGAGGGAGGGGTAGGAGGCGGCATTGTCAGGAGGGACTTGTGTTCAAAAAACGGGATAGGGAAAGAGCGGCTTACAAGCACGTGGTGCCGTGGGGCTGGCACTGCAGATTCGTGACCGTCACGAAGACGTTGTCGGGGGCCTGGCGCGGCTCGATGGCCATGGCGGCCGCGGTCGAGAGGAGGAGGGTGGCGGGGGCGACGAACTTCATCTTGAGGAATTTGAGCGAAGGACTTGATGAAAAGTTGGGATAAGGTTCTTGTCGAAGCCGGTTTCCTGTTGGGATCTTGATGCAAGCGTGGGCGCTGTTCGAAAAGAGAGCCATAAGTCCAAGGCGGAGGTTGCGGTCGATATTTATACAAGTGCTTGTGGGAGAAATGCGTTCCCGCCACCGGGCCTGTCCGACCCTGGACGCACGGAATACGAGCAACGATGCAATACTCTCAGCTTTCGGCGGGGAGACCAGCGAGACGGCGGCGGCGGTGCCTGCAGGAGGCGCCAGGCTGGGGCGTAACCATCTATGCAGGTCCTGCCACGACCAGGCTGGCGGACCTCTGGGGAGGGTGCTATTCCGGGGCGCAGGATAGCATGGCTCGAACGATGCCCGCATCTCGGGATAGAGCTAACGGATCACCCGGCCGCCAATACCCCGGTCGGTAGCCGAAGCTGATGGCCCAGTAGGGTGCCGAGGGAGGGGGGGCCTCGTGTTGGTGGCGGGGGCGGATTCACCTCGGGGAGGGCGATCACAAATATGGATTAGGCATTTGGAACAAGGTGACGAGGCCGATGTACCAATACGTCCTCCTCCCCCCCTGGCTTTCCTTTTTTCGATGTGACTTTTACATCGATCTAGCTGCAGAGGTGTCTCAGCTACGGTTGGGAATGCAGACATGGGGCGGGGATACAAGTCAGATCGGATTCGCCGCCATGTCGCCGCCGCTCGCCGGCGAGGGCCAAGCCATGCCACGTTGCCGTCGCCCCCTGCAACGTCGGCGGAAGGCGCGCTCTGTACCGCCGTCGAAAAAGGTCATCTCCGAGGCGGTCAAGACGTTGAGGCTGTCGCATGATGTATTTCACTGTCGTTTCCGTCATGTGCCGTTGTCGTGGAGTGGGCGATGCTGGGAGGCTGGAATTCTCGGCAATCTCGGCGAGCACGAGGATTACCTCAACTAGACGTGCTTGTAGTTTCTCCACAAAGCCAATGCGGCTCCTCCCAGGCAGCAGCGATCAATTCCAAATTTAAGCTTGATTGGCAGTAGCCGTCACGTCATGTCCTCAAGTGCCACTGATGTTCCCGCCAACCGCTGTGGCCGGCTCGTTCGAAATCTCGTGTTCCTACAGCCAACCAGCGCTGCCCTCAAGGGCATTTATACGAGCGGGTCCAATCAAGGCCATCATTTTCTGCAGGTACCTCTACAGGTCCCGGCAGGGAGCCAACGAGACTACGTCGAGAACTAGCTCGGCCACAGCACCAGCCGATTACCAAATGAGTATGTATTCGGCAAGAAATACTACAGAAAGATGTGAACGAGGATGGTATCCAATATCCACTCGTGGTAAATCCCCAATCACTAGCAGACCTCAAGGCCATACGATACGCCCAGTCTTGCTCCGACGTCTCTGGGTGGAAGTTGTGACATCAACAACCCCTTTGTTGACCCCCTGACCGTTTCTATCACCATCCCTATCACTGCTGCTTTGATTCGGCAACTGCCGGAGCGGAATCGTTGGTCTTGGACTTGGTCATGGCCATATCATCCACTTCAAGCTTGTACTTTGCCGACTGCCGGGCAGTGACCCCACGCTGGAACATTGTGTCCAGCTCGCCAAATGTTCGGCCCTTGGTTTCGAACACGCGGAAATAACCCCAGACGAGGGTCAGGGTGGCGACGCTTGCCCAGAAGAAGGCCTGGGAGACGGGTCGGTGACCGCCGAGGTCAGAGCCCATCCAAGAGGCGAGTGTGTTTTGATTTTGGGGGTTCACATACCGTCTTTCCCTTGAGATTCCAGTCGCCGGGGGATATCATTTTCGGCTGTACAGTCTTGTTAATTCTTGTATTTCACACAAAAGCGGGTGCGCGCCGTATGACAGGAATTGAGCTCTTACATTCAGCGTCCCGTTGCCAATAATATTTCCAGCGTAGTAGGTGCTTCGAGCCAGCACGATGGTCTGTGTTCGCAGGCGAGTCGACCCTATTTTCAGCTCCCGGTTAGTGGCAGAGCGACAGATACGGCCGATTTGTCTCGCTGCGAAAGTCCCTACCAATTTCGGCGACCAGCGTGTAGATGATTGGCCCTGTTTCCGGTTGTAGCGGGGGTTAGTCTTTATCTGCCAAACTCGACAGATCCCGAAGCCTGATACTGACCAACTGTCAAGCTGTATACGCCAAGCCAGACAACGCAGAGTAGACTTTGGGCCCAGGCGAGCGGGAGGTTCTGCTCCGGCAGCGCCAGGAACCCGATGGTCCAGAGGATGGCAACCAGGCCGGAAAGGCCCATGAGCCAGATCCTCCGCCGGCCGAGCTTGTAAATGAACGCCCAGGAGAGGCAGGTCCCGAGAAAGGCGATGGCGGTGCCGGCGAGGCCGATGTAGTAGGCCGTCCGGTCCGGGATGCCCGTCTGCTGGAAGAAGAAGGTGCCCTGGTAGCAGAGCGCGCCGCCGGTTGTGATCTGCGAGAGGAAGCCCACGCAGGCGATCTCGGTGCGTCGGAGGTTGGTGCCGCGGAAGGCGTCCCAGTACGTGACGCCCTCCCGCTCCTCCATCTCCATCTTGTTGGTCTGCACCATCATGGCCAGCGTCTCGTCGAGGTTGGGGTGCTCGGCCGGGTCCGACAGGCGCTCGAGCGAGCGCCTGGCATCGCCCAGCCGGTTGACGCGCACGAGGTGCCAGGGCGACTCGGGCGCGAGCCAGGCGGCCACGAAGAGCGGGACGGGCCACACCCACTGGATGGCGAAGGGGATCTTGTAGCTCCACTCGTCCTCGCGGCTGACGAGCCCCGCGAGCACGCCGGCGCCGATGAACTGCCCGATGCACCAGCAGAGGTTGACGTAGGCCGTCAGGTGGCCGCGGATGGCCAGCGGCGTCACCTCGCTCGCGTAGGCCGGCCCCGTCGTGGCGAAGACGCCCCAGGGGATGTTGCAGAGGATCTGGCCCGCCAGCTGGGTCTGGATGTTGGGCGCGAAGAAGACGATGAAGATGAAGCCGGCGAGGGCCGCGAGCGAGAGCATGATGACCTTGCGATGTCCGTACTTGGCGGTGAAGTAGCCGTTCAACAAGGCCCCGAGGATATTTGCCAGGGCACTGGAGACTGTTTAACGGTTTTGCGTGTCAGTCATTCACAAAACTCAGCTGTGGACGATTCCAGGGATTGCTTGCTAGTGAGCATCTATCGTACTGTTGAAGGCCTATTGACGTCTTGGTTAGATCCGGCTGCTAAAAAAGAGGAAAGAAAACTAATATGACCGTGAGAAAGGGGAGTTCTAACCTGCTGCCATCCACTGGAGATCTGATACCTGTTAGGAGGATATAACGAATCATGTCAGTGATTATGGGAGAGGTCCAGCGATCCGATGGACTCACCCCTTCTCCTCATTGAGGTATTCCCCATATTTTAGCCGAAACTGGGGGTATCTAGGAAGGATCTCGGTCAGCTCTTCCTGTGACTACCCTGTGCATGTTGCAATATGGAATCATCTATCAAGGAGGGAAAGGGGGCAACATGTTCAAACACAATCGCCATACATACCCAAAGAAAGATCCAAGCAGCGCCACGTCATATCCTAGTCCCGAAGTAGCCCTATTAGCCTCATCCACTATCTTGGTCAATAGTCTCCACGGCCAGCTCACCTTCCATGATGATGGTGCAAGAGATCAAGACGCTCCAAAAGGCGGCGCGCTTGTAGGCCTTGAGGCCCTGGACCAGGCCGAGACTGTGCTCGTGCCTGGTGCCTTCCTGCGCTTCCGAGATGAGCACCTTGTCGTCGAGACCAGCATCGTTGAGCTGCCTGAACCGCTGGTTCGGTCCTCCCTGCTCGATGTTTAGGTCTCCCGCGCCGCCCCCGGAGGTGGCGCCCGCCGGTCTAGCTTCGTTGGACATGGCTAGTGACACTGATGCCCGTCGGTAATGTTGGGTGCCTTAGGAGAGTGTGTGCAGGACATGACATGAATCTTCCCAGACGGGGTTCGATGGTCTTTGTCTTATGAAAGTACGTTCCATGGCCTGCTCCTCCTCCTCCTCCTCCTCCGCATCTTCCCCTCATCCAACAAACACCACCCAATCACTAACCACTCGGCTGCCAGCATGGAGGTTCGTACTACCGTCAGTTATGCGCCAGTATGTGGCTACCACCCTATGTGCATGGGGGAGCGGCACCGGCGGGGGAGGTGGTATCCTGGAGCCCTCTGGGTCGAGACGTTCCATCGAGCCATTGGCGGCCTGCAAGAGCGGCCAATGCGGGGGAGGTGATGTGAGAAGGGCGCGGGACGGCGCTCATTGGTGGAAGTTGCCGAGGTACGATCTAGAATGCTACTTAAACAAGCTATGTCGCCTCTTGACTGGGCGGCTTGGGGTACGGACAAGAGGTGGCCGTGCATGTGCGGGGAACGGGGGGCCATGGTTGGTGCGCATCTAGTGAGGATTCCAATGCCGGCTGTGATGAGAGACCGCCGGCACAATGATTCGTCGGGTATTTCAAACACCCTGGTGCCGTTGGCCGAGGCACCAAACACCCGACGGGACACGAGAGCAAAGCTTGTGGCTGGTGTTGGGGACTAATACGTGATGACGACGGGCTTAGCTGCGGTGAACAGGACGTGAGCTCAGGTGGCAATAACTGTAGGGCAGGGGGAATGAGGAACGACGCGCTGGGGGTTCAGGCTAAATGCGACAGAATGAAACTGGTTGCACTGGAGTGACCCTTGCTGCCGTTGAAAGAGTTAGCACCTTTCTGGTATGATGGACGTGGGGTTCACGGCTCCAGCCATATAATGTCTTTTTCACCTCCATAGAAAGTGCGGGATACTGATTCAGGTATTAAACTTTCTTTCTCCCTACCTAGGTACCTCTAGGCATTTACACTGTCGGCGCTGCTCGGCCCGAGCCGAAGCTCGAGCCGAAGCCTGAGTGCTGGCAGAAATGGCTTGCTTCGAGGAAGGGCTACTTCTAGAAGGGAGGAGGGCGATTTATGCTCTCGGAACTTGAGGAAACAAAACGCGTCTTGATGCTACTTGCTATATACCCAACAAAGGTTCAGGCAGTCCATAGAGGACAGATGAATATCCCAACCAACACCAACCCCAATCAACAGCAAGGCTCAACAGCGGCCACCATCT
Organism: Gaeumannomyces tritici R3-111a-1; assembly: GCF_000145635.1. Classification (NCBI taxonomy): domain Eukaryota; kingdom Fungi; phylum Ascomycota; class Sordariomycetes; order Magnaporthales; family Magnaporthaceae; genus Gaeumannomyces; species Gaeumannomyces tritici. The sequence goes on along the minus strand of NW_008804549.1, from coordinate 2,394,622 downwards.
ACCAAGGGTGGACGCCGTCCTTGTGCAGAACCCCCTTGCCCTCGTCCGCGTCGCGCTTGCCCTCGATGAGGGTGAGCAGCGTCTGGCCCGACACGGCCGGGTCGCCGGCGCCGCCCCAGCCGGAGCGGGAGGCCTCGTCGCTGCCGCGCAGCTCCGAGACGACGAAGCCGGGGCACATGACAAAGATCTTTGTTTTTTGCTCGGGGAACGCCGTCTTCTCGACGACCGAGATCATGTTGAGCGCGGCCTTGCTGACGGCGTAGGGGATCCCGGACTCGCCAAAGCGCTTGTACCCTTCGGCCATGGCCGGCGTGCTGGCGATGGAGCCCATGACGCTCGAGACGTGGACGATGCGCGGGTCCGCCGACCTCGCGAGCAGGGGCCTGAACCTGCGCGATGCCGTGTAGGGCCCCGCGACATTGGTGGCGAGCACGACGCGGAAGACTTCCTCGATGCCGGCGCCGGCGTCGACCTCGCCAGCCTCGTTCTTGATGAAGCCCAGCGCGCCGTTGTTGACGAGCACGTCGAGGCGGCCAAACTTGGCGTCCACCGCCGCGACCGCCGCGTCGACCGACGCGAGGTCCGTCACGTCGAGCTGCAGCGGCGAGACGGTGCCCTTGAGCTCGCCCGTCGCCTCGAGCTTGGCGACGGCGTTCTGGGCCTTTTCGAGGCTGCGCCCCGTCACGAAGACGTGGTACTTGTCCGAGGCGCTGGCGATGACCTTGGCGGACGCGAAGCCGACGCCGACGTTGGCGCCTTTGAGGTTTAACTTGATGTCAGTTTCCAAATACCGCAGGGGAAGGAATGGGGTTGTGGAAGGGTGGTTGCGGCTTACCAGTGATCAGGATAATGGTTGAGGGGGCCATTTGGGCTGGATGAGTTTGTTCAGGATTAACAGATCTTGCGTGATAGTAATCGGCTGAGAATCAGGAGACAGCTTGGGTTGTTGAGGCATCTTCAACTCGGCCAGGAACAGGCTGCCCAGATGTTTTAAATATTCGATACATTGCGCTATTCCCCTCTACCTTGTCGATTTATCGGGCGGATGTGGGTCATATCCGGGAGAGTCCGATTCAGGTGACGGAGACAAGACTTCAAGGCCCTCTAAATCCGTGTCCGCCGCAGCGGCTTTATGCCGCCGGACCAAAGACCGGCCCGTCAAACACGGTGATTTCATCGTGGTGTGGGGTAGTGGGCGCTTGTGCATCAAATGGCTTTGGAGCATTGTCAGCACGCCAACCCAAATCCCTGTGCATTCCGCTGGGGGCTCTCCGTTGGCCCATTCGTTGGGCCGCCATGCTTACAAAAACATGGCTTGGAGCGTTCGACATCAGATGACCACGCTTTACTGGTCGAATACCAACGGAAGGAATGGAATTGACCATACCTCAAGTACCAACAAAGGCGCAAAACAAGAAACACCGCTTCACCACCCAAATTTCTCGACCGCGATCCTGACATCAACGCCGTCCCCGATGGCAGCGGCGCAGACGTTGCGCACCTCGCGGTTCATGCCGTCCGGCCCGGAAACGACGACACCCACCCCGCCGGAGCCCGCGCGAAAAGACGCATGGCTTTCACAGATGTCTCGCACAAAGCCCGCCGTGTCGGGCCTCCCGGCCTCGTTCGTCGGCTCCGGCACGACGAGGTTGAGCCCCGCCTCGACCAGCTCGTCCAGGCGCTCCTGCGGGATCCAGTCCGCGTGCGAACGCGACCGCCGCACCCACAGGAGGTGCACGCGCTGACGTCCGGGCCGGGCTGCGGCGGCGGCGGCGGCGGCGGCGGCGGC
>NW_008804549.1:2348094-2392746 GCF_000145635.1 Gaeumannomyces tritici R3-111a-1 | reverse complement strand
GGCCCGTCCTCCGGGTCTATGAGGTCGGTCCTGCCGGCACCGTGCAGCCGCTGGTCGTCGAGCAGCAGGGCTGAGGCGAGGCTGTAGACGACGGCGATTCCGCTCCCGCCGGCTACGAGGACTGCGGTGTCGCTGGCTCGAAGCATGTCTAGGGCTTCGCAGGACCCGTACGGCCCGTCTAGTCGAACGCGGAGACGGACGGGGTTAGAAGGGAGTAATGGCGACTGTGTCGACGCCCCAAGCCTGCGGGAGTGCTCGAGTAGATCCCTGGTGAAGCCAGAGTGCGTTCGGATGAGAAGATTAAACCACGCATGGGTAGGTTTGCTGACTGGAACAGCGACATTTCTCCTCTCGGCTACTTCATTATCCTCGGGACTAGGAAGACTGAAGGAGGCCCCAGATGCAATCGTGAAGGGATGTGCCTGGAGTGCATGTGTCCTACCCAGGGCCGGGACGGTAAGAAAGACATGGTCTGTCGGCCGCCAGCCAGCAGTGATGTTTTTGGGGCGAAAGAGTCGCAGGAATTTAGAGCGAAGGCTTGAACAATTGGACGAAGAAGAAGATGAAGGAATGTCCCAGTCGGCGGACAGCATAAGTGTCTCGCCGTCCTGGAGAATGCAAATATCGGCATCCAGGCTGACAGACCCGAGTGTCAGGCGCCAAACAGCTCGATCAAGCACAAAAATAACGAGGGAGAGAATAACATAAGGGCGCGAGGTAGGGAAGTGGAAGAAGAGAAACACGAGCGCGACTAGCTGGAGCACGACGTGAGCCGCTAGGAACAGCTCGTAGCACCGCTGTCGAATCGACGCCAGAGACGTCAGGTAGAGGAGCTCGTACGGAACAAAGGTGCCGAGGCCGAGCAGGATCAACGGGTGCGTAAAGTACTGCCACGGAGTCACCGGGTTCAGCCACGGGGGCGCCAGCACGAACTGGAAGAGCAGCATCCCGCCCATGTGCAAGGCCGCCGCAAGGCACATCAGCTCCCCGACCCGCCTGTGGAAGATGTTCAGGGCCTCGTACGAGCGTCCGGTCAGAAGCCTGACGGGCTGGTTCTTGGCGGCCAGGAGGTACAACAGGGGCAGGTTGACGACGAAGACGAGGCCGGCCCGGTCGGCGGGCACGAACAGGTAGGCCCCACCCAGCGGACAGCGGAAGAGAAGGAAGGCCGCGTTCACGGCAACCCAGGCCAGGACGAATATGGACACGGCGTTGGACGGCAGGGAGCGGTTGATAACGGGGATGGGTCGTGGCTGGTATGCCAGCCAGCCACGGAGCCGACTCAAGGCGATCCTGCGGTTCGTGGGACCCCCCAAGATGCCCCGGGATGGGCGGCGTATGGGCGATCGCAGCAGCGGGAGCCGCTCGATATCGGCGCTCTCTTGGTCGTCATCTTTATACGGGACCATAGGGCTGGCCGTCCCGCTAACGGTGCTGCTGGACGACGAAAACGCGTCGCTGTCGGTAGCCGGCAGCGTCGAGCTCCCAGAACCCCCGCCAGTGGCGCGGAGCCGGGCGATACGCTCCCTCCACATCCTCCTGTCGCGGCAGCTTCGACGCCAGTGGGCAGCGGCAAAGGCGAGGAGTAGTAGCACCATGGCGATGTTGTACGACGCGACGATGACTCGTCCCTCGAGCAGAGTGCGGATCAGGTCGGCGACGTATGCGCGTTTGTGAGGGTCCTGGATGGGACTCGTTTGGTTATGGGTGGTGGCGGCGACGACTGCGTGGATCGAGCCTCGCAGCGACCACGGCAGCCGTCCTGCGGGCTGTTCGCTTTCCATGGCCCGGCTTGCGGAAACTCGAAAATCGGGGTCTTGAGCTGGGGCTGATGGCCATGAATAATGGAGGCTCGGGATCGCGATAGGACCTAGGAAATACGCGAAGGGCCGGGACGACAACCGAGTTGGACAGGCCTGGGTGGTTTCGATGGCAGTGAGGGAGGCAAGCTCTTTATCAGATCGATCTGATAAAGTTTGCTGTGTGCCCAATACCTACTTGGGTCGGTGCCGAGTCTACCGAGTCCGCCCGATTAACACCAGGCTTTGGGGGGGGCCAGACTTGCTGGGCTCAATAAATGCTTTCAATCCGAGAAAGGGCGCAGGCTGGGCCAGGGTTCACGTTTCTCCGTAGTCGGATAGGCGCTGAGTCGGCGGATCAGGCGGCAGCGTCAGCGTGTGGGCAGCTGTAGACGCTAACCGACTGTTGGGCCATGGCGCGGTTGGTTCCTCGCCCTGCTGACCCCACTCGCTGGGCCGGCGTTCGGACCAACGGGAAACGGTTCATGTCCAGTTCGCAGGCGTGACACCATCATGCCCAGCTTAGGCTCTGTCGAGATCAAATGTCGTATGAACCTAGCTTTATTTCGACCTTCGATTGAGCGATTCGAATCACCAGACTCGGGCTGGGTATGTGGAGCAACCGATAAGACCCCCCGTAACCGCCCCAAGCTATGTGAGATTGGTTCGATATGGGCATTCAGGTACCAGACATTGACACTGCAATCCCCATCCATCACAGGGCTTCATGTTGGTCTGTCCATCAATGTCCTTTCTTTCCTTCTCCTTTCGCAGGCATGCATCAATTCTCAGCAACCAAGTTTCCTACACGCAGCTTCGCTTGCCGAAATGGAGCCTTGCCGTCCCGCTGTCACGAGGACTGCCACGAGGACTATGATGATCGACGGGTTCTGCAAGATGCGCCCCAATCACTCTTAACTCTCACTTTCAATTTGCGTTGGGCCATTTTCAGTCACCCAGGCAGGGCAACGGATGCCAACACGTCCTTCCTATCTCGTGCCCATTATCCACCCCTGAAATCAAGAATCATCACCCCGGAAAAGCTCAGGCGGACAGAAATGAGCCGTCTACCTAATTATGCAGTCTCCAGTTTGCAAAAGCGTACGACTTTCGCGTCATCGCTGACTGTCAGCCTGCTCGCAGAGCCGCCCAAGGCAGCTCCTTGAGGTGTCGCCCGATCGCGTGCATCTGGCAGTCCCGCACGAGGGCGAGCTAGCGTTGCTGGCCTGGACCCTTGCGCGGGAAAGGACCCTGATTCTCTGCACGGTGACGTCGAAGGGCGTCGAAGGGGGCCCAGCGTGCGCGAGGCTGGACCTTCTGCGCCAATCAGACCGCTGAGAAAGTCGGTGGCCTCCCTACGCCCCTGTAAGCCACACAAAGCTGCGGCGCGGTCTAGACCCCCAATGGGCCTGGCTCGACCATTTGAGTGCCGCCGACGAACACTGTGTTGTTCCTGGCAAAACGACAAAGTGCCGCGGTCGGAACAGCACTTGCAGAATCGGGGAGTGAAAAAAATGGCCTTGGGTCCAGCATGGCATTCGCCGATTTGTGCCATCGGCCGGGCTCCGGGTATGACGACATTGGCTGACACGAGGCTGTTTTTCTCACAGTGAAGGCATTCCTGTCCCATGCTACTCCCATTTGCCAAGTGCCTTGACATGGTGCTTAAGATCTGCGTTGTTGCCTCGCAATGGCAGTCTGCGCTATGCCTCTGTCTCCCGTGCAGGAAGCCCACCTTGCGATTCCCTAACCATCAAGGTTGTATGTCACATCCAGAAACCGACGCCCGAAGCTCCATCTATTCCATCATTGTCCTCGGGGCGACCAACCATTATCCATGCCGCCTCCTTCCTTCATCATGCTTCCCCAGGAGGATTTTTTGTCCTCCATGGTTATGGGCCAGCAACAGTTTATACAGCAGCTCACCGGCGGCAGCTTCCACGCAGAGTTCCAATGGCTTGATGGACATGGATACTATGCGCCCCAGTCGCAGGCGGGCACACCCTTCTTCGAAGCACCCGGGCCTAACCTGGGGTCTCTGCTGCTCGACGTGCTGTCGGGCCAGCAGCAGGCCACGCCATCCATCTCCGAGGCCCCAACGCCATATATCCTCCCACTCTTGGAGTCGTCGCCCGTCGTCGGTGCTCCCTTGGCTCATCCGCCGGCTCAGCCACTGCCAACTGCGGATGAGGTGCCGTCCTCAAGCCTAAACCACCCATCTGCAATCTCCAAGGAGTGCGGGATCTGTCGCCAGGTCCTGGGGAACTCCAGCGACCTCATGTGAGTCCTCCTGCGTGCGTCTGGGGCGCCATATCACCAGTCCAACTCTGACTGTTTGCAACAATCACAGAGACCATCTCGAGGCTGCCCACGAGCCGCGGCGGCACTGGTGTGGACTCGCCAAGTGCCCCGACTTCAAGGATCGCCGGTCCGTCCTGCGCCATCTCAACACCTCCACCAAGCACCTCAGCCGCCAGTTCCAGTGCCGCTGCGGCAAGCAGCTGGGGCGCAAGGACAGCTTCAGGCAGCACCTCAGAAAGTGCCGCGCCAGAGACATTGACGTCACGCGCGGTCCATGTGGCGCGGCCACGGATAGCTCTGCTCGCGCAGAGGTCATGGACTTTCCGTATGTCTGCCCTTGCGGGCACTCCGTATTTGCCGCGTCAGGCTCTGTGGGTTCTGACCTTGTCGGGGCAAGAGATGTCTCTCGAGAGGAGTTCGAAGCACATTTTGAGGCCTGTACTTTCGTCAAGGCCGTGAGAGCGAGAGGGAGGCCGAGAAAGCTATGACTAGTAGCCCAGCAGCTATCATTTGCACGACGAGAAACCTCTAAAGCCTCTGGTGTTTCCACTTTTCTGATCAAAGCCGCAAGCGAAACATCTCATAAAATCATCGACGACCGTTCCATCGTTGGGGGATAAGCTAGGATGAGCAAGCACCACTCTAAGCGGTGTCCTGCATCTCGTACCGTCTCATCATACCCCCTAGACCCGTCTCTATTGAATAACACATACCCGGGAATCCTTCCATCCATCATCGGGCGTTGCTGAGAGCAGCGGGCTCAAGGTTTGCTTTTTTGGTTTGTTTCTTTCGATTACCGATTTCTTTTTGTTACTTTTGCTTCGTGAGTCCCGTCCCGCCGCTCTCTTTGTTCTTTTTGCTTCTTTTTTTTTCACTTGGTTCGTTTCGTTTTGTTGCTACTTGGCTAGAGGTCTCGACGCCCGCCTAGTCTCTCGTGGTATATTTCCTCATTCCTATCATCCAAGGGGGTTTCGGCGCGAACGGGGTTCTTGCCACCTTGGCCGGGAACCGAGCCCAGTTCTTGCGCCGCAGCCCCTGGGTATAGCATGGCGTGAGATCGGTTAGGTTCCGCTCCGCGAAGTAGTCGTCTGGCTGCGACACTGCCTCCACTTCCGAACTCGCGAGGCTGCCCGACTTGTGGCTCAACGTCTCCATGCCCTCCTCCATGAGGCGCTGGAGGACCTTCTGCGATACTTCAGGGAACTCTTGGTCAGAGCTCTCGTCGCTATCGGCCGACATGTCGACACGGGAGACTCGGCCGTCTTGGTCGGAGGCCTCATCACGCTGTCCATCTGGAGTTGGGACCAGATCGGTTTGCCAATCGTTTTCGGAGGCCCTGAGACACGGCTAGCTAGGGCTGGCGACGGCGGGGGTATCTCGGTTGGCGGTGGTGATGAGGCGAGTCGCGTGCCGCTTCCAATTCCGGCCGACCAGTTTCTGCATCCAAAACGGCATTAGCGGCCAGCCCACCCAAGTAGAACGTAAAGGAAGAAACGGGCAGGATATCAGGCAAGGAAGGAAACTCGAGTGAGGATACTTACGCCGCTGGATAGGCCTACTGACAAGCCTTGACCGACGCACTCTGCGTTCCGTCCAGCCCTCTTGATGGCGCGAGAGAGACAGCACCCAGTGACGGACTGGGAAAAGGCAGCGGGCTGACAGGCGTGTTGATAATTGCCCGGTCGCGAGGCGAAGTCCCCGTCAGGGGTGTTGATAATGCTTGTGCCAAGGCTCAGAATTTCGATCCACGCGGCTAGGAAGGTGGAAATGTCGATGCTTGTATGAGGTGGCGATAGCCTCAATCTCTCCCGCCATCTCAGCGGCGATCTGCATGTCGTCAACGTACAGCAGAAGCATCGCCCCGGTACCCTTTCTCGTGTAAAGGCAGACGTCTTGATGCAGCGGGGTGAAACCCAACTTCTCAAGCTCGGGCGTGATGGTCAGTGTATGAGGTGGGGCCTAGGGCACACCTCATACAATGCTGGCTGGTAGATAGAGTCCAAAGGACCACGCCCGAAACGCGCGTGCATTTGCGGTTGGCTTTGTGACAACCGAATCAAGCGGTGCGGCCCCGCTGTCCTTGGCTATAGCAAGGCTTTTCTTGCGAATGGCAGCGGAAGCAGGCTTCCGCCCGCCGAAAGCCGGCGGAGCTGTGGTCGAGCAGCCCAGGCTGGGAGGTGCCCAACCTCCCAGCGCGGCGGATGGCATAACTCGATGCTTCAAGTGTTGGTCATCTGGACGAGCCGTAGTTGTTGGTTATCTGTGTTAAATGAAATTCCCTGCTCTAGGTCCGGTGGAATGATCATGGCAGGCATGGCTACATACAAAGCTATATATGGCGCGGCATTTTCGTGTAGATCCTGCTTTTCTCCGATGCTGAGGAAAAAGATGTGGCGAGGCTGTGAACAAACTTTATCTGGAGGTTATGACGGACAAAGGGTGCAAGATATGGTCTATTGTGTGCTTATCTAGATCTCTGAAGGGAAGGGAAGACGGGTACAAGGCCGAGGGCCTTGTGCCCTCCTTATACAGTGATCTCCTCTCTTGCAGGTGCGGTACCCACTACCGCACCCCTGTCATTGCCGACGAGTGCTGGGTAAGCATCTGCCCGCTACCCGTGCAGATCTTCCGTGCCAAGACCTGGAACAGTGTGCCGGCCCTTGGTGATAGCCTCCTTTGTGACAGAGGTGCACAAGCAGAGGCACGGACTAGGAACTAAGGGAGATAAGCAAGAGAGGAGGCTCTGTCCTGATTTGTGGGGCCTTCCCCGGACTTTTGGGGCGCTGCAGGTGATGGATAAGTGACTGATGCAGCGGGTTGGTTCCGAATCTGGGAGGGACCAAGGACGGAAAATAGGGAGACTTCCCATTGAGCTCTTCAACTTGATCTATACAAAAAAAATATCGTGCCGTTACTGGCGCAAAGCAGCCCGACCAGGATACGAAAGACTCTATTTCCATGTCGCATGTCATGGAGTCAAATCCTCTCTCAAAAGCAGGCTATAATATGTTGGTATGCGCTCATCGGCAGAATGCTCGCGAGAACAAAGAGATCACTTCTCCTTCTGCGCCTCGGGTGCCACAACACCACCGGCGCCCTGCTCGGTCCGAGCCCCATTGTCCGGCGAGCCCCTCCGCTCGGGCGAGTCGGCGGATCCCTTGGTGTCGAAGTGGTGCTCCTCCTGGAGCGGGACGCCGCCGCCCTGGGTGGTAGCAGCAGGGCCGCCGACGGCCTGCGCCTCGGAGACGGAGCGGTCGTCGGAGCGCCAAAAGTCGCGCTTGCCCTTGGTGATGCGGACGAGCCAGGGCGGCAGCACGCCGCCGGGGATCCTCCAGGTCCAGGGGTCCTTCTTGTCCTTGTTGGGCGGCACGATGCGGCCGCCCGAGGCCTTCTCGACCACCCAGACCAACGTGTTGATGACGATGTACAGGCAGACGCCGGCGATGAGGCCGTCGGCGATGGAGTAGGTGAAAGGCACTGCGGTGGAGGGGGACAAGGTCAGCGGGGATGGCAATAGGGTTTTGTCCCAGATGCTGGGGAAACTTACTCAGAGCCAAGGTCACAAAGCTGCAAACCGCATCGGGAATGTACTCCCAGTTGATATCCTTGACTTGACGGATCATCATGGAGCCTACCAGGATCAGGACGCAGCCTGTGGCCCAGGGCGGGATCGAGGCGAAGATGGGCGCAAAGAAGATGGAGATGAAGAAGCACAGGCCGGTGAACATGGCAGTGAGGCCGGTCTTACCGCCCTCAGAGATGCCGGCACCGGACTCGATGAAGGCCGTGACGGGTGGGGTTCCCAACAGGGCGCCGATGGAGATGGAGATCGAGTCGACCATGTAGGCGGCCGTGGAGCCTTCAAAGTCCTGGGTCACGGGGTCCATAAGGTCGGCGTGTTTGGCCATGGCGTAGAGCGTGCCGGTGCAGTCCAGGATATCTACGTAGAGAAACGTGATCAAGGCCAGCTACAAGAGGTCAGTAGAGTGTTCCCAAAAGTAACATGACCCCATCCGCCAAAGCTGGGGGAGAGCTGCTTACCCCGAACTGTCCACTGTACTGGGAAATGCTCCATTCCTGGACGTTGAGGACGCGCGAGATGGGGTGGAAGTCGACAACTTTGCGGAAGAACTCAAAGTTGTTGTCGCCCACGGGCGTGTAGGGGAAGTAGGTAACCTCGGTGCCGCGGGGCCACGAGATGACGGACACGAGGATGATGCCTGCGATGATGGCGCCTTTAACGCGGTACATCATCAGGAAGACGGTGAAGATTCCGCCGCAGAAGATGCCGATCCACATGGTCGGATTGCGCATCTTGGCGTAGTCCGGGCAGCCGAGCAGGTCGCCGTTGGCGGCAACCTTGCGGTCGCTCGCCTTGCAGCCCGCGAGCTCGAGGGGCGTGGAGACGCCGCCGACGATGAGGCCGATGCCCTGCCCGTAGGTCAGGCCGATCAGGGTCAGGAAGAGCCCGATGCCAACGCTGGTGGCGAGCTTGATGGAGCGAGGGATCGCGCGGGCCAGCCACTGGCGCATGCCGAGCAGGGCCAGGGCGAAGAATATGAAGCCCTCGACAAAGATGGCGGTCACGGCCACGCTGTAGGGCACGGTGCCGGTGCCGTGGAAGCCGACGACGGTAAAGGCGAAGTAGGCGTTGAGCCCCATACCGGGCGCGATGCCGACGGGGAGGTTCGCGAGCAGGCCCATGAAGAAGGTCCCCAGAGCCGAGATGGCGGCCGTGGCCGTGATCAGGTCACGCTTGATCTCGTTCTGTTGGGGTTGGTGATATAGATCAGCTCGGGATTTCGGTTTAAACGGGGGGAAGAGCGACGAGGCCCAAGGCGGATATAACAACCGCCCCCGAGCCGCCCGCGAGAGTGCTGGAGGAAGCGTACCTTGCAGATAGCATATTCCTGGTTGTTTAAACATATAGGGTCCGACGGAGTGCTATTGCAGACGCAGGTGCCGCCGGAATCGCTCACGATTGAGGCATTGACAGCAATGATGCTATAAGACGACGGGCGGTTGCTGTCAGAAAGTTTGACCCCTTGACTGTTTGCTACCGCTCTCCCCAAGTCACTGGCACAGACCAATCACTTACTACGACATGGCGAAGAAGGTAGCAAGGCCGGCGCGCATCTCGGTGAAGAAGTATGAGCCCTTGCGCTCTTTTGGGTGACCGGAGCCATCGAGCTTGAACCAGCGGCCCACCGCCGATTTGGCGACGGCCTGGTTTGCCTTGTGAGTCCACCCCATGGTGACAGACGGCGCGGTTTTCGGTCGTTTGCTGTTTGCCGTTTGCCGGAGAAGGGAGCACGCGACTAGATCGTGGAGCGGATCCGGGCGGGCGCAAAGAAAGATTGCCGGAGCAAACCCGGAGCAATCAGCAAGACAAAGTTTGCCAGGCCAGAGAGGCACTACAAGCGGCAACAATCTAGTCTGCAAGGAGCATCGAAGCTCACTCAACGTCGCCCCGAGAGTTGGGGGAAGGGGGTTGTGGCTTGCTCAAACCCATGTGGAAACGGGTGGGCAAACCCTTTTTGTAGCTACCAACAAAAAGAAATCCCAGTGACAACCTGGAGAGGAACCGGCCGGCTATCTGGACCGATTTGGCATGGTAATGATCAAAAAGATTCTGTGGAGAGGGAGGATACCAAGATAAGTGCCCTCGGGGATTCCGAATCCGGCAGTAGTACTTTTTTTACGCTGATCTACACGGCCCTGGATCGCACGAGATACAGTCGGAGATGGGGAGCCACGGCCCATGCGAAGGTTGCATTGGCTGCACAGTCCAGTATGAGAGATCTGACTGCAGCTGTGCGGTCCCATGTCAAAAGATGGGGCTGGGCTGGGCTGGCTGGGACCCCAGAAAAAATCTGTATACCGAGCTGGTCGCATCAGAGACCGAGTCACGGCAGCAGCACGGCAACCTCTCGCCCTCCCACGCGGGGACTGCTGCCAAGGGATCTTGGCCCCTGATGGACGATGGGGATAGGCCAGCGGGCAGCGGCATGGGCTGTACTCAGTACCAGTAGCCTTAGGAACCCCCATCAGTGTTGTCCGGGGAGAAGAGTTGTCTGGCTGGGACGGCTGGACGCGCCCTCGACGCCGGTGACATCGCGCAAGCTCAGACGGCCCAATCAGGACGGCCTACCACTGTCGCAGGGGAATGGCGCTGTCACTGATAACGCTATCCCGCCTCTGGAGACCTGATCCCTGGTGCGGGTGGGGTGTTCATTCGTGCAGACACAAGGGGCTGCGCGCTGCGCTCATGCTCAAGAACTTGTCTGGATGCAAAAGGCGTGTGTTGCTTTGGGGTGCGAGCGGTGCGCCTCGAGTTTGCGCAGCCATAGTCGGAGCGAACAGCCACACCATCAACCACAAACCCTAGGGACAGGTGGTACCTACCTGGTATTTCCGTGGGTTCGTCTCGAGGTGCGTTACCGTGGGTACTGGTCTTGGGCGCATTACAAAAACATGGAGACCCATGCCCAGGCCTTGCCCCTCCTCCCCGCCCCGCGACAATGAGAAAAAAAAAATACAAAGAAAAGAAATCACATTGTGGGCCCCATCCCCATCTTCGACCACGCGTCAAGATAAGAAAACCGACGCCACCGAAGCTATGGCTTGCGCTAAATGCCCGACCCGCGCTCAGCTCTGTATTGACGTCCTCGACGCGCGACAGCCCTCACATCCTTAGCTCGAGATTACATGCAAGGCGGCTCCAATAGGATGTTCTCGAGAGCCGCTCATCCTTGATGACATGTGGTTATCTATCCCGCTGCTCATACATTCCAGCACACATCGGCAAAGCACCAATGGGCTTCCTCCGATTCACCCTCCTTCAGTTCTTCCCCCACGACCATCCCGCCCGTGTCGTTCGCTCGATCCCCAGGCCTTGTTCGACCCGGCCGGTGCCGACCCCCAGATTCCCGGTGCCTTGGTGTTCCAGGGGCTCCAGCCTCTCGGGCTGTCCCGCCCCGACAGAAGCACCCGCAGTGTGACAGCACGTCCGGAGCGGTGTATATCGCCCACCGATCCATGGCCACTCGACCCCCAGATTTGCAGAACGTTCCTGGCTTTGTGATGCCCTTTTGTCTATCACGGGGAGATCTAGCGGTGTCAGATTGAAAGCCGATGAACTGTGCGGTCAGATCTGAGTCTGTAGCAGCATGGCACGGCGTGTGTGCGCCCGAGACCAGGAACAAGGCAGCGTGTTAGTAGTTCAAGGACACGAGCAGGACCAGATTTCCTGGCTGCCCAACCCATGCCCGAACACCCGTGTCCCTGTAACTCTCGTCATCTAGAACCGTCTTGTTTCATTCTGACACGCGCAGAAAACAAAGGCTGCCCATTCCCGATATTAACCTCGCGTAACCATCTTGGTCAGGGCTCACCGTACATTCTGTCCGCCGCTGCCATGTGGGGATCCTGACCGCCCCCCTGCCTTCCGTCCTCCCTCGGCCGGGACACGGGATGGCGCTGAACGCCTGTCGTGCGCAACGGCCTCGCACAAAGCAACCTCCGAGCTTGGACTCTGGGTACGGTGATGGTTCCATACACTTATTGCACAAGTTCACGTTCCTCGCCTCAGGTGACACAACTTATCCTACCGCCGCTCGTATAAGCGGTAGATATGCGAGTCACATTGCGTTGCGGCGCATCTAGGCACCTATCTATACCTGAGGCACATGGGTGCCTGCGCCGACGTTTTAGAAGGCGTGGCTGCCCGACACGTGTGCGATTTATTCTCGATCTGCCTCTCTGCCCTTTTCTGTGCCACTTCCGCCTAGCGGTGTGTGTAAAGGATATACAGCTTTCTTCCGGGCGGCCTCCTAGTCGGTCTGGAAATGCAGTCCTATCCAGTACTACATACAACCAAACAAAAAAAAAAACGTACAACACCGAGGATTCCCCAGATTCCTTACAGTTTGTTTTCCTCCCTTCTGGTTTCTTTCCTTTTTTTGCTTTCATTTCCCCCTTCCAATCTCTTTTTTAACCCCTAGCCGTCGCAGTTATCAAATTCGGGCTTTTAGTCGGTATCGGGGGCGGGATTGACCGGCCAGACGACGGCTGCGATATCCGTTTGGGGGATATTGTCGTTAGCTAGCCCCAACATGCGTGGCTCTCCCGATACGAGATGCGCGCAAGTGTGGTGGCGCGGGAGGTGGAGTTCGCCGCCCCCCAGCCCTACGTTCCCGAGTCCTTGGCGATCTGTTCCTGATATCGGTGCTTCTTATTGGCTACGGCTGATTGAAGGCAGTATTTCCTCGCTATATATCTGCCTAATTGATCGGAGCTTTTATTTCTCCTCAAGAACATTGCCCACCGACCGCGCCGCCCTCGGCAGACGACAGCAGCTCACATGGCGCCCTCGTGCGGGAGCTCCTGGCTTCTGGGGATGGTGAGGTTCTGGGTTTCGAGCAGTTCGACGAGCTGCTGCAGAACCGCCAGGCCGATGTCCAAGCCGGCCTCGACAATGTGTTTGATGATTTCTTCGCGGCTGGGGCCGAGTAGCTTTGAGAAGAGGATTCGTATGGGAAGCCTATGGCGCATATTGCTCGAGATTGTTTGGGACAAAAGGTCACGCGGTGGGTAGTAGCTACTTGGAGTTACACTGAACCCTGACGTTCTGTCCATCGGGGCCTGCACAGATCTAAGCCGGAGGCAGTGCTGTGCGGGTGCGCTCATCTAGCGGAGGCTGCCTGGAGGACCTGCCAGCCCATGCGCCCTGGACCCCTCGCGCGCGCTGTGACAGTCTTATACCAGTGTATACCGGCCTCCACAAGACAATGTAAACTGCCACATGCCCTGCACCATGCCCGTAACCCTGAACTTCCGCTGAGGCTGTCCCGTTCCGGCGGTAGCCACTGCTGCTACCACCTCCTCCACGACCCACGACACGGCCATGCTCCGCATCTCCGGCCTCGGGATCGACTCCAAGACCGGCTGGAAGGGCACCAGCACCCGCACGCTCCCGTCAGGGCTCCCGTCCAAGTCAAAGACGGCCCGCTGCTTTCTTTCCTTTGTCTTGTTCTCTGCTATATCGATCACGCTTTGGGCATAAATCGCTATGTTAAGTGGGTCGGCCGCGACATAAGAGTCTACGGACCGTGTCGTCTCCTCAGGTTCCTGGATCTCGTAAAAGTGAGCCATCTGTTTTGCCATCAAATTCAGCATAAACATGCGTTGAGAATGCGAGTCGGGCAGGGTTCCTGGTCCAGTTTCCTGGTGGCTATGCGAGAAAGGATCTTCATTCACGTTCGCGGTGGTCTCGGTGGCCATCTCTGAGCCGCCGCTTGTGTCGTCGATCTCGACGACGCCGTCGGCTCCTCGGCTTGCATTGTCGGCCTCGAGGGAAGGACCTGTCGCCTCGAGCGTTCCGGTCCAGAAGCCCCCTTTCTCCATTGCCCTGTCGACAATCCAGCACTGGTGGAACCAGCCATCCCGGCTCGGTTCCAGAGAGAACATGCCTCTGCGGTTTTCGACTGATAGGCCCGGCGGGAACTCGTCAACCGATTCGATGATGCCCGATCCCCATGCAACGCTACTGGGGTCTTTTTCTCTTTGCCAATACGGGCTCGAAGTCGAGTTCAAGACCGCATTGGCCAGTTGTTTTTCGCCTTTGGAGACCAGGGTGTCGAGAATCTCAAAGAGTAGATGCGTCGTGGCGAGCTTGGCGGTGTGTGTGGGAGGCTGGGATCTTCCGTTGGCACGGCGCAGCCGTAGCCACGATTCGGCGTGCTTGGTTTGGAGCCGTCTCAGCTCGACAAACCTGTCGACCCTCCAGAGGTTTCCGATTGCGCTGAGCCCGTCCGCAGATAGCGAGACCCACTGCGCAACGGTGGAACCGGCCAAGTTCCCCGAAGGATTATAACTTCCAGCCTGCACATCCTGTATCCGCTTGGTAAGGGAATGCGCCCAGGAGAAATCCGCGGGAATGCCAGGGAACTCTACGGGCCTTGCGTTAGTCGAGACATGTATAAATGTCGGCGTAAAAAGTGATAGGAACGGCGAGGACAAGCCGGCCACTTACCGATCGACGAACATTCCGGCCCCCGATACAATTGCGGAACCATTAGGGAAAAGTCGCCATTTATAATTGCGAGAACAAAGCAGCATATTGCTAAGCTGGGCTGCGTTTTGCCGAGATGTGTTGTGTTCAAACGTAACCTGTAGCCGCACATGTTTGCCACGATTGCCAGTTTGTCCGCCACCCTCTCCAGGTCTCGCAGCCGAAGGTATGCCACAGCAACCGAAGCGCTGCATTGATCCGGTTCCCTCCGCTTGTTGATATAAGCGGAACCGCCGGACGAGGACGTCTCGGGGTGAAAGTATTGTATCCGTTCGGAAGTGCTTGTTCGCGCTCGTGTCGGTTGGCGCTTCTTCGCCAGCATGAGCTGGCCTGAAATTGCCAGAGGCAGCGATTGCGCGAACCGGGCTATACACCCCTGCATAAGGCCGAGCAGTACTGCAAGTTCCGATTGCGATGCCTCGTGACACACCAATGACAAGCCCCTAACATCAATCCCCTCCGCCCTGGGCAAGAGGAGGACCATGTTGCCGCTCGAGGAGAAGGCCTCTTGAAGAACCCATGCCCGTGTATTCCATTTGTCGTTGACGATCATGGACACGGTCTCGCGGATGAGATCGAACTTCGGGGGTCTCGCACCACGGCGCCTGTCCTCAATCGCCGGCAGCGGTCCGCGGCGCGTATTACGGAGCTTGCTGGGCATCAGGTGAGCGCAAAGCATCGAAAGACATTCGAGGTGTCTCTGTTCCAAACGGGTCTGGAACAGCCCAATCGACTGCTCAGCCTTTAGGTAGACGAGATCCATAGAGTGGATGGCGAGCTCCTTCTCCTTCGCGTCGGTTTGGTTGATACACTCCTGAATAAATCGCAGCAGGCATTTATTATCAGCACCCACTAGTCAATAGACCGGCTATTATTTGTATTACGCAGGGGGTCATTATCGCACCTGGTCGATCCAGATCATCCGAAACCCATTTTCGCGAGCGAACGCCACGACGCGGTCGATGGTGCTGTTCTGCGCCCGGATGTCGCGTACGCTGCCATCCTCCTCGACGACCTTGTACGGCCCCGAGCCGTTGTCGCCGCTTTCACTGGACCAGCAGTACGAGACGGCGACGAAATGGGTGCACCAGTGGTGGTCGACGGAGCCGGCTGCGTGCACCCGCCGGATCCGGAACCTTGTTACTGTGCCTTGGTTTGGGAACGGCGGGATGCGAGCGCACGCTTGGCACCAATTCTCTCGCACGTGCACGCACGGGTCTGAAAATTTGTACAGCTCGAGCTCTCTCTCCCTCCTCAAACCATCGTTGAGCCCGAATCGGAACATGTGTTGAGCACAGGAGTGTCCGGGGGGCGGAGGCAGTCTCTGCTCGCACGGCAGACACTGCCCACGGGGTTCAGCCGTATCCTGGTGCTGGTTGCCAGTTTGAGCGGCCAGTTCCGTGTTGCTGCCGTGGGGCTCGTCCTCGTTTGCATCATCGAAAGTCAAGAAGCGAAGGCTGGAAAGCCATCGCTGGGATTCGATTCTCGCAACCGGGTGTTTGAGGATTTCGTTGATGTGATCCGACACTCGAAGAGCCGCTTGTGGCATTGTCGGTCCTTGGGCGCCATGCTGAACTTGAAGCGTATCGTCAATCATAGTGGTTGTGACAGCACGCCCCCCGCCGAAATGTTGTGAAGAATGAACGCGGAAGTGTACAAAGGTCGATCTATCGGCTTCTTGGATTTTTGAGGCAGCCAACACTATTAAAATAGGTATGCTAGAGATCAATTGTGCTGCCTAAATGTTGGGAAGCGAAGGTCGTACAGTTCGTGGTGTCATGCCGTGTCTGTGCGACAATATAAAAAACCTCGTCTGTTTTTTCTACATCTTCAAGTCGAGCCCGGTCCATGCCGGCTTCCTCAAGGCAGTGTAACATGAGTTGATGATGTTTTTAGATTGCTATTAGCGCCGTGGCGCAAGGCTCCCACCACTGTTCGTTACAGGCAGGACTGCATAAACCTGCTGGGAGAGATCCGATTGCTTGGGCGCTTTGCTTAGGATCATGCAGCTCACATGAGCCGGGTGCCGTAGCCGACACTGCCTCGATTTCTACTATGAGATAAGCGGCATGTACTACGAACGCAGCCTGGCCAAGAATTTCCAGGCTGCAGTGCCCCGCGATGGCGATCCTCAGTCGCCTTGTCGTCCCTTCCTCAGAGTATTGATACTATTGCATCTTCCAAAGGTGCGTGTGCACAAAAAATGCCAGGACAGTTCAACGAGACAAGTTCATCGATGCGGGAACTAGAGGGGAGTAGAGATATACCACATTAGCCCCGACTTGCCTGTGCAGTGAGAGAGGAAGTCGAAGACCATTTTCTTTTGTTCCTCCCCCGGAGTCAAACCTCCCTATTCCCCCTTCCATTATGGATCCCCACGCTGGATTTGACGACGTCTCTCCCGGCGACGCCGAGAAAAAGGTTAAAGAAGCCCAGGAGAGCGAGCCAATCAAGGTCGGCATGACCGTCGAGACGAAGGACCTGTTCAGGGACGACCATCGCGAGCCGTGGCAGGAGTGGGCCCCAGACGACATCGGGATTGCCTCCAAGTCCACGCCAGCCTCTGCCAAGTTTGCGCTGATCGTGAGGCGCGAGAAGAAGAACGGCAAGACAGACGAGCCGGTCCTCGCACTGCACTCTATCACGGTGCAGAGTCCGATCATCAAGAAGCTTCTCGGGCCGGTGTTCGCGGGATACCGGGGCATCAACACAAACCTGAAGAACCAGGAGTTCCGCGCGCCGTTCCACGAGTTCTTCTATCGGTGGGGCCTCTTTTGCGCAGCCGAGCCTGCCCAGGACCAGGGGGAGGAGGGCGAGGTGGAGAGGCAGCACTACAAGCTACTGTTCGACATCATCAGCCCAGAGATTGCGACAAGCATCGATCAGACCAAGGACCTGCTGAAGAATGGCGTCATCTCATTCGAGTACGTGTGGGCGCTGTTCGAACCGGGCATCGAGGTTTACTCGAGCATCGATGGGCAGGACCGCCTGTCCCTCCTTGACAGTAGCGGCTACCAGAAGCTACCCGATGGCAGCGTAAGCTTCAAGCTCACCTGTCGGTACGTCGGGACCGACGGGACGCACTTTGGGTTCGTATCTACGTCTCAGTCGATCAGCCAGTTCGACAAGTTGATGCCCGTGGTCGAGCTGAATGTACTCCCGAGCCATTTACATCCTGGAATCGATGAGATACGGCCGGTGCTGGAGGAGAAGGGCAAGAAGTTTGAAAGCCTGCTAGGCGTGCACCATAAGTCGTATTTTGGCTTTTACACCCTGCTCAGAATGCAAAACGGGGCCTCGAACAAGCAATTTGTGAGTTCCTCAGAAACCCCAACAACACGCCCCGCTCCGATGCAGAAGCTCACAAGACATTCCACCTTAGGGCGAAAATGCCAGGATCATGGTCGACTGTGGCTCGTTTATGAGACACAACAGCGGATCGTCCATTGACCTGCTTCCGTTGGACCCAGGAACCGTGGGCTCGAGCCGTCCAGGTGACCCATTGGACCCCTCCACCAGCCTCGATGTTCTCCATGACGACTACGACGACTTGGCCTCTAGGACGATGAGACTGATGGCGCAAAGGGCTAGCCGAATGCATTCTATAGGCTTGAAGAGATCTCAAGGTTCGATTTTGCTCTTTCAATACAATATCAACCTTACTCACTCTCCGATCAAGCCTGACGAAAGAGACATTGACCCCTGAACATCAACAGCCACATCTCTCGGTAAACAGCATTACGCCCTATGCACACCGCTGGTTAGAGGATATTGCCTGACTAGCAAGAAGTGGGGTCAGTAGAGCTCAGAATCCGCGCAAGAGAAAGCGATCTGTTTGAATGACAAGGGTCAAAGAAGCGCAAGGGGGGCTGACCGTGAGCTCTGCAGGCTACTTCAACGTCGATGCAATCCGCGACATCACCTGGAACGAACTGGCATTTAAGCGGCTCGTGCTCCCGCACGACTACAAGGAGACCGTCTTGGCGTTTGTTCATGCTCAGCTATCCCATGCCGACAACTTCGACGACGTGATCGAGGGCAAAGGTTCGAACCACTGGGGTTGATGCTCCCCAGTCTAACTCCTTCAAGTTCGTTTTTTTTGTTGCGTCTGTACGTGGCCGGGCTAACCGAATCACAACAATCGCAGGCCAAGGCATCATTATGCTCTTGAGTGGGGAGCCAGGCACCGGGAAAACGCTGACCTCGGAGTCAGGTAGGCCAACCACAAACACAGTCCTCTCACTTGTGCGCGAGCTAACAACATGCCACCCTCACCCCCTTGTCCCCACCAGTGGCCGAGGAGATGAAGCGGCCGCTGTACGCAATCGCGGCCGGCGAGCTCGGCAGCGACGCGGGCCAGGTCGAGGAGAGCCTGAGGCGGGTGCTGGACCTCTCGACGCGCTGGGGCGCCGTGCTCCTGCTCGACGAGTGCGACGTGTTCCTGGAGCGCCGCAGCTCCTCAAACGTTCTCCGCAACCAGCTCGTGTCCGTCTTCCTGCGCCTCCTCGAGTACTACCGGGGCGTGCTGCTCATGACGACCAACCGCGCCGAGAACCTCGACCCGGCGTTCGAGTCGCGCATCCATTTGTCCATCAGGTACCCGCGGCTGGATTGTGTGAGCAGGTTGGAGATCTGGCGGACTTTTGCCGGGAAGAGGAAGGAGGGAGGGAAGGGGATGGAAGGGCTCGAGGAGGAAGAGCTTGCCGAACTGGCCGGCGAGGAGCTGAACGGGAGGCAGATCAAGAACGTGGTCAAGACGGCGAGGCTGCTGGCGGCGCGGTCTGGCGGGCTTCTGAGGCTCGAGCATGTCAAGATGGTGCTGCGGGTTAAGAACGGGGAGGCCGCTGGTTTTGCGGCGAAGTATTGACCGGTGGAAACCACCCACCTGACGACGAATACGGCTTATAACGCTTATGGCACGAAGCTAATATAAAAACTG
The DNA here is from genome assembly GCF_000145635.1 of Gaeumannomyces tritici R3-111a-1. Classification (NCBI taxonomy): domain Eukaryota; kingdom Fungi; phylum Ascomycota; class Sordariomycetes; order Magnaporthales; family Magnaporthaceae; genus Gaeumannomyces; species Gaeumannomyces tritici. Next base: position 2,373,635 of record NW_008804549.1, on the reverse strand, counting down.
CCCTCTTTTTCAACGTCGGAGCCTTTATCCCTTGCCCCAAGTACTTAAAACTTGATAGTCCTTGTAATGGCCGACCCTACTGATTCTAGAATAGCTCGTAGCCGTTGGTGACCAGTCCTCCGGTAGGAGCTCCGAGCTTGAGAGCTTGGCGACAAGGTGTTTGATGATTTCTTCGCGGCTGGGGCCAAGTAGCTTTGAGAAGAGGGTTAGTGTGAGAAGCCTGTCGCGCGCTCCGCTCCAGATCATTGAGGGCAAAGGGCTACGCGACAGCGGTGACTGCATGGAAGATACAAGGTTCTAAAGTTCTGGGATCCCATCGGCTCCTTAAGTACCAGTTCGGCCCTCACTAGCTTGACTAGGGGAGAGCGGACGGGATCCCGTATATTCCAGTTGGTATGGTGTGGCATCTTAGTGCGGTGAGTTGATTTATAGATGTGATGAAGCACGCGAAACTTCCCAGTCAGGTTAATAGCCACTATTTTGCGAAGACCCTCCTCGAGCTTGTATATGCAAGCTATTACGAGAATGGACATCGCACGAGAAAACTCCAGATATGATGCCAAGTTTTGTTGCCCACATGGCTTCTCACTCCTGGAGATGAAATCAGCACTGATTCTGTATCCATATCATTGTCGTCGAACACGTATGTGGATTTGGACGGGCGGCGTTCGTTTGCCTGCATGTTGCACAGTGCTCTCAGCCTCGCGCTGCCTAGTCTGAATGTATCCCCTTCTAAAAAAAAGACAGATGCAAGCCATCAGTAGTGAGTGGGAGAGAGGAGATGAAGCTTCTTCATGTGCTTCCACTCTCCTCGATCGAGCACGCCGGAAGCCTGTTTCCCGGCAGCAGCTCCTCGACGTACGACGCGTTCTTCTTGAAAAAGTCGAGCCAGGCAAGGTACCCCTCGCACTCCGGGTCCTCCCAATCCTCTCCTTCTGGCGGGTCCAGTCTGGCCAATGCCTGGCCCTCGGGCGACAGGATCTTGACGACATAACACTTTCCCTCGTCCCAGTCCTCGAGGATGCGCTCGTCCGGCTGCACGTGCCACGTATTGTCCTGGTGGTGCGCGCGCATGTAGGCGAGCCGCTCCTCGTCCGTGGCCAGGCCTTCGTACGTGCGGCCCTCGGGCGTGTCGCAGAAGATCTTGAGCAGGTTGTGGCGCATGCCGTCCTCCGACACCTCGTCCTTGAGCGAGTGGCTGGGCCGGTAGCCGGCGGGCCAGTCCGGGCCGTACACCACCGCACCGGCGGCGTCGGGAACCTCTGTGCTTACCACTGTTTCTGCTCCTGCTGCTGTAGTATTGCCCAGCTCTGGCGCGGCGGTGCTTTTTCCTGTGGGCTGGATAGTAGACTCGGAGACGGCTGTGTCCATGTCGACTGGGGTATTCCTGCACTCGTAAATACGGTTGGACCAAAGCGAAGAAATTGAAGATAGTCGACGTGGCTTGCTCGAGTGCGGATGTACGTTGCAACGAAGAATGGCAACGGTGGTTGCGCAAGAAAATCCAAAAGCGTGACGGGTAGATTGTGCGATAAATTTTGCTACACCACCCCCAAAACCCTCTGGGTGATCTAAGCCAACCAACAACCTACCACCCATGTAAGCAAAGCCACAGGATGGTTGTTCAGGAATGGCAGGTTTTCGATCAATGATTTAGGATAGCAAAAACACAGTTAAGATGAGAATATGGCGACACCAAGGATTCTCCAGTAGTCACCCACCTAAGTAATGGTTCGGCCCTTGCATCGTTTAACTAAAGAAAAAGAGGCTTCCTTAAATGGACGCTTTTGTATCCAAAAATAAAGGCTTTTTTCCCCAACGTCCTGAGCCCCTGCAGCGATTTAATCAACCGAGGAACAGGAGCGGCGAATTAGTCGATTGGGGTCACAGGTTGGTCGCGCACAGCAAACAAAACTCACAATGTACTGGTAACTAACTGCAGTTTTGCTAGTAGCTGTCACAGTGACACTGCAGGCCCTTTTCCGGGGGCCATGGTAGCTCGGCTCACTTGGAGTGCTAGGAGCCATTCTACATCCCCACCTTCGAGGACGGCACCTCGATAAGTTACGCGAAAGCTGTCTAGGCCGGATGCCCAACAGAGAGAGGTTACTGCCCAAACTGCAGTACCCCTCTCATCCGTACCAATCCAAAAGACACAGGCCTCGCGACTGCTTATGTGGAATTTGATGTTTCCCCCAAACTAGCGACATCTCAAATCCTCGGTTGACTGTTGACTTCGACCGTTCGGCTTCGTATCGTGCCAAACGCCCGCCGCGATGGAGGGATTAGGTGCAGCAGCGAGCGCCATCGCGGTGATCGAGCTCGCCGCAAAAGTTGGCGCCCCGTTTCAGTGCTCCCCTGGGATTCCAGTACGAGCTTGATTTCGTTGATAGGTAGCCTCGCTGCTGTTTGATTTGGTAACTCTCGCGAAGCATACAATCTTCCTGTTTGTAGCGCGTGTCAAGATCCGGAAGCAAGTAAGTCCTCCAGCGGTAGCGCCCGACACCCGACTTGCTGGAGTCTCCGCAACCTGGGCAGCACGACAGCGGCCGCGTCCGCGGACTCTTCCCCGCAGAGTCTCGCAAACAGAGATGCACTAGCAACCAACTCGTCGAACAGCGTCAGAAACAGCCCGTCGGGCCCGTTCGCGGCGATGCCGAGCGACGCCAGCTGGAGCTCCATCACCGACACGGCGGCGTTGGCGCTGAAGGACGGGTCCGAGATGCAGAGCGACGGCAGACCCAGGCCTCCCCGCTCTAAAAAATCGTAGACCGACCTGTGAATGAACTCGACGGTGGAGTGCGCGAGCCGGTCGTGCGCCGATCCGGTGGTCCTGCAGAGGCATCGAGACGACGTCGGCCAGCGGGGGCACCGGCGTGCCTGTCGTACCTCGAGGAGGCCGCCGCAGCGGCTGCGGAGTCTCCCTTCCAGGGACGCGGACATGGCCCGCTGCTGCTGTAGGGAGAGGCGCTTGAGCGGCATCGCTCTTTTGTAGTCCATTCTGGACCCGTCGAGAATTGCGAGGCTGAGGGTGTAAACGGTCGGTTCTGTAAAGTGGCTGTGCAGCTCGGCAACCTGTATTTTTTGGTAGCAGATTTTGAGGATTTTGGCCATCTCCTCGTGGTACCGCGCGTCAACCTTCTGCAGCATTTGCTGGAACAGCTCTCCCAGCTCAAGTGGGAGCTCGTCGACGCGGCGGAGCAATTCGTCGACATGGTCGTAGGCCGCAAAACCTTCGAGGACGGAACGGCAGGCGAGGATAACCCATAAAAACACCCCGGATGCTTTGTCGACCAGCTGGGCGGGGATGGGTCTCGGGTTCGCGTCCTCGCCGGTCGCGAACGACTGCAGCGTCAACATATATGGGTGCGAGCCTACCGTATCCTCGACATAGCGGGTAATATCTGGCCTGGTAAGATCTTGGAGCCGTAGCTTCGGGCAGTTTTCGAAGCCAGCGGCACAAACTGGAATGGGCCTGCTGGAAACGAGGACCTTAATGTGGGGATTCGTGGTAAGGCGCTTGATAATGGGGACCCCGTTAAGGTAATTGCCAGAGAACTCGTCCAGGCCGTCTATGAGGAAGCAAAACTTGCGTTTGGGTAAGGGATGCTTTTGAAAGCTTTCGAGGGCCGAGGAGAGTTCTGCTGCGGATGGCGGGGATGGCGGTGCTGGATTCGAGCGATGGCCCTCAAACATGTCTTTCCACAGCCGGGGCAAGACGATGGGTATTAGTGCCGGCTCCGTGTCCAGGAAGTGATAGAGAACCGCCCGGGATATGCCGCCTTGCGATTGCTGGTCGGTAGTGCCCAGGGCCCAGAAGAAGAAGGAGCCGACGGTTAGGTCGAGATCGCCGGCCCAAGCTTGAAGCAGCCGCTGGGTTTCGCTGCTACTAAAGATGTATTTCATCAAGGTCGATTTCCCGCTGCCGGCCTTGCCAGAAATCCAGTAAACGCCCGAGCCCGCGCGCATCCACGCAGACAGATCGTCCCATTCGGCCTGGCGGTCTGGCCTCTTCGCATTCAAGGCCCATCGGAAGGTCGCCGCGTGCGCCGGCGCGACCCCGTCTCTCCGGTCGTCCATGCTCCGGAACCAGAGAAGCTCCAGGACCTCCTTACGACACACCGCCTCGTAGCGCTCCACCACGGCCTCGGCTACGACGTCGCGGCGGCCTGCGGCGGCATCGCAGACCCAGCGCAGGAGCCGGGTGTCGTGAATCTCACCCAGGTCTTGGGTGACGATGCGCTTGAGACCATCCGAGCTGTCGCGGGGCCCGCAGTCGGGGAACAGCTCGTGCAGCTTGGAGACAAAATGCGAGATGCCGTGCACGAGCGTCTCGAACTTGGCCTTGTCCGTCAGAGCCCATTTGATCCGTCCAGGGAGGGCGACGCCCGCGGGCCTATCCCCCACCCGAATCTTCAGGCTCCTGAACTCGTCGGCGAATCTCTCGAGCGGATGCTTGCTGATTGGCGCGAATCTGGGGTCAAAGGAGAAGGACGACGGGTCGGCCGGCCGCAAGCCGTAGCGTTCCTTAAGCGTCGAGCACTCCGTCATGAGAAGCTGAACACTCGATAGGGTTTGCCGCACGACGGCGAATGTCGCGGGGTCGTCCAGCCGCCGGTCATAGCATTCCCGGTCGAGGAGGCGCACCTGGCGCGCCCACTGCAGGAGGCATGCCTTCTCCAGCTCGAATTTGGCGAAGACGATCTCGTAGTCGCGGGCCAGCGACCTCGTGGCGCTGACCAGCGAGAGCAGGTCGATGCAGCTCTTAAACAGACCGGCAAGCCCGACGACGCCGATTGCGAAGCCCGCCGCCTCCATTTGCGGGGAAATTCTTCGCCGCGAGGAGATGGCCGATTGGGCGTCGTTGTCGTGCTCAAGCGAAGTTTTATGCAAGCCGACGCTCAGAAACCCCGGAATTACCGGCGTTTTCCCGCCGTAACTACCGCTCAGCCATTGGTGAGCACACCTTTTGGTTGGTTGATCATTTGTGCATTTTAATCATACGGAAAGCATTGCATGGAGTTATGGTGCGTGCGCAGAAAGATAGTTGCTAGGGAATATAAAGCAACCTTGCCTGCATCCGCAACGGTACTCCTTTCTTACTTTTACTTTCTTCCGATCTATAATTTCCGAAGTGTAAAGTATTGCCTTCTTCTGCCTGTTATACTATACCTGCGGGTCGTCACACGACCAAAATGACGATGTATGGCTGTGGTGTCGTCCTGGCTGGCGAAAGATTCATGAAGGCTCTAACTAGTTCATCCACCTATTACCTCTTGCTAATCAATACTACTACGGAGTTATGGTGCCTATACGCAGCTCAGAAACGTCCTGTAGAACCCGCCGTTGGACTTTCAGCCTCCTTTATCTTGCAGATGCGTCCATTCTCTGCGTGGTCGGCTACCCTTGGGTTCCAGCAGTCCCCAGCTCCGTGACCCTTGACAGGTTGGAAGATGGACGATGAGCGTTAGACAAGTAAAGGCTGATAAGCAGCCGCAGGATTCATCATCCTCCAACTCTATCCTGGGCCAGATCTTCGAGAGGACGAAACTCTGGCGTTTTTAAACTTCCAATATAGGCTTACAGTAAATCATAGATACATGGTGATTCCATGGCTGTGTGGGTGTAGACAGAAGCAGATTCGCTCAAGTGGCAGGGCAAGGCTTTCGTTGACGTCGTTCCTATCGTTCACGTCCATGCTGGAAGAAAGATCGACCAGCAAAGATTGGAAGTGGTGCAATCCCTATATATATCGCGGAAGGGCGCAACGTTAAAGCGCCTCTTTATCTCTCAAACCTGCTCAACCTTGGCGCCCTCACTCCTTCGCCAATCCCCAATACACTCGCTTCAGAAAATTTAATCTCGCTCGTTATCACCGCTAGGGCAAGCCCAGGCGCACTCTATACCCAAGCGTAGCCAGACACACCATCAGCATGCAGATGCACATGGGGCTTGTTGCGGCCATCGCGATCGCCGCGGCTCGCGCTGCGGTGCACAAGATCGACGTGGGCAAGGGCGGGAGGACGTACACGCCCGACGTCGTCAAGGCGGAGAAGGGGGACGTGCTCGAGTTCAGGTTCGTGGGAGGCATCCACGACGCCGTGACCGGCGACATGAGCCGTCCCTGCCAGCCGGCGGCAAGGAAGGACGGTGCTTTCTCCTCGGGCGTCTTCAAGGGCTCGCCTAGCACAGTCAGTACACACGCCCTCCGTGTAGAGCTGGCGACGACCACGAGGCTCGTGGATGCTGGAAAAAAGCGGCAAGTCTCGGAGTTGCTGACACCGATCAATACCGGAAACAGTCCGAGGTCTTCAAGGTGACGGTCGACTCGAAGGACCCCATGATGGTGTACTGCTCGGTGGGCATGCACTGCAGCGACGGTATGGTCATGGTCATCAACCCCACCGCAGACTCGTCGCTCGATGCTTTCAAGGCGGCAGCAAAGGGAAAAGATGGCAAGTCGCCCGGCGGTGCGTTTGGTGGCCAACTTGGTTCGCCGTCGGTCTGAGGAAATAGTAGACTTTATGGCTGGAAGAAGCGGTTAGCTGCGTGCCGGTTCCGGCTCAATAGAGGCAATTCCGCATGAGAGACGACAGGTACAGTAGCTCAATTTTAACCACCTGCCAGCTTGGTGAGTCCGTCTAAATGGGCTGGTATCCAACCAAGAGTGGCACGACAACTTCAGCAGCTACCTAGGCCTGATGAAAATATGACGGGCCGTCATGCAGTAATATCGCTTCTAGCCATCATGCCAGTTTCTCGCCGCCCAGTCTCAAATAATTCCAACAAACTATATGAGATGTCAGTCAACACATAGGGCAGAGACCAGAATGTCCCAGAGCGTCAAAGTAACTCACTGCTAAACCCGAGATCATCGCCGAAAAACATTTCCATCACGTCCTCCCCAGAGTTGACCCCAGCGTCTGGCCCGTAGCTCATGGCCTTCTTGCCGACGGCGAGGCCGATCATTGGCGGGAACTCGGCCAGCTCGATAAATTTGGGGGCTTGGCCCGTCAGTTGCTGCAGCATGACCTGGTGCATGTTTGTAGCGGCGCAGAAGCCCATATGCATGGCCCCGCCGCAGCGCTTGATGCCGGACCAGGCGCACAGGTCTCCGGCCGCGAAGTGGCTGGTGGCGTTTGGGGTTTCGGCGGGGAACATCATACTAAAAGTTTGGAGAAGAGAGGAGGCGTCAGTCGTGTTTCCTTTTGACTTTGATTCCGTTTCGGCCGGATCTCGGCGTAGGAATCTGCTTACTTGGACTGGATCTTGACATAGCCCTCGTCATCGAGCGCCACGGCGGGCAAAAACGCAGACGAGGGCACGCTCTTGGAGACTGCCATAATGACCACGTCGACCAGCAGCTTATGCCCGTTCGTGAACCTCACCTCCACCGCCCTCGTGCCGTCGGGCGCCTTGACATCGGCCTGCTCCAGCAGCCGGTGGCCCGTGAGCACCTCGACGCCGGCCCCGCGCAGCAAGGCCAGCGCCACGTCCTTGGCCTCGTCGGGCAGGCTCTCGGACGAGAGCAGGCGGTCGCGCGAGTGGGCGAGCACGACGCGGGTCTCCGGGCGCACCAGCTTCAGCTCAGCCGCCATCTCGATGCCGACGGCGCCGCCGCCGACGACGAGCACGCCGTGGGCCGCGCGCGACACGGCGTCGGCGTGGTCGCCCGCCTCGAACAGGTACTGCTTGCGCCGCAGCGACTGCGGCACCACGGGCCACACCCGCCGCAGCCCGCTAGCCGCCACCAAAAAGTCGTACGCCGCCTCCCGCGCGCCCGTAGAGCCCGTCGGGGTTATGGTGGCCGTCTTGGACTCGGCGTCCACGCGCGTCACGCTACCCTGGATGATGCGGATGTTAGGCTGCTGCAGCGCTGCTACGTCCTCGAACTTGACCCACGCCTTCTCGGCGTACTCGTTGGAAGCCAGTGCTAGCGGCGAGCCGATGATGTGGACTGCATGGACGGGGCGTGGTTTTGTGTTTTGTTAGTGACTGGGTGGGCTTGAAGTCTCCATGTCCTCCATGTGCTTCCCAACGAGGCAATTTTGCGAGCGACTAACAGTAGCCGTCCCTTTCGTCGACAATGGTAACCTCGACCTCAAACGGGGCAAGCGATGACGGCGAGTCGTCTACGCGCTTGCCACATCGTGGGTCACTCCCGGAGCACAGGTCGAGGAGGTTGAGGCATGCCGATATGCCAGCATAGCAGCCGCCGATGACGAGCACCTTGAAGGGGTCCTCGGGTCGTCTCGAGTGTGCTGTCATGGTGAATATTCTTGGTGATACCGAAGTGGTATCCTGTTTTCCGGTTTAAAGTAGTGTCTCCCGCTGAGTGATGGGGCCTAGTGATGCATACAACGTGGGTTTGGGGATGGCAACAGGCACGTTCAGGTCGGGGGCCGGGGCGGAGTCAGAAAGAAGGGAGGGGATGGAGAGGTCACGGAGCCGCATCTTGTCCTGGCGCCATGACAGGGTGATTTGAAAACTCGGTATATGAATAATGGCGCACGGGTCAGGAGGATGTGTAACACGCGGGCATGTCCCATCATGTTGATGGCTCTAGTGGATCGGCATCGGGTTCGAGGGTCCACAGAGAGGCTTGGGATTCTTGGTGCCCAGAGCCGGGCTAGCCTACATACGGTATCTAGGTTTTGCCTACCTGGCCGTTGCTCGGCGGCCTCCGCAGTCATCGCCGATATCGCCGCCCAGCAAGGGATGTCAGGGGAACTGGCCACAGTGGAAGTAAAAGTGCGCGGGACAGAGACCCAGCTGTATGACTTGACGTTTTGCCAGGGAAAGGGGGGAGACGAGGTACCTGGGTGACCCAGAAGAGGGGCTCATGAGGGGCCAGGGTGGGCTGGCGGGGACGAGGAAGACTGCCAAGAGGAATTATCAGATCCGTTAGGTAGCATCGCCCCAGCCTAGCGCCATCTGATAGCGAGCAGTGTGGAGCGGCAAAAAAAATAGCCCGCGACTTGGAGAACGGGACAAAACGCACATGCCGAAGAGGCCGAGAAACGGAACAAACGGAGAGTATTACGTGTCGTAAACCCGCGCTAATGGAATAGGAAAACTATATGGCGACCAAGAAATCACAGTTTGGGCACGATCCCGACTCCGGTCCCGCCCACCACCTTGTCGTTCTCGGCCAGGGGGCAGAGCTGGAAGAAGCGCTCACGCGAGCAGCGCATCAGGCCGCTGCGCTTGTGGGGCAGGTCGACGAACTTGTCGACGCCAAAGCCGTGGATAAAGTCGTAGCCCAACACGGTGCTGTTTGTGTACTTTGGCTCGCCCACCAGGTCCATGGTCCGGGGCTCGTCCAGGAACATGTAGTGCATCAGGCTCGACCACCAGGCCGAGACGCGGTGCGGGCCGCGGAAGCGCACGTCGCCCACGAGCGAGTGCCGGCCGCGGTCGAAGTCGCCGGCCGAATAGTACGCGCCCAGGCGGTCCTCCTGCGGAAGAGGGGGGTGTGACTGGTTAGCAGTTGGACAACAGAAAGCATAAAGTGAGGTGCAGAGAAGGAAGACACTAACCTTGCCCCAGTAGATCTCGAAGTACGCAAAGAACACGCCCTCGAACGCGGCCAGCACGGTGACCTGGTGCGGGTCCTCGTGAGCGCGCCTGAGGTACTCGCGGTGCTGCTCGAGCGTGCCCGTCTCGTTCCAGCCCTGGCTGACGCGCGGGTCGTTCTGCCAGGCGTGGAACAAACCCAGGTGCTTCTCGTCGCGGTAGTCGAGCGCGACCATGCTAAAGGTCTCGCGCAGGTGCGGCACGTAGCGGCTGTAGACGACGCTGCCCGGGCGCGGCTTGGCCGGCCGCCGCGGGTGCCAGCACAGCGCCGTGCCCGGCTCGTCGGTCAGCCGGTGGTCGAGCGCGGGCGCCGGGTAGGCCGAGACGCCGGCCTCGTCGGGCGCCCAGACGGGCCGCGGGCCGAAGGGGGACGCGGCGCCCTGCCAAAAGGCGGAGCGGAGGACGAGGAGCTCCGGCGCGGCGGCTTCGTTGGTGGCGGCGGGCTCGGGTGGCGGCGGGCTCTGGTCTTTGCGCCTCGGGTGATCGATGGCGAGCATGAGGTCTCGCAGGCGAGACGCGAGCGCCGCGGCGCCGGCCTCGCCGCCGCTGCCGCTGTCGAGGGTCAGGCGGAAGGCTTCCTCGGCCGGGCGGACAGTATGGACGAGATAGGCAAGCAACCAGAGCTGCGCGGGGGTTGGCAGGGCAGCCTTCTTGGAATCCCAGACGGCCACGATGGCAGGGGAGCGCCTTGCACGACCCCAGGGGGTATTGTTGGACTCGTGCGGGCGCTCCGACGACTTGAGGTCCTCCAGATCCGTAAAAAAGAGCGAGTCGCTGTGCAATTGCGGGTGGGAGACGCGATCGGCGGCAAGGCCCTTCGGTACGCTGTCTGCGACATGGAGCTGGTAGAGCGGACGGCCGCCATGGGTGCGGGCTGACTTGGCCACGACGTAGGGGGTGTGATATGGGTATGGGAGTTTAACAATGGTCTCGCCTGGCGAGAGTTGTGAGAAGGATGTTGCTGCCATGTTTGGAGAAGAATTGATATGTGAGGATAGGGAATGGGCGACGGAGAGGGTTTCGCAAACAGGAGAGGAGAAGTTGTAAGGGAGGGAGAATACTGCAACCCAGGACGGTAGTTTTGAGCACCCAGCAGATGGCACCTTGCCTTGCAAGCTACCACTTCAGTGAGTTGGCCAAACCGTTAGATCTGCACCAAGGGCCCTCTAGAACCGATAGATGCATATCTCACGGAGATGCCCTTTCAGGACGCATCGTCCGATGACCGCTCGGCCACCAATAGGGCATCAAGGACCGGCTGGGAGGGCGACAGACTCGAGATCCGGGACCAAGATGGGGCAGGCTGGGCACATGAGAAAATTTTCACCGGGAAAACATGGATAGCAGGTTTCAACACGGCCATGGACGGAGAGGGTCGCCTCGATTTCGCGAATGCAACATGGGCCACAGCGGAGACCCGAAGGACGTATGATGTTTATTACGGGTTGGGAAGGTGGTGCCAGGAGGGTCGGGTCTGCATGATTCTGCTGTCTGGGAGGGAGTGGTGAGGAGTTTTCGGCTCTTTTTTTTCTCTCCGTGATTTTCTTGGGCACCTGGGAGCCAATCAGGGACATGGAGGGGGTGCCTGGCGGGGTGACTGACATCCACATCGGCCGGATCTGATAACTTTACTTAAACGCTTTTGGGAAGATCTGATAATAATAGGTGGGTCTGACACCAGTTTCTGGTGGCATCCAGCGTTAATCCCCATCTCATGTGCGTCTGGGGCCGGCTTGTGCGTCACCTCCTTTGCCGCCACTTCTTGCCTGGCCTAGGCCTTTTTTTTCTCCATCGTCATTGTTCTCACTCGTTCGGCCGGAGCTGGCATGATAGCCAGCCGAGAAGTAAAGGATGACCCAGGGCGCCTCCTTTGGTCCATTACCCCAAAAGCAGCACTCCAGCTATGCAAATTTTGCGTGTAAAAACGTAGGCCCCCACCGAGCTCTGTGACTCCGGCCTAATTCCGCCCGAGACTCGCCCCTGTTTCCTAGGCTCAACGTGTTCCACACCGGCCGGAACGTATACATACCTCCGCCGAGTGCAAAATAGAGCTTCGGCAGCCGCGAACTATCGGTTGTATAGTGAAAGAAGTAAAAATAGAATGGAATGGCGATAGTGCCCGACCACGAGCAACATTGATATCTATAGCTTTTAGATACTCTATTGCTTTAGGTAACAGAACAGTCTATCCCAACACATATACAAACAGATGAGAAAACCAAAAGAAAAAGTCCCATCTAAAGCTTGGCGGTGGCGGGGTTCTCGAGAAGGTTATTCCCAAGAATCGCCATCTCAAACTTGCGCACCTTTCCACTCCCTGTCAGGGGCACATCCCGAGGCACGCCGTCCCTCCCGAGCCAGAAAATGTGCGCAGGAGCCTTGTGATTGCCCAGCTTGGCCTTGACCCACTCGCGCACCTCACCGTCATCCGGCAGCTTGGCATTGGCACCGCCGCGCTCCTCGGCGGCACCCAAAAACGCCCCGACGACCTCACCGTAGCGGGCGCTCTTGAGCCCCACCACGACGGCGGACGCGACGGCCGGGTGCGCGACGAGGCGCTCCTCGATCTCGAGCGGGTAGATGTTCTCGCCGCCGCGGATGATGATGTCCTTGAAGCGGCCCGTGATGGCGCAGTAGCCGCGCTCGTCGAACACGGCCTCGTCGCCAGTGTGCAGCCACAGCACCCCGTCGCCGTCCCGCCGCATCACCTCGGCCGTCTTCTCCGAGTTGTTCCAGTAGCCCGCCTGCAGCTGGTAGCCGGCGATGCAGAGCTCGCCCCGGCTGCCGAGGGGGACCGTGTTCCCGTCGCGGTCGACAATCTTGGCGCGCGCGTGCGGCATCAGCGTCCCGACCGTGGCCAGGCGCGTGGCCACGGCGTCGTCGGTGAAGGCGTTGAAGCACGTCGGCGACGCCTCGGTCAGGCCGTAGCTCGACGTGAACTCGGACATGCCGAGCCGCGTCACCATCTGCTCCATCAGGTGCCGCGGCACCGGCGCTCCGGCCACGATCCCCGTGCGTAGCGCCAAGTCCGACGCCCTGAGGTCGGCCGCTTCCGGGAGCGCGAGCAGGGAGTCGAACATGGCGGGGACGCCGTGAAGCGCCGTGCAGCGCTCCTCGCGCACCGCGCGCAGTGTCGCCTCTGCGTCGAAGACCTCGGCCGGGTACACGATCTTGCCTCCGTGCGTCACCGTCGCCAGCATGCCGAGAACCAGGCCGAAGCAATGGAACATGGGCGGGGGGCAGCAGAGGGCATCCGAGGGGCCCAACTGCATCCTGTCTCCGATATAGCGGGCGTTGTTGACAAGGTTGCTGCGTAGGGAAAAAAAGGGGGGGTTTAGTCAATTGCAGAATAGGTAACCGGAAATTGGGAGACGGGGCTCACTGGTGTGTTAGCATGGCGGCTTTGGGCCTGCCCGTCGTGCCGCTTGTGAACTGCAGATTGCAGACGTTGTACGGAAGCACCTTTGTCTGGGCCTCCTGGAGTCTCCGGGAGCTGAATCGGATGCCGCTTTGAATAACGTCCTTGTAAGGAAGAAAGCTGCCAGAGTCGCCACGTATTATCACCACTGTTGGCGCGTCTGCCTGGGCCGCGAGCTCTAAAAGTAGCGGCTCGTTTGTCAACCGCCCAATTCGCTTTGTGGTGAAGAAAACCCTGCACTCTAGATCACAGTTAGCCGACGCAAAGCCACATGCGCTCTTGCGCATCCCAGGCCATGACAAGTATTCAGCCTACCAGTGAACTTGAGGGCGTATTGTGCTTCGGTCGCCGTGTAGGTGTTGTTGAGAATGACGAGAATGCCACCAATCCGGGCCACGGCGAAGAATACCGCCGCGTACTGCTCACAGTTACCGGCCATGATGCCCACGCGGTCTCCCATGCCAATGCCCATGGATAAAAGAGCTCTTGCTATCAGGCAGCTTTGCTGGTTGAGCTCGTTGTAGGTCCACCTCGCTCCAGTCCAAGGGATGACGATGCACTCCTCGGTACCATGATGTTGGCACTGGAGGTCCAGCAGCTCCCCGAGCGTAAAGTCGACAAGCGGAGGATCGACGGGGCCGTGTAGGAGGGACAGCTTTTCCCTCCGTAGGACGGTGCCGTCAACCGGTATCGTGTGCTGTAGCTGAGCCATGTTGCCTGGTGTTCTGGTCTCTTTGACAAAATAAGGAGCTGCTATTGTGCACAAGGGGGCAGTGTCGGCGGCGATATGTTACTTGAAAGCAAGCCGGCTAAAGAAAAGACTCGCAGACGGCAAAGGAGCCATGGTCTTGGGCCGGGGGACATGCAGAGGTACTACCTTGTCATAGAAAGCAATCAGGGTCGCAGCATGCATGCCAGGGCCTCCGATTCCGGACACAGGACCAGGGTATATACTAGCCATCCCGGTTGACAGGCCAGGAAAAAGAAAGTAGAAAAAAACCGCCGCATATCCTCTCTTGTCTTTTGCCATTGCAGCGCACCCAGAAATGCCGCATGGACCCACAGGTGCAGATGGGAGGGAGGGACAACACGGTCTAAACTAGCGATGGTTGCACGGCGGTTCCCAATAGGAAATATGGACGGGGCGGGGTGGGACAGGGCAGGTTGCCGTCGGGGACAAGGACTTGGATACATGCAGAATTATCTGATGATCAGATAAGATTGCGTATGGACCCGACAGGAGGGCCACTAGCCCCTCCCCCCCTTTGCTGCGTATGCTCCGTCCTCGAGCTTATCCCTGGCATGGCGCCTCTCTAACCCTTCCGATGCCGGCATGCGCCAACGTTGCTGCGGCGTAAAGCCAAAACCATGGCCGTTGACACAGTGTGTCAGGATCTGGCGGGAGATGGCGTCAGAGCCCGAGTCTCCCAGCAGTGCAGGGGTTGGGGCCTGTCCTGTGAAGCTTGCGAAAAGGAAGCCTCATTCTCTTAATAGCCGCCTCAGTCCTTGAGCCGGCAGCGTCAACCTCGAGAATCTGGCTGGCAAGTTGCTTAAACTCAAGCAGAACCACTCAGTGCTCCAAGTCAGCGAATCGTCACCAGTGGCTCGGCCCGCTGAATTACGTATACCCTCCAGATTCGCTGACGGTTGCTTCACTAGCAGCGGGCTGCATTCTCTCCGCCCTTTGGTCGGGGCGGTGCTGTTGCATGGATGACCCGACGGCCGCCAGGTTTTGGGGATGCTGACGCCATTTGGCGCTCTGGGCGCAGGAGATGGAGCTTGCTTATTATCAGCGCAGACAAAAGTCCATATTTCGAAATGATTGATATTGCACATCTCGAACGCAAGGAATCGTTGAAAGTGACCGTGATTTGAAAACAACATTGAGGCCCAGAGCACAGGCGCTGGCACCACCCAGCACCACCCAATGTCACACTCAAGTGGCATGGGCGAGTCTCTAATGCCCTTCCGGTGGAGCAACAGCTCCAACACCCCCGCCGCCGACAATTTCCCACCAAGCTCCAGCTCAAAGCTTAGCGGGAACCACGCCATTGTCGGGTGCAAGCAGCCGTCGCGCAGCCCACCTCCAACAAGGCGAGCCAAGATGCTCCCCGAGCCGACGCTGACCTTCACAATCCCGAGCCTCCACGACGGCACCGTCCTGAAATGCCGCGTCTACCACCCGTGGAGCCTCTCGCCATCGCCCAAGGCCCCGCCCTGGCGACATGACGCTGCCATCGTGGCCCATCCCTACGCGCCCTTGGGCGGCAGCTACGATGACGGCATCGTCTCCCTGGTCGCCACGACTCTGCTAAGGGCCGGCTTCCTAGTCGCTACGTTCAACTTTAGGTATGCGATTGATGACGTTGAGAGCTCAGGACACTCACCAGGTCCTCAATTGCTCGCTCTCGGACTAATGCCCCCTTTTTCTCCTGCCCATCCAGAGGCGCTGCTGGATCCGCAGGGCGCACATCGTGGACAGCCAGGGCTGAGCGGGGCGACTATCTCTCAGTCGCTGGCTTCCTGGCACTTTATGCCCACATCCTCGACCCTTTCCGCCACGCGGCTAGCCAGCCCGCGACCCCTATCAGGAGCGGCTTTACCACACCGACCCGCCTCCCTCGCTCACCGTCGGCAAGCTATCCTCGACCTCACGCCGCGACACGATCACGATCCGACGACGACAGCTTCCCACCCCTATCCGCCGACCCTGCCGCCACGCCCCTCCTCGTGTTCTCGGGCTACTCGTACGGCGCCCTGGTGACGAGCCAGCTCCCACAACTGTCGGGCGTGCTGGCGCCCCTCCTCGCCCCGGAGCACGGCACGCCCGCGGCCGAGATCCGGCTGCGGGCCGAGCACCTCGCGGTGGCGCAGAACGAGATCCTGGGGGCCGCGCGCCGGGCCGCGGAGCGCGAGGCCGTCGCGGCGGCGCGCGGCACGCCGTCGACGTCGCCGCGCAAGTCGCTGAACCTGCGCGTGGGCGGCGACGAGGAGATTGGGCACCACCACCACAGCCGGCGCAAGAGCCACGACTCGCACCGGTCGCTGCGGCGGTCCATCGACGATGCCGAGGAGAAGCTGCTGAGGGGGGTGCACGACCTGCTGGCCAAGACGCGCCACGGCTCGCCGCCGCCCCGCCGGAGTGCGAGCCTCCACGGCGTGGCCGGGCAGCGGCAGCTCAAGCTTAGATCCGTCTCGTCGCCGGACCCCGGAAGGCACGGGGACGTCAGCCCCGTGATTAGGGAGGCGGCGGAGGAGGACGAGCCGGACGGGGCGGGTAAGGACGCTGTGCACCAGCTGCCCACGCTCCTCCATCCGCCGTCACCCACTCCGGCGTATCTTTTGGTATCACCGCCACTTAGTATAGCCGGGAACTTGACCTCTCTGTCCTTTTCCTTGCCGTCTCTTCCGAAACGACTGTTGCGGCGCGCTTCGGTGCCGCCGGCTAATGATCCCGGAGGTGATGCTAACGGGCAAGATCCGCTGCTCAAGGGCCCGCAGAGGGCAGCGACCTCGGCGCTCGGAGTCGCTGCCGACTCGACATCGCCCGTGGGTGGCAACCTTGCCCTAGACAGCCTGGCAGAGGCGGACCGCAAGATGGTGGAGAACTCGACACTGGTCGTGTACGGCGACAGTGACGTCTTTGTGTCGAACCGGCGGATGCGCGGCTGGGCGGCGAGGCTGCAGGGGGTGCCAGGCTCCAGGTTCCGGGCCCATGAGGTCTCGACGGCTGGACACTTTTGGCAGGAGGGCCCCGCGGACGGGGAGAGCGTGGCACATGTGCTACACCACGCGGTGCAGACGTTTGCCGACGGTCTGCTGCAGAAACGAACGCAGAGGTGATGATGATACCCGACATGCGGCCCCAGACTGAGCCATCAAGGCAGAGCAGAGCCCACATCTCCGGCCACAGGAGGAACTACGATGCAGGCTATGTTTGCCGCATGTTTCTATTCCAGCAGATACAATCAATGATCACGAACGCCAGCCCGTGTTCCAGGGTTGCTACCTGGATGTCTCCTTGTGTTTGTTTGAAGAGAGGAGGCGGAATTTGTCACCTCCCGGAGCATTCCTTCCGCTTCCCCACGGTCTACCATCGAGAACGACGTCGATGAGCATGTGTCAGGGCCGCAGTGTAATCTCCCCAGGCCCAGCTCTTGGTGTATCCATAGAGCCAAGGCACCAGTCAACAAGCCACGTAAGTGAGCTTGGATGAGAGCCTCGCCCGCTCGCCCGTGCACTCGCTCAGCTTACGAACATGTCCATCCTGCATGTAACATGTGGTGATAAGATTTCTGATCGTGCCGTGGCTGGCTTCTTTTTCATCAAGGGGGTCCCTACTCCTCCTCTTTGTTATCCCTCAGGACTCGATTCATCACTACAGCGTTGGCATGTGAAAGTGGGAACCCGGGTAAAACAGCGCGACCCAGGCTTCTCCAATCAAGTTTTTCCCGCGAACCGACGTTTGCTTCCCGCGCGTCTCACGTGTGCCGTCGATCGGGTTCGTGGTGATTCTGACAAGATTCCGCTCTCTAGACACAAATGATATCTAGACAATTCAGATGCTAAGTGAGGGGGTGGGATGCAGCCGCCGCATGCGCACCAGCGTCGGCGCGCCTGCACGGCGGCCCAAAGCAGAAAGAGGCGATGTCGGAGGACGGGCTAGGGGCTACTCGATTTGCATCAACCCCACACGCCCTCATCGGGCTGCCTACCGTCTAGGCTACCAGCTAAACCCCCCACACAGTCGCCTCAAACCGCCCCGGAGAGCTCGGGTAGGGGGCTGGGCGTGGGGCAGCCAATTGGCTTGTTTGGGGAGGTCAGCAGCCGACAGATTCAACCGAGATCAAACCCCACGCACACCTCCCAGATCGCAGTTGCTGTCATTTGACAAGTGTCGGCTGCCCGTCCGTGCACAGTCACCCATCGATGCTGTTTGATGCCGCCCCTTTTGGCATTCTCGCATGTGCGGAGCCGCGCTGTTGTGGTCAGCGCCTGAGCTCGTATGAAGCAGTCTGTGTGCAACAACAAATGCCGTCATGAAATCAGCCGTTTGGTCCTCGCAGGACAAAGAAAGAGAAAGAGGGAAAAAAAAGCGGCCCGAAGAAGAAACAGCGGCGGGAAAGACGGTGCGAGCATGGGTGGCGGGCAGGAGACTTTGCCCCTCCAGGCGAGTCGGGGTTTTATTCTGCCAAAAACAAACCGGCACATGCCGCAAGCCTGTGGGAGGCCAGAGCAAGGCACGCGACCTTGCGTGACTTGTGTCAGCATAAGAGGGCAGCACGGGTTTCCCTACAAGTAGGCTGCATGCAGCACTAGACCGCCAGATCAAGGACATGACAGCCCATGGGAAAAACCAGACGTTAGACGCGGAGTCGACTCAAGTAGGGGGATTGTTTGTTCCGAGTCCGACATGTCCGCCGTTGATCTCGATGATGTCTCCGTTGGGTATGGTAGCCCCTGAGGTTTTTTTTAGGTTTTTCTTTTTCTTTTTTTCTTTCTCTCACCTGCTCTCTATTCTTCCAGTCCTTTCTTTGACGCTTCTCATGCAGGCGTCAATCAAGTGTGCTGTGCCCACCTGATCTAGATCGTGGGGTTCGCTGGCCGCCTTTGTTGACGCAACAGGGGTGCTGGGGTGCTGCTACCCACAGTTGGAGCGCTAGTGCGGAAGCGGCCTGGGGTCAAATCTGGTGCGGTGGAACCCGCCCCAAGCTTTTGCCGGAAGGGATCGCCTGGGCTTGGCCAGGGAGGAAAAGGGTCAGCTGCACATCTCCATCCGCACATCCTGACGTCCGCACCGCGCCTGCGCCGCCCGACGTCCCGGGCGCTTCCCAGGCAGGGCCCGACGTATGTAAGCGTGGGAGACAGAGAGAGGACAAGACCGTTCCCAAAAACCCGATGCTCCATGTAGGCCCGTTCCTCTAGACAGGGAATGCTTCTCCTTTTGCTTCGCTCAACGCTCGGCCTACGCACTTCTTCCCGACGCCGCGACCTCCAACCGCTCGACTCTGCATCTGCTAGGGCCGGCGCTGTGTCTGCCCAGCCACTTTTCGTAACGGCCCTACTAGCCAACGCCAGTCCGGCACCAGCGCCAGCACCAGCACAGGCAACAATAGCACCAGCATCAGCATCATAGAGCCTCCTCCTTGTCCTCCCGTCACTCTCGACTCGAGTACCACCATCAGTGCTTGTATTGCTTGCTCAAGGAAGCCTGCGAGAGCCTCACCTCCTCCTCCTCCTCTGGCCCCGCGGAGAAGTATCTCCGGACCTTGCATGCCAGTCGGATCCTGCCTTGACGGGTAGATCTTCGGGTCGCGCGTTGCTCTGCATTCCTTCCTCACCGACCCTCTCTCCCCATTTTGCGCGCCCACTGCCAGTGGTTGGCCCGCCTTATTACCTAATCTCGCTATACCAACATCCCATCTTTCCCCCTCGAGGGACAAGACGGTACGGCATCTACCTCTCCCTCGGCGCAGCCTAACTGTAATGCGTCTCCTGCGCCTCGCGGGCCCGAGTCACGGACACTGCGCTCGCCATCCGAGGTCCACGTCTCCGTGCGATGGAAGACGTTTTGCAGCTGGTCAGCACCCTCGGTGCTCCCGCGCCGTGGTCCTCGCCAACTTCGCCTAAGAAACCGACAGCCACCTCGACCTTCCCGCCGCCTTCCCAGGACCCGAAACCTAGCCAATCACCCGTCTTCTCCGTCCTGCAGAAGACCGCCAAGCTTGCGCTTTCCTACCGCAATGGAGTCTCAATACAGGCCGCTTGCGACGTGGCGAAGCTCGAGCAGAAGAGGCAGATATTGGAGCTTCGCATGAGCGAGGTAGGTTCACATTCGGGCTCGGTCCTTGATCCTGCCTGTTTCTTGGGCGCCGCTGGCGGACGCGGGCTTACACATCTGTTCAAACGTATAGGCCACCTCCTTTTCACAGTGGGAAGAAGCTGCACGCGAGCTCGACAAGCTCGAGGGCAACGATGTCTGGAAGCGCGACCCTGCTACCGGCGACTACAGCGCCAACATTATCGAATCCCGCCTCCGAGAGCTCGACGCCGCCCGGGCTAACTGCGACCTGCGCGAGATGCTATTTCTCGTCCGCCACACGCTCTCGCGAGAGCTCGGCGGCATGGGGAGTGCCGACCTCTACCGATACTCATATACGGGCACCAAGCGCACCATCGAGCGCTACGTCGAGTCTGCTGTCAAAACGATAGAGTCGCTAGTCGAAAGGACGGACTCGCTGGCCGGTTTGCCGGCTGACATGCGCGTACAAGACGTCCTAGACGAGCTCATCGACACGAGGCAAAACTTTGGCCGCAGCGCCCTGATGCTGAGCGGAGGCGCGACCTACGGAATGACGCACATTGGTGTGGTCAAGGCTTTGTTCGAGGCTAAGCTGCTCCCCCGCATCATATCGGGGGCCTCGGCAGGCTCCATCATCTGTGCTGTAATATGTACCCGCACAGATGAGGAGGTTCCCGAGCTCCTCGAGTCTTTTCCCTATGTCGACCTCGCCGTGTTCGAGGAGGAGGGCAACGAGGACACACTTGCGGGCCACGTGCGCAAGCTACTGACCGAGGGTAGCTGGTCAAACATCCAGCACCTCTCGCGCGTCATGCGCAACATGTTGGGCGACATCACCTTCCGCGAGGCCTACAACCGCACACGCAGGATATGCAACATTACAGTCTCCAGCGCCTCCATTTTTGAGCTGCCCCAGCTGCTCAACTACTACACGGCCCCCGACGTCATGATCTGGTCCGCCGTCACCGTATCGTGTTCCGTGCCTGTCCTGTTCCAGGCCGCATGTCTACTGGTCAGGGACCCCCTTACTGGCGAGCACCTGCCTTGGAACCCGTCGCCGCAGAGATGGATCGACGGCTCCGTCGACAACGACCTGCCAACATCGCGTCTATCCGAGATGTTCAACGTCAACCACTTTATTGTCTCTCAAGTCAACCCCCACATCGTCCCGTTTCTGACCCCAGAGGACCGCCTCCTGACGCTCGAGGAGCGCGCTCAGGCGAACGCACCCGACTCGGTCACGCTATCTTCGACATGGAAGAACCTCATGTCTACCCTCACGACTCTGGCCAAGGACGAAGCCATGTACCGGCTTAACTTTGCCGCCGAGATGGGCGTCTTTCCCAACATCTTCACCAAGCTGTGCAGCATGCTCAGCCAAAAGTACTCGGGCGACATCACCATCATCCCCGAGATCAGCTTCCAGGACCTGCCCCGGATCCTGAAGAACCCAACGAGCGATTTCATGCTCAAGTCGTGTCTGATTGGCGAAAAGGCAACCTGGCCCAAGCTGCGCCGGATCTGCGACCACTGCGCCATCGAGCTCGCCATCGACCGCGCCATACACGACCTCCGCACCCGCGCCGCCTTCAGCCCCAGCCAGGTCAACCTGCGACGCATGGGCACACGCTCCGGCGAAATGGGCCAGCCAATGACCAAGCTGCACCACCGTGAGCGACGGCGGTCGGGCGGCAGTCTGCAGCTGCTCGTGCGGCAGCGCCAGAACAGGGGAGAGGTTGAGCAGATAATGACTGACAACGAGTCCCGCGGCGGCGACGACAAGGACTCGAAAGACTCGTCGGACGATGAGGAAGGCGGTATGCTCGAGCTGGACGTCGGTAGAGCCAGGGGTGGTGGTGCCCGCAAGAGGTCGACTGGTGGCAACTCGGCGAGCGCGGCCCTGGCAGGCGGTGGTTCCGGCCGCAGAGGCGGTAGCCTACTAAAGCCGGTGCTGCGGCGGGCGACTCGCAGCCACAACGCGCTACCTGTATCGTTCATGTCCAAACTCTCGACCACCGAGTGCGACTCGGTGACGACCAGGGGATCTAGCGCGGAGCAGTGCTCCTTCGACGACGCCGACAGCCTAGAAATGGTGTCGGCGGCGTCGGAGCTCTCGCGCAAGACCCCATCGTCCTTCCTGCCCCTCACCTCCCGCGAGGACTCATACGTGGCCGTCGCTGCGCCCCGCCTACAGACCCCGCCCCGAAAGGAGTCTCCGGTGGCGATGGCTTCAGCAGCACCTCGTTTTGATCTGCTCCTGTCACCAACAGACGAGACCACGATGGCGGATTCGTCCGTCTTCGACGCCGATGTCGACTCGCAGTCGGACAGGTACAGCGTGTCGTCTCCAGACTTCGACCCTGCCCATCCTTCCAGCCCGCTGCTAGAGAGTAGGATGAAGAGAAGCCAGGAGGAGGAGGCTAGGCGGAAGCAAGAGCAGCGGCAGCGTGACCTGGCGGCGGCGCGGCGCCGTTCGCAGTCGGAGAGCTGCGCCATCGACGTCAACGACGCCAAGTACGCCGAGGTTCCCGACCCCCGCAGCGGCTCCGACGGTGACGGCGTGTGGGATTGACTAGTGGATGGGGAGGACGAGGACGAAGAGGCTCTGAGCGGCAGCGCCACCGAGGCCGGCAACAAATATGCTTCTGCTGCTGCTGCTGCTGCTGCCACTCTCGACGCCCCTCCGTCGCCTCCTCCCCGACACATCCCGAGCGGCGGCAGGGGGCGAAGCGCAACCGATGTCGGCAGCAAGACTGCGGCCGCTTCTACGCCTCCCTCCCGCCAGAGCCCCGGCGGCGGCGGCGGCAGGGGTCGGAGCGCGACGCTCGATCTGCCGCCTGTGTATCGCTCGTCTTGGATGGGCTGGTAGCGAAGGGACTCTTGGGCTTTTTAACAAGAAGGCTAGGAGACGTGATTGATAGAAGGGATGTTTGTTTGACAATATGCGCATATATGGGCGTTTGAACAGCATAGAGGGCTTGTCTTTTTGGCCATGTGTTCTTAGATTCGGGTTTGTCGTGTAACCCCTGGGCAGTTCGACCGAGATTGCACTACCTGGTTGATCGGGGGCTCTATCAGGCGCTGGTAGAAGCATGCTGAGCATTCCTAAAGTAAATTACTGCCCCATCTCTTCATCCCATCAGAGCCATCGGTCGGCACTCCCTCCGTCCAGCCCACTGGACCAGGTCGTATCTTGTTATTCACCCAAACTGTCACGTCTTAACGGATAACAGTTTTTCTCTAGATACACATAACCATTTCATGGGCTGCATCAACATTTAGACTTGGCCCAATCGTGTGTTCTATGCACAAAGCACTACAAGTACGGCTTGACCTGCTCTTCTGTCCATTCCCAAAACTTGAGCCCGATCCCGGTGCCACCCTCTTCCACGTGCTTGGTCGCCTGGGCAATGTCGTCCCTGATGGTCTCGAAGCGACCCCAGGGTGCCACTACACGCACATTTTACCGGTTGTCAGTCGAGGCACTTTGCAGAATCGTCTATATCACAACAAGGAAACAGGAAAGCCGCTTACCCCACTGCCCAGACTGCTCGAGCCCGACCTCGGGGCTCAGGCCGGCCCACAGCTCCGTGTAGGCGCCGTAGACGGGCGGGTGATGGAGCGTCCGGTTGAGCACCTTTGTCACCACGCTGCCTAGGTGCCTCGTCAGCTCCGTCTCAAGGTTGCCCGGGTTGAGGGGCACCGAGACGACGCCCTGCCTCCTGAGGCGGCTCGCAAACTCGACCGCGTGCAGGTAGTTGCCGGCCTTGCTGATGCCGTACCGGACCTCGGTCCGTTCGTTCTTCTTTTTATAGTCGAGGTTCTCGACGTCCAGCCCGCCCGGCCTGGGGCTCATCAGCTCGGCGGTCGACGACGAGACCCAGACGACGCGGACGGATCCGGCCTTGGCCGACGGCGACGCGGCCGTGGCGGCGAGGACCGGCGTCAAGAGCTTCGTCAGCAGGAAGTGGCCGACGCAGTTGGTGCCGAGCTGCAGGTCGAGCCCCTGCGCCGTCTTGCGGTCCGTCGGCGGCATCATGACGCCTGCGTTGTTGAAGAGCACGTCGAGCCGCGCCTCGGCCGCCAGGAACTCGGCCGCGGCGGCCTTGACGGCGCGCAGGTCCGCCAGGTCCAGGCGCAGGAACGCGGCCCGGCCCGCCGACGCCGGGTGCGCCGCCTCGATGGCACCCACGGCCGCCTTGCACTTTTCGTCGGACCGCCCCGCGACGTAGACGGTGCCGCCGGCGCCGTACAGGATCTTGGCTAGTTCGAAGCCGACGCCTGTGTTGGAGCCCGTGACGATGTAGACCTGTGGTACACCCGGGGAGTAGTTTTGTTTCAGCCGTTCATGTTCTGGGGCGATCTGCAGGCGGCCGGCGGATGGAGACGGACCTTGCCTGTCAGGTTCCCCACGTGGGACTCGGTGAAGTCGGGCTTCGGCGGGAAGGCCGCCCTGAACTGCTTTACGATACGTGACATATTGGGCTATCCAGGCTTTGCTGTAGCGGCGCCGTTAGACTTGAGTCGCGCCCTGGATTTTGGGTCGTGGGCTTTATGTCGTGTCGTCCCCTGGCTGGGCCCCTGGCCCCACCGTGCCCACTAAGCCCGTGATCTCACCTTGGCCAGCCGGAGTCTCGGTTCGATTTTACAGACTGAACCCGGACCTCGGCCACATTTCCACCTGGTGGACCACTCGAACATTTAACGAGTTCCCGAATTGGGCCCGTCCATCCCATCTCGCCAGAGATTGCAGAGTCTCTCTACTTTCAAGGGGGCACAGAGCGTCAATGGCACGCCAACCAGGTGGCCCCCTGCCTCGCCTCTAGCGCCAACGGCCATGACTTGCTCCACCACTGACATGCACCGACCCGGTCAGTGATCAGAAGACCTTTGCATTCTCATGCTCAAGAAGGTTTTAGGCGAGGCGGAAAACGAGGTGGTTGCCATTCAAAGTTAGCCGACAAATGTAGTAGCGAAGTTTAAATGGGAATAGATGCTTATTTTTCGTGCACATTCCATCATATGCCTAGGTTCAAAGCCCATATATTTTTAGGTTAGGTTGCAAAATCTTATCTTCAAATGACGAGGAGGCAAATGTGATTTTCTTCTTGTGTGGTCATTGTAAGTCAATATCAACAACTGTTGCCCAAACCGTGCCCTATCCCTCACGTCAGATGAGAAAGATGCTGTGGCAATGATCAGAGGAAGGGAATCAAGCTCACTATAAGAATTCAACATCTACATCAAGCCCATTCTTCATGTCTCGCCTCCACTGCTCTTGAATCTCAGCTAGCTTCCCCGGTTGAGCAAGCACATCCACCGCCGTGCCTGCAAGAGCCTTCCCGACACGCAAGGCCCTCTCGAAAGCCACCCTCGTGCCGGCCGCCTTCTCAAAGTCCGGGCTGTGGTTGCGCCCTCCCTCGGGACCCGGCGGGATGGCGAAGCTCGCGTTCACGCTCGGCAGCACGTAGCTAATGTCCCCCTGGTCCGTACTCGCCTTGACAAACGTGAACCGGCCGCCCGACGGGATCGGCGGCGCGGGCGCCTCGCCCGGCAGGGCCTCCCAGCAGCGCGCGTACGACGCGGCCAGGACGCGGTTCGGGACGTGGTCGGCGTACCCCTTCGTCGTCGTGATCTCCACCGTCGCGCCGGCGGCCTCGGCGCCGGCGCGGAAGCAGGCCTCGACCCTCGCGCGCAGCCCCTCGAGGCGCGCGGCGCTCGGGCTGCGCAGCACGGCGAGGCCGG
>NW_008804549.1:2326906-2347397 GCF_000145635.1 Gaeumannomyces tritici R3-111a-1 | reverse complement strand
CGAGGCCGGCGGCGCGGGCGTGGATGACGTTTGGCGCGCCGCCGCCGTCGACGATCTGCAGGCCGACCACGTCGTCCGGGCGCGTCTGCTGGCGCAGGGCCGACACGGCGCCATAGGCGACGACGAGCGCGTCGAGCGCGTTGACGCCCAGCCAGGGGGAGTTGGCGGCGTGGGCGGCCCGCCCCGCGTAGGCGGCCTCGAGGCGCAGGTAGGCCGTGGTGCGGACCAGCGGGCTGTTGTTGGCGACGCCCGGGTGCGAGATGAGCGAGACGTCGACGCCGCGGTAGGCGCCGCGCTCCAGGAGCTTGATCTTGCCGCCGCCGCCGCCCTCCTCGCCGGGCGTGCCGATGACGAGCACCTTGCCGGGCAGGCGGTGCTCGCGCATCATCTGGGCGGTGGCGAGGCCCGCCGCCACCGACGCCGTGGCGATGAGGTTGTGGCCGCAGGCGTGCCCGATCTTGGGGAGGGCATCTGTGTTTGTTTAGACCGGGTATGGGTATGTAACCTTGCACACCTTGGGCGCCGTGGACGTACCCATTTCAACGTTGAAGGAAACAACAGGCCCTTTCCGCCCGCTGTCGTAGACTGCCGTCCATGCCGTCTTGAGGCCATACGCGGATGGGGTGACGTGCCAACCCCTCTGCTTACGCATGAACTTGGTCAGGGCATCGTGGGCTTTGAATTCTTCAAAGGCAAGCTCCGGGTTTGCGTGGATGAAAATGTTCAACGGCCAGAGTGAACCCGCCAGGCTCCCGACGAACTCGTCAATGTCATCGAGGTACTCGTCCGGGGCATCGTCGGGACCTCCGCCGCCCTTGGAGACGAGAATGAAGCCCTCGTCAACCTCCTCCATCTGTTTCGGGCCGAGAATCTGCTCTAGACAGATACTGAGGCACCTGAATAGCTCTTCCCTGGTGCAAGCTTGAGCACAGCTTGAGCGCAGCCCGCGTGGGGGTTCGCCAAGTGTTGGATAACAGACTGCCAGGGTGGCGGCAGGTTTGCCCCTCATTCTCCAATGCAATGCGACCCACGCCGTCGGTCTTGTATCCTGATTTGAGCGGCTTGCAGTCGAGGCGGGGGCGAGCTGCAACGAAGCTGTAATCAAGCTGCAAGCTGCCTCGAACTGCTGCACACCACCAAACACTAAACGCCACTGGACACATATTAACCGGTCGGGCAGAGCTCGCCGAGGCCACCTACCGTTTCCGGCAGTTGCTGTGTACAACGCAGCTCGTAGCAGCCAGCCAAGACACCGGGACCGGCGGTTTAGTAACCTTGCACCTCGCCTTCCTCAAGCACGAGGCGCCAACGCATCCGATCCGACTGGCGTTAGCACAGACTGGACTCTTCTTCGATCATGCGGGTTAGTGAGGTGCAGCTGGCGCAGCATCCAGCGCCGCCAACATGAGCCCCACACGAGAGCACTTCTATTACAAGACTCGACATGTCAACGACGCTCAACTGTTGGGACAACCCCGGCGGCGGCTCCAGGCCCACCCCCATCTTCATCGACAGGGCTCCATCAGTGACAAACGCCCGCACCCCTTCGTCATCATCGCCGTCAGGGGCGGCGAGAAACAGTACACGCTGGACCGCTATTATTTCTAGTATTGCCGCCACGAGAGCGGAGAGAAGGACGTTACAGAGGGGCAGGCCATCAGTGCCACCCCCTATCGCGAGTGCGGGTAACTCCTCAGGTATTTGACGAGCGCGCACGTCGACCGGTCTTGGGCGGGCGCCGAGCTGCGCCTACGCGATGAGCTCCGGGACCATGAGCCTGGCGACCCGACCGGCCGCCTGGTGGCTTCACCGGGGCGGCGCTGCCAGATCGTCAACGCGTGGCAGCCGATCCGGGTTGTGAAGGGGGGACTACATCGCCGTGGCCGACTGCAGCTCGGTGCCCGACTCGGGCCTGGTGGCGGCCAACATGACCGATGGCAGCCCGGCCCATCGTACTACAAGGGTGCCATGCCCCCGCTGGAAGTCTTCCTTATCAAGTACTTCGACTCAGACGAATCGGAGGGCCTGGCCCGGCATGCCCTGTGCTCGGCGTTTGAGAGCCCCGCGTTCGTGGGGGACGAGTCTCGGCAGAGCATCGTGCTCAGGTGCCCGGTGTTTTGCGCTTAGTGTATTATGCCAGTCAGTAATTACCAGCCAGGCAGGTGGTAAATACCAAGGGAGATGCCACTACCGCCTTGGAAATCGAGAGAGGGGGTGGAGGATACCCGTCCGTGGTTTGGCCTCCTGGGCTGGCAGGTGCCGAGAGATCGTCGTCGCATTCAGGCCAACTTATCGTCGCGCTGGCAGCTTTTGTATGGGCAAAACCTAAACTGCCGTGGTGGCCCTGGCTCGGCCCGCCCGCTATTCGTGATTGGAGTCTTGGTGGCAGGATGGGGCCACTTTGGAAGAATACGCCAACCTGCGCGTCCCTCGACGCGGGACTTGACATGTGGCTTGGCAAAAAAGAGGGGCAGAGGGGGACCTTCGGGATATAGTGAGGGGTGGTGTTTCGTTTTGCGGAACGGCTTCCGTGGCGCTGTTGCCCGTCATCGGGATGCCTTATGGGTAGGCGGGGATGGGCCAAGATGATGACTATTAGCTTCCAGACCGGGCAATGGGCTCCGAGCACAGCCGGGGACACTCGGGAGCATGGTAGTAGGTAGGTGGCCGATCTTTGCGTTACTACCTACCTATTTATCTAGTGCACTATCGATCCTCCTCCCCTTCCATCCCTCATCTCTGTGCCATCTCTCTTTCACATTTTGCTAGCCTCCATCTCAAGCTGCCATCCTCTCACAAACCAAGGCCCCCCGTAAAGCCAGGCCACTCATCCACAACCGCCACAATGGTCGTCCAGCTGGAGCCCCCGCAGACTGTGGAGTGGCAGGGCAAGCAGGTGCCCGTCTGGGAGATGGCAACCGTCAACTACGGCGCCATCCTCTCCCAGGACCCCGAGGAGGTGGAGAAGCTCACCAAGGCCTGCCTTGAGGAGGGCTACTTTTACCTCGACCTCCAAGGCATCGACGGCCGCAGGATGCTGGCCGACAAGCAGGACCTGCAGAGTCTCATGAAGCGCTTCTTTGATGCCCCGCTTGAGAAGAAGAACGAGTTTGGTCTGATCTCGTCCCACCTGGGGTATGTACTGCTTCTTAGTCGGCAAACACCTCGTCCGCATCCGCTAACGAACACCCTTTCCAATCGCTGCAGCTACGAGCCTGTGGGTAGCCGCACCGGTGTTGTGCCTGGCGCCAAGGATGGCTACGAGATGCTCAAGGTCTCGCGGGACGAGATCCAGAGGGACAGCCCCAAGATCCCGTCGCCCGTCAAGAACAGTGACGACATGAGAATCCTGGAGAACAACATTGGTAGCTGCAACACCGTCACCAAGGTGATCCTGTCGGCTCTGTCGACGGGCATGAACCTGACCGGGGCTTCTCGGTTCGAGAACTCGCACCGCAACGAGCGCCCCTCGACCACCACCGTACGTCGGCCTCCCAATGCGGCTTCTTTCGTCACTCTCTCATGATACGGTTTGTGATGCTGACGTGCAAAACCCAATCCAGCTTTCCATGATGCACTACCTCCCCCAGGTGCAGCTCGCGGGTGACAACAAGATCGGGCACCAGAAGCACACCGACATCAGCTCCCTGACGCTCCTCTTCAGCGACCAGTGGGGCCTGCAGGTGCGGCCGCCGGGCACGTGCGGCGCGCGCGAGATGGGCTTCGTGCGGCCCAAGCCGGGCTGCGCCTTCGTGCACGTGGGCGACAGCCTGCGGTTCGCGAGCGGCATGAAGTTCCAGTCGTGCATCCACCGCGTGGTGCCGGGCTTCGACCGGGAGGAGCACCGCTACTCCATCGCCTACTTCCTGCGCGCCGAGGACGACGCCATGTTCGTCGACAGCGAGGGCCGCTACGTCACGGCCGGCCAGTGGCACGACGAGAAGTTCAAGGCCTTTACCGACCCGGAGCTGTGGCAGGCCATGGCCCCCAAGAGCATGATCCTGGGCGGCATGAAGGAGGACGGCGCCGACGACCCTGTCCAGGTCTCGCGTCCCGTGCCTGTTTCGACCCAGCCTGTGGCGCCCGTCGAGGTGGCCAGGGAGACGGCTGTCAACGCCTAAGGTGGGCTTGGGGGGTGGATTTTCATGTATGGGTATACACACGCACGCTTGATGGTTGTTATGAGACTTGCTTCTGTTTGTTTGCTGGGTTTGTAGTTATGTAACCTCCATAAAATGGACACGAATGTCATGACACCTCTCATGTAATTGAGTTATCAATGTGATCTGGCCACACAGTGGGAACTGGTAATCTCAAGTGGACCCCACGAAAACACAGACCAATCCCCCCGCTTCCCCTACCCGACGGAAAACAGCGACATCGGAGCAAGACGCAATCCCTTCAACGCTGCGATTGGCAACATCCACGCCAGGCCGCCGCCACTGCTGAACAGGCGCCGCGTCCGAAATGAACGAGAGCTCGTCATCGACGCCGCCCGAGGAACCCAGCAACGAGAGCCACGATGCCGCGGCCGCAGTGCCCGTGCGCCCGTACCGCTCGCACAAGGTGCCCGCCTGCGAGCGCTGTAGGGTGCGCAAGCTGCGCTGCACCGTCGACATCAAAGACAAGCCCTGCCTGCTGTGCCGGCTCCACAGTGCCGAGTGCAGCCGCCGCCCTGGCGCTGGGGCCGCCGCCGAGCTGAACGCCTCCTCCTCGGCCGCCAGCGCTGGCAGCCGCCGGAATGACCCTGCCCGACGGAGAAGCCGCAGCCCCCCTGCGCCCAAGCGCCGCCGCACCACCACCGGCTCCGCCGACAGGCCGTCCCGTGTCCGCGTTTCGCCGCCTAGCCGCGCCGCCTCGGACGATGAGTGCCCCGGTGGCAGCGGCGGCGGCGGCAGCGGCGACAGGGCCTCGTATCGCCATCGCAACGCCGTCCGCGAGACCGAGGAGGCCCCGCACGACTCCGAGGCCTTCGCCATCGTCGGCCCCGAGTCGGCCGAGGACCTGCACGTGATCGAGCAGTACATCTCGGTCCAGAGCCAGGCCTCGGCCGTGGCGGCCGGCACGCCCGATGCTGCCGGTGCGAGGAAGCGGCTGTTCAACCTGGTCTCGAGGGACCCGGGCAACCCCGTCGTGTCGCTGAGCGTGCCCAGGTACCGCGCCGGCTTCAGGATGCACCGCGTCCCCGGCATGGCCCAGCTGGAGATCATAGAGCAGATCCTGGGACCCTTTACGGCTGAGTTGATCGACGTGTATGCGAGACACCTCCCTGTGCGCTGCTTCCTGATTTTTTATATACACACTGACCGACCCGGCCACCAGTTACTTTCGTAAAACACACCCCGCCTTCCCGATCCTGGACGAGAGCGCTTTCATCAAGGCGAGAAAGACGCGGACGATGCACTTGCTCGCGCCCACCCTGTTATGCTGGGTCTACGCCTCGTCGCTCATCTTCTGGGACACGTCGCCGGTTCTGCGGAAACACCCGAGGCCCGACGTCATGTACACCCTCAAGCAGGCCGTTTCCGCATTGCAGGAGGACTTTCACGCCGCGAGCCTGTCCACCGTCTACACGGGCGTCCTGGACCTCTCGGGCCGGCCTACCACCTCGGCCACGTACAACACCATGCTCAACGGCCGCGTCGTGGCCATGGCGCATCTGCTCGGCCTCAACCGCGACCCGGAGCGCTGGGACCTGGCCGACTACGACAAGCAGTTGCGCATCCGGCTCTGGTGGGGGACTCTGATCCATGACAGGTGGTCTAGCTTCGCCTACGGAGTGCCTCCCTGCATCGGCCAGAGCCAGTACGACGTCCCGCTTCCAACCCGCGCCACTCTCGCGACACCCGAGCTGGAATCGACGCTCGAGCGGGACCAGGCTGCACATTGCTTTATCGCACTGTGCAAACTAACCGAGATCCTAGGCGACATGTTGCCACTGCTGCACGACCTGCGCAGGTCCCCGGCCAGCAACACTTCCCGGAAACGCAGAGATCTCGAGAGTGACCTCGAGGAGTGGGAGTCTAACCTGCCCGACTATCTCAGGGAACACGGCCGGAACAGAGGTAGCAAAGCACCCGTGTCAGGGTCCAGTAGTTTACGTCTGGGATTTCTCGCCATGAAGATGTTGCTCTGCCGCATCAACCTCCGCGTGAGTGAGGAACGCCCCCTCCAGGTTGTGACTCGAGCTAATACGCGAGCTTTTTTGACAGGAGGTATCGAGATCGAACAACCCGCCGGACTCGGAGGAGAGGAGCCATCATCTGTCCAAGCTCCGGAAGACGGCTGAATCGGTCGTAGACTTTATCTGCTCACTGACGGAGCAAAATCTGGCCGAGTGGTGGTCGTCGTGTATGTTACAGCCCCTGAACCTGCATGTCTCTGCCTTGCTGGTCGCCATCCTAACACCAATGGACGTGCTGCAGATACTGCCTACCACCTTTCGTCCGTCACCTTCCTCCTGCTAAGATGCGCCATCGAGTCCACGGATGCTGGCGTCTCGGACTCGTGCCGGTCAAGCCTTGAGCGGTTACGTGTGAGGCTCCTCGAGGCAAGAGACAAGAGCGGCTGGGAGCTTGGGGACATCTGCCTGGCGCAAACGGAGGAGTCGGTGACAAAGGTGATCGACGCGTGCCACAACCACAACAACAGCAACAACAGCCAGGCGGGCACTCAGCCGTACAGCCCTTCTTCCCCGGCCGCGCCGTCGGTCAACTGTGGTGGCGTCGGGGTGGGTGTCCTACCTCTTGGCCTCCCACACTCCGCCGGCGTCCTGCCCCTGTCGGCCGCCTCGCTGCAGCAGGACCCGGGCATCATGCTCCCGGGAGGCGGCGCGGGGCCATACGTGTTCACGCCCCAGAACCTCGGGTCCTACAACGCAGTCGATCCCATAGGCTATCCATGGGCCGACCTGTGGGACATGTTCAATAGCGATGGGACTGTCCTGAACTAGTAGGAACGCGCATGTCTTGGCCATCTGGTACTGGTGCTGATGCTGTGGGTTGAACCGAACCCTCTTGGCGACCCGCCCCCGCACTGCTACCCCACCCCGACGGGAAACGCTGCCTTGCTGGCTGGGCCCTGAAGACTTCCAATAGACTTCAACCTTGCAATCAAATGGCTTGTGGCTACTCGGCCATGCGCACGGATAGACATCATAGAGCTACTAGCTTACACTTACAACATGCATTACAAGCACGTGGTTTCCCGAAGCGTCGCAATTCCAGCTGGTTGACGACTGGTGATATTCCTCAGTCGCTTCGGTCGAGGGAACGGGTTGGGAGCTAGCTAGGTACCTATCTTTTCCTACGGTCGCACCTCCCAAGCCGATAAGCGGACCCTCTATCCAACGGCTGCCAAGCTCGGCCCATGGCGATTGCCTCGTGTCTGTTCCCGAGGGCTGACGAAAAGGTGTTTATCAGATTAGCCATATAAACACCACGTAGTCACTCACACGTGTCGGGTGCCCTAGAGATGTTGTGAAGTGAACCACCCCCAAGTCTCCTAGTCTCTTCTTGCCTTAACAACACCCCCCAACCATGGCCGCCACCACCGGACCCTATGAGGGCGTCGACGCCGCGGCGCTGCAGCAGGCGGCCGACTCGTCGCTACTAGGCTACGGCACGGCCTTCAACGCCGAGATCATCACGCGCGCGTCGGGCGTCTTCCTCTACACGGCGAGCGGGCGGCGGATCCTGGACTGGACGTCGGGCCAGATGTCGTGCCTGGTCGGGCACGGCAACCCCGAGGTCGTCGAGGTGGTCCGGCAGCACGCCCTCCACCTCGACCACCTGTTCAGCGGCATGGTCAGCCCGCCCGTCATACAGCTGGCGGCCGAGCTCAAGAGGCTGCTGCCGCCGGGCCTGGGCCGGTCCATGTTCCTGAGCACG
This sequence comes from Gaeumannomyces tritici R3-111a-1, assembly GCF_000145635.1. Classification (NCBI taxonomy): domain Eukaryota; kingdom Fungi; phylum Ascomycota; class Sordariomycetes; order Magnaporthales; family Magnaporthaceae; genus Gaeumannomyces; species Gaeumannomyces tritici. The sequence goes on along the minus strand of NW_008804549.1, from coordinate 2,339,508 downwards.
GGCGGCGAGAGCAACGAGGCCGCCATCAAGCTGGCAAAGGTCGTGACGGGCAAGTGGGAGATTGTGGGCCTCAGCGCCAGCTGGCACGGCATGACGGGGCAGGCCGTGGGCGCGCAGTACCACTCTGGCCGCAAGGGCTACGGCCCGATGGTGCGTTCTTTTTTTTCTTTTTCGTCTTCTTCTTCATTAGGGACCAGCGATCGATCGGCGGCATAAGAGACTAACTAACCACATGGAAACGCGCGCCGACAGGTCCCAGGAAACTTTGTCCTCCCGGCGCCAAACGCGTACCGGTCCATCTTCCGCAAGCCCGACGGGTCCTACGACTGGGAGACGGAACTGGACTACGGCTGGTCCATGGTGGACGCGGCCTCGGCGGGCTCGCTGGCGGCCGTGATACTGGAGCCCATCCTGTCGTCGGGCGGGATGCACGTACTGCCCGACGGCTATCTGGCCGCCATGAAGCGGCACTGCGAGCGGCGCGGCATGCTGCTGATCTTGGACGAGGCCCAGACGGCGCTGGGGCGCGCCGGCGACATGTTTGCCTTCCAGCACCCGTCCAACGGCGGCGTCGTGCCTGACATCTTGACGCTGAGCAAGACGCTCGGCAACGGCCTGCCGCTCAGCGCCGTCGCGACCGGCGACGCCATCGCCGCGGCCGCCAAGGACAGGGGCTTCCTCTTCTACACCACCCACGTCAACGACCCGCTCCCCGCCGCCGTCGGGCTCAAGGTGCTGCAGCTCGTGCAGCGCGACGGGCTCGTCGAGCGTTCGGCCCGCTTCGGTGTCCGCCTGCAGGAGGCGCTGCGGGCCTTGCGGGCGCGGTATGCTTGCATCGGCGACGTGCGCGGCAGGGGCCTGATGGCCGGGGTGGAGATCGTGGACGGGCGCGACACGAAAAGGCCGGCCGTGGAGCTCGCCGACAGGCTGTCGGCGCGCATGTTCGAGCTGGGCGTGTCGGCCAACCTGGCCACCATGGCCTCGTTCGGCGGCGCCTTCAGGATCGCGCCGCCCATCACCATCACCGAGGAGGAGCTGGAGCTGGGCCTGTCGCTGATGGAGGAGGCGTTCAGGACGACCGAGGGGACGCTTCCCGTTGCGGCTGCTTGAGGGTCTGCCTGAGGGTCTGCCTAAGGAGGGTACGGTAGCTAGGGAGGTATATCTGTTTGTTACAAAGGTGTGACAAGCCGTCTGTCTGTTGCTTGCTGCTTGCTGCGTGCTGCCTGGTCGCGTTATTATAGCCTTTTTCGTAGGACATGCATCAATCATCACTAATCCAACTCAGCTAGCTAGCTGGGTCCTTGCTTTGTCGTACTGCCTGAAGAGCTCGTCCAGCTGCCTCATCCTTCTCACGCCGTCCTCGATCCGCGGCCAGTCGTCGTCCTCGAACATGATGCCCCGGCCGCCACCGCCGCCGCCTTGCCCTGCCGCCTCGCCCTCCTTCAGGCACTGTGTCCAGCGCCTCCAGAAGCGCTCGTACAGGCGGGCCACGATGCGCGCGCGCACGGGCAGCTGCCTCTGCCAGTCCTCCCAGTCCCAGTGCACGTTTACGACCTCGTCCCGCACATGGTCGTGCACCCGGATCGTGATGGTCTCGGGCCGCAGCCACCTGCGGCCCTGCTCGTCGGGCGCGTCCAGTCCCGCGGCCGCGTACGAGTCCGAGTGCAGGTAGGGCCCCTGGGGGCTCGTCACCAGGATCTCGCCGCGCTCGCAGTTGATGGTCCACACGAAGGCCGGCTCGCCCTTGAAGGGCGGGCCGGACCGGTACATTATGGACAGCGTGGCCCCGTCCTCGACCACGACGCTGCCGCCGCCCCGTCCGTCGGGCGACGAGCACCACCCGCCGCTCTGCTGCTGCCGCCCCGCAGCCAGCTGACCATGCAGGACAACAAGGTCCGGCACGTCCGACTCCATCTCGGCAGAAACCCCCTCCCCGCCGTCGCCGGCTTTCCCAAGCAGACGCATCGTGGACCGTTGCAGCTGCATGCGGCAGCGGACGGTGCCACGCTCGAACTCGCCCAGGACCTCATGGACGTAGTCGAGCACATGGGCCATGACCTCGGTGATGGGGCTGCGGCCGTCGGCGCGGTCGGCGCTGTGCGCCAGCGAGCGCGGGACCGAGTCGCGCGCGCCCATGGACCCGAAGGCGCGCACGTCGCTGCTCAGCACGCGCCCGACGCGGCCCGAGTCGAGCAGGTCGCTGATCTTGAGCACCACGGGGCTCAGGCGGCCCTGCAGGCCTATCATGCTGCTCTCGGCCCCGAGCCGCTTCCCGCCTCTCGCCTGCGCGGGAAGGAGGTGTAGGTGGTGGTGGCGGTCCGGCCCGTTGCCGTCATTGCTGCTGTTGCTGCTGGCGCCGCTGTGATAGTGGTGGTAGCCGTCGGTGGTGCTACTAGGGCTTTCGATGCCCGCGCCGACGGGCGGCAGGGCGTTGCGGCCGCACTCGACGTCGTCGGCTAGCTCGAGCGCCGCCGCCAGGCTGCCCGCGACAGGCCACTCGACGTAGGCGGCCTTGCCGGCGCGCAGCGAGGGCCCGACGGCGGCCGCGTGGGCGCGCGCCGTGGTGCAGCAGACGACCAGGTCGACGTTGGGGTCGGCGGCCAGCGCGGCCGGGTCGGCGTAGGTCTTGACGGTGGCCGCGTCGAATCCGAAGCGCTCGACCGTGGCCGCGCCGTCCTCGACGGTCGAGTTCAGCAGGGCCACGACGTCGTAGTGGGAGCGACCCAGGGGCGAGAGGAGGTAGGCCAGGTGCGACTCTTCGGCCCAAGAGCCCTTAGCCGACGGCGAAAGGCCGATGATAGCAACTCGGATGCGGGCCGCCATGGCTGCTGCTACCGCCGGCGCTGCTGGTGTTGGTGTTTTGTCGATGCTCGACATGCTCCCTGTTCTGGAGGAGGGCGGGAAAAGGCTGGATTTGAGCTCTCCGTCGTTCCTGCTTGCTTCTTACGCCTCCCGCAGCGTCGCTTCCGCCACGGCGCATCCGCCACACGCTAAGTCTCCACGCGCGTTGAGAGCTCCGTTTCCCATGCTTGGTGCGTGACGATCAGTGGCAAAAATGTCGGTAGGCCAAACGCTGGCCTAGTTTTTGGTTGCGTGGAGACGCCATGGCAAGATCCACAGTCACCTTGAAATGCCTTCCTCTTGTTTGCCGCTCCAGTGAGAAAGACTCAACAAGCGCTAGTCAGACCGACTCAGGTGGCTGTCCATTTGCAATACACTCACAGGCTGCGTGACTGTGCTCTGGAAAAGTGACTAGGCGGGCGTTTTGATGTTACAAGACGGGAGCCAGAGCTGTTCGTTTGCCGGTTGGGAATAAGTCCCGTCATTTGCGGGTTGGAAAGCTTGTCTCGGACGTAGTCAATTTAGCACCTGCCACACTTCCGGATTGGGAAGGTCCAGATGTTTGGCCTAAGCAAGCCGCTAAGCAATTTCGTAGCATGACGAATTTTGTGTCTCCCGGCTCTTAAAGCCTCTTTTATAAGTACCAGCTAACCATCTTCGCTGCCCTAATCCGATGGACAGCAGAGGCTGAGCAGATCATGACTGGCTGCCAGCTGGGAAAGAGCAGGCCCACCAATTTTGGAGGCCCGGTTCCTGAAACAACCCACCCAAGTTTGCCTTCCCGGGGCTAGGCTGCATGCGGTGGCCTGATCGTTGGCGCCAACGCCTCCTCGCTTACCATGGACAAAGACGGATGCGCCAAGTTCGGAGGGGTGTCGCCAAGATGGAAAGCGCCCCGCGAGGACGTGCAAAATCCCTGGGGACTGGCCCATCTCGCGTGCTACTGTGTACCCGATGGGGAATAAACGAGACGCACTGCCTGCGAGCCTGTCTGCTGCACTCAAGCCAACCAACCGGCTCTCTGCAGCTGCCTCGTAGCTTTCCCGGATCCTCGTCCTGGCCTGTCTCCCCGCATGACCGAGCGGTCGTTGTTTCCCTTTCCGAGGACAGCGTTGAGGATATATATCAGACCTTGTGCCATATGCATCTTTTGTCACCGACTCCAAGCACCAGGTGTCTGCCCAGTAGCCCATGTACTTTAGAACTGCGGTCTGACTTTTGGGGTCAGTCGCGCCTTCCCCCACCCGCTGAACTCCCACTCTCCAGCCCGCTACAGGGCGTGAACCACCCATATATTCATTGAATGAAGCTTGCCTGGCAATGCTACCTAGCACCTCACAGAGAGGCACTGTCAACTCATCGAGCTGATCGTGTTGGCGGAAAAAAAATTGAAGCTCGTTGACCGGATTCACCTTCAGGTCACACTACACCCTCTCCATATGAATACACACAACTCATATTCCTCCCGAGACAATACCTCAGACACTACCCTTCAGTGCGGCTATTTCTTCCGCAGCACCACCTATCCTCTCCCAATCCAAGACAGCGTGCAGTGAAAGACAAAGATAGTCATATCAGCCTCTCGCACTACTTATATCATCTTCCTCTCCCAAACACTTCCCTAGACCTAATAGCATCGTCATCTCAAAATGTCAGGCACCCAACAGCAGCTGAAGAACCATGTCGGCAACGCGATCGACAAGTTCGCAATGCGAGACCACGAGAGCGTCTCTTTCGACGACTGGCCGAACGCGCCTGGCGTAAGCATTGTCTTCCTTTTCCATCTCGCACAAATCACGAGCTGACCACCTGCACTCATCTGCTTCTACAGCTCATCGGTCTGAAGGAGGAGCGCGGTCCGATCGAGCTGAAGGTCTCGGGAGAGATCCCCGCCTGGGCCGCGGGGTCACTGTTTCGCACCGGCCCTGGAGACTCGGAGATCCGGGACACGCCAAACGGCACCCTCAAGATCTCGCACTGGTTTGATGGACTGGGACATGCTCACCGGTTCGACATCATCCCCGCGTTCCCAGCACCAGGTCCCAACGAGCCCCAAGATGGCGACAGCCAGAACCAGCAAAGCCAGAAGACCCGGGTCGTGTACACGTCCCGCCGCCAGTCGGACGACCTCGTCAACTGGATCAAGAGCAACGGGGACGATCGCCTGTTCTCGTTCGCCCAAAGGTCGGATCCTTGCGTCGGCCTTTTTGGCAAGGTCATGTCGACTTTCAAGAGGGCAAGGTTCGGTCGCACGTCTCAGGTCAGCCGTGGCCTCGAGAACATCGCCGTCACCGTAGTGACGCAGCCACCGGTACAACTGGAGAGGGAGGACAACCTCGTCCAGGCCAACAGCAGCGACCCCAACCCCGGCGAGCCGGCGACTTCTGGCCACCAGTCCAACACCATTTGGATGCTCACCGATACCAGTAGCATCAGTCTGGTTGACAAGACGACGATGGAGCGGGTGGGCATCTCCACCCAGAAGCAGCTTCATCCAGAGCTCGCAGGTCCCTTCTCCTGCGCACATGCGGCTCGCGACCCGGTCACTGGCGACATCTACAACTACAACCTGGAAGTTGGCCCGAACCCAACAGTAAGTGCAGCTCGCCCTGATACCCCATATCTTTGGAAATTGTCCTGGTACGCACATGGCCAGAAGGAACGACCGTTGTCTCTGACACTGGACGGCCGATATAGTACCGCATCTTCCGCATCGATGCGGCTAGCGGCACCACCGAGATCATGGCCAGGTTCGCCCACCGGTCCCTTGGCCCCACCTACATGCACTCGTTCTTCCTCACCGAGCGCCACGTCATCCTCTGCCTGCCGGTCGCCCAGATGGGCTACAAGGGCGCCGCCATGATGGTGTACGGCAACGTCGTCGAGTCGCTCGTGCCCTTCGACCCCAGCCAGACCACCAAGTGGATCTTTATCGACCGCACCGCTGCGAGGCGCGGCGTCATCGCCGTCCGAGAGACCCCGGCCATGTTCTTCTTCCACACCATCAACGCGTGGGAGGACTACGACGCGAGCCGCTCCGGCGGACAGCAGGAGAGCACCCCGGCAGAGCCCAAGGGCCGCGAGACGGAGGAGCACGACGCTGCCAAGTCTGCGGGAGATGCTGGTACCGCGAGCAAGGACGATGCGATATGGCACGTCACCTGCGACATGATCAACTACGACAGCCGCGACATCCTGGACGGCCTGTACTTTGACGTCATCCTCAACCGCGACGGCGCCGGCGACGCCTTCTGGCGCGACCCGGAGCGGCGCGCAAACTCGCAGCCCACCCTGAGCCGCTACACCTTCTCCATCCCGGCCTCGGGCCCCGGCACCAACCAGGCCGGCGTCGCGATAACCACGCCCTGCATCTGGCCCTCTAGGGAGAGCCACCAGGGCCTGGACGTCAAGTCGCGCCTAGACCCGGCCTGGCCCGGCATGGCGGGCGGCAGGGTCCTCCGGGTGCCAAGCCCCAGGGTCGGCGAGCTGCCCGTCATCAACCCGGCAAAGGCCACCAGGCCGCACCGCTACGTCTGGTCTCAGGCCACGCGCGGCCTCAACACCATCATCGACGCCCTCGTCAAGACCGACATGGAGGCCGAGTACGCCGGCCGCCCCGGCGCCACCTTCTGGGAAAACCCGCACGGCCACACCCCCGGAGAGCCCATCTTCCTGCCCCGGCCCCGCGGCGCGCCCCCTCTGGTGAAGCCGGTGGCGGGAGGGCCCGCGACGCAGCAGTCCAGCTCGTCGTCGTCCTCCTCCTCCTCCTCTTCGTCCTCGTCGTCGTCCTCGTCGGCGTCCGATGCCGACCCCGCCGTCGCCGGTGCCGCCGACGCGGAGCCCGAGGAGGACGACGGCTGCCTTCTGAGTGTGGTCCTCAACGGCCACAAGGGCACGAGCTACCTCGTGTGCCTCGACGCCAAGACCATGGTCGAGGTCGGCAGGGCCGAGCTGGATTTCCCGGTTGGTATCGGCTTCCACGGCGCCCACGTCAAGGCCGAGCCCAGGCTCTAAACCAGCTATCGCCCGGAACTTGGTTGGTGGCAGCTGGCGCTTTGCGGAATCCTGCCTTTGCTTAAATAGCGGTTGGCCGAGGCGACCTTCTTTTGTCAAAATAGCACGCTTCATAAATCAGCACGGAAGGCGTTGGTTTTTTGCTTTTTTTTAAAAAAAAAAAGATCTTGGGCAAAGGAAGCAAACATAAATGTAACAATAGATATTTAATACGTTGATTTAAAATCGCCTGCATTCGAATTGCTAAAGTGCAATTATGTAGTGTCCTGGTTGTAATGTGTGATTGCCTTTGTAGGGTTAATATTTGGCACTGCAAGTGCTATGTTGGCTTCGAAGGCGGAATTGCAAATGCAAATGGGATTTTGGGTAAAACATTGAATGGTTACAGATATGGGTGCATACTAAAACCGAAAGATGAATGTTTAAACTAAAATAAACCCTAGATATAAAATGTTTGTACATTTGCCTTGGCCAAATCTTTGGCACCACCGCACTTTTTTGGGCAACGAGGGCAGCTGCAGCGGTAGCCGTCCAAAATATGAATAACCCTTCGGCCCATTGGGATTTAGTGAAAACTCGTATCGACCAGCACTTAACCCATTTGTTACGGCAAATGAGGCATTGAACGCGGTCGGTGGCTCTACGTTGTGAGACACCAGCTCCGGCGATGACCCTCCTTGGGGCCGCGGCGCCAAGCGCCAGAGGAAGGAGTCAGCGCGCCGTGGGACCTTAAATTGGACATGGTAGTATCATGGGTTCCCTCGTTTTCCCGCCCACCCAGTTCACTGTATGCCTGCGCATTCTTTTCCCCCTTACATTTGACGTTGGGCTTCCATGGAGGCATTTTCACCCGACGATATAAAGTCGAGGCTGAGGATTTGCATTTGTTGGCATGAGGGCTGGGTCGAGGCATTTTCACATCGGCAGGGAATGGGTGAGGCTTCATGGCGGTTCATCAGGCCAGCCGGCACTGCCCCAAGCTCCAGACATCGCTGCTAATCTCAACCATCTTGTAAATGGAATGCTGTACAACCAGCAGTTCATACCTTTTGCCCTCCTTTGGCTTACACTTTGTTTCCATTTGTAAGTCATTGCCAAAATTGACTGTTAAACCACCGCCTAAATCTCGTTACAGCCGGAGGCAAATGCAGAGCATCTGGTGCGGGCATGTTTTTCTCTTACAGCCAGCGCTTCCCAGTTTATTCGAACATTGGCATCCCGTTCAAGCTCCTGGGGCGATGTCACCCAAAAGTTGACTTATGTGGTTGGGCGCGCGCCCATATTGGCCGTGTTCTGCTGGGACATCGCTCGGCGCTCTCGGTAGTCCCGCTCCTCCTGTGCGTGCTCCACCAGTATCTGCCATCCCATCTGCCTCAGCCGCTCCAGGAATTCCACTGGCTCAAGCTGCAGTACATCCTGCTCGAGGTACTTTTCCTACAGCTTCTGGATGCTCTGCTCCAGCTTCTCATCCCAATCTTGCTTCAGTGGATGGTACTGTTTCTCCAACTGAAGGAGATTTTGCCACAGCTGATATGGCCGCCCCCCTCAAAGAGATCTAGATTTGCAACTGCAAGAGATTCGGTCCTTTCCACCACTCTGAACCACAAAACCAAGCCATTTTCGCCCCGGGCCTGGTTTTGTAGCGTCTCATCCTCGTAGCCATGGTTGGTCGAGGTGCGAGTTCCCAAGACTTTTCAGGTAACAATGGATCTCTATTGCGTTGGAATGCCCCGGTTCCTGAACTCGAAGAATTCTGGGCGGTGAAAATCTGCCACTGGCATATGCACAAATTTCGGTCCCGAGCCGCGAACAAAGGGATCTTCTTTCCGCCCCAGGGTCTCGAAGCCGCGCGTGCAAAGCCACCCAGCGGAATCCGGCTGTCGATTGCCGGGCCAGATCTCGGATGACGTCCAATAAAGGGCGAAACCCGACATTGTTGAGTCTAGACCTTAGCATGCCTTCGAGTGCGAGACCAACGAGCTTCTGGCCTTGCGAACCTCAACGCCAAGCGCAGCACCTTTTTCAGCCAAATACTTGCCCACGACAGCCTCAAGCCAAGAACCGATGGAATCCACAAGTCAATACGTGACTGAGGTGGCTTTCCTGGACTTGAGAAGATATGGTAGATGCTCACTGGGCATGCTAGGTATAAGACGCCAGTATGTCCAGACTCTCAACCACCATCCGAAACCCTCGAGATCTCCAGCCACCAGCACCGAGCTCCGAGGCATCATAGGCACTACCTTTCCTGCACTTGACCCAGTTGAGCGAAAAGACTCCTCCAAGGTCCCAAGATATCCCGTGTGAATATGCAGGCTCTCGTCCTCACCCTCGGCGTCTTCGCCGCCATCCCCACCGTCCTGGCGAACACGAACGCCAAGGCCACTGCCTGCAATGCCAACAACTGCGCCCGCGACGTGACGGGCACCCGTGAGGGGAAGCTGCCTCTGCTCGAGGTCCGCAAGACAGACTGCGCCAACTTCATAACGGCCACTGTCTACGCCACCCCGTAAGCACCTAGATCCCAACGACTGGCGGATAGCCTCGTCCCCCGAGAGGCCCAGAGCCCTTCACTGACCGTAGATGCTCCACAAACCACAGCACCGCCACGCCGCAGAACGTGGTGTACAACCGCAAGATGAAGCGCGACCCCGTCACCGTCAAGGGGCAGACGGTGCCATCGTACATCAAGCAGTGCAACGCCAACATGGCCTCGTACGCCAGCGCCTGCTCCTGCTGGGGCTACACCTCCACCACCATCACGGTCACTACCCCGACGACCCCCGTCGGTCCGCCGCCGCCGTCGACCTGAAGGGCGTCCAGTGGGCCTACTACGCGCTGGAGGAGGGCTCAGGCTCCGGAAAAGTCCCGTCAGTAAACCTCCACTCCCTTTCCTTCCGACAAAAAGATTGCGCACGAAAGGTTGAAGGCTGACATAAAAGCAACACAAATATAGCGCCTATGCGCACTGGGGCAACTTTAGTCCCGACAACATCAAGGGCCTGACCCCCTTCAGTACCGGCTGGGGCAAGCGCCTGTCGATCGGCAGGGGTCAGGAGGAGTGCGTCAACACCCCGGCATACGTCAACGGCGAGGCCCAGACCGCGGGCTCGCACCACACTTACGCGGTCCTGCAGGCGCGCGGCTACATCCTCGCGGACCGGGACGCGACCTACCACGTCTACTTCAACCGCGCCAACGAGATGCTACAGGGCTAGTTCGAGGACGAGGCCAAGGGGAACTGAAGCTCGGACAACGCCCGGCTGACCACGGGCCGCTACGTCTACCGAGCCTTCGTAGCCAGGGCCGGCGACGTCATCTCCTTCCGAATTCTGTTCGTCAATGCCCAGGAATGCTACGGGTTCGACTTTGTGATTTACAAGGAGACCCCCGGCCAAGTCGCCTGGGACGCGGTGCTAGCGTCCGCTTACGACAACGGCTCCAACAACATCGTCCAGAGCTGCTCTGGTGCTCTGGAAAGCAAGGCTCCGGCGTTCCCCGACTGGAAGCTCGAGGGCCAGGGCTCGGTGGCCGTGCTCTAGTTTGTCTGGACGACTTTGGCGGAGTGTCAGGCAAAGCCTTCTTTCCTAGATATACATATCATCCGTCGCAAAACTGTGTAGCTCAACGAGGCCTTTGTCGTTTGTGTCTGGGCGGAGACTTGACCAGCTATTTCCGGAAACTGTCCTGGGATGAATATTGTACCGCGTTCTCCTGTCGCGGCCGTAGCAAATGTCATAGCCGCATCACTGCTAAGTACCGAGCCTTCTATAGCCTAAGCATTTTTGGATGATTGCGAAACCTGTCTCACAACTCACGCAAGAATCAGCACTTCGTGTCACAAGATATAGCACTGAACACAGTTCCCATCGATCAAGACGCCTCCAGGGGATGCTCCTCTCCACGCTCCTCGACGATCCCAGGATGGTGGAGGTCCCTAACTAACACTGGGCAATAAGTTGGTGTGGCAGGCCGTCGGCAAGCTCGATGCGCTGGACTGACACCGAGCTGCCCGAAGTAGTGTCCTGCGACCGGACCTGATTCTCGCCCCGGAAGGTGACTACACGTTGTTGGCGGCATCGGTTATCGACATCGAGGAGTGAATCAACTAGAGGGGGATGCTATGGCTGACGACTGGATGACGGTTGCAGCTCGAGTATTTATCGCCGGTATTGACGTGCAGGAAAAAGGGTCGTCCGAGTAAAATACTCGTAGCCTAGGAGTGAAGAGCCACCAGGCCACACCCCTGCTCCACTCTCCGCCTAGGGATATCCTCCACGTGCATTTTTTTCCTGAATCCCTGCCAAAGATCCATCTTCAACAGGCGGCTACAACACTAGTATTGCAGCTCTTTAGGGCTCAGGATCTGTAATCTTCAACGTGCCTACTATCACTTCGCCTTGTTGTGGGCCATATCTCCTCTCACTTCTACGAGGCCATATCGTCTCTCTCTTCTGCGAGGATCCCGCTCCAGGGGCTGAACTGGCGGGTTTGGAGTGGGTTCAAACCCCTTTCTCCCTCGAGCCTCGATGGGCCGTCGACCCCGACATCGATTCCATCCGGCACACGATCGAGTCGCTGCTGCCAGGCCAGAAAACCGTCATATCATTCCTTACGCAGGAGCCTTCAACAAGGTCTACGACATCGCGACGACAACCAGGCTCTCGTCCTGCGCATGCCCTGCCTGTCGACCCGAGGCACAAGACGCTGAGCCAGGTAGCGACGATCGCACACAGCGCAACTCGAGCTAATCCGGTCGGGTTCGAATGGATTCTCATAGAAAAGCTCCCCGGGAAGACCCTCTCAATCTCCTGGGTGGAGATGGACTTCTCAGCAAAGGAGCGCCTGGTCAAGAAGATTGCGGCTCACTACGCCGACGTGTACGGTAACCAGCTACGCGGCATCGGGAACATCTACCCGGACGTGTCATCATCCCCGCTCCAGGGCGAGGAGCCACCAGCCTTCCAGCGGATCGTATCCATGCCGTTCTTCTGGGGGGACCATATACGGCAGGGCGTTCCTCGGGACCCCTTCCCGTCGAGCGTAGAATGGATATTCGCTCACTTGTCGCTTGACGAGCATGACTGCCGCTCCGCCCTCGCAAAATACGGAAGCGGAGATGGTTCGACGAGAGACGACGATGCAGTGGAGGATGCACAGAGGACGCTGGGGACACTTGCAGGAATCGGGACTGGCAGGCCACCAAGCAGGATAAAATCTCAGGCAGGTTCAAAAGCGAGCACATACGACCATATCCACTGGAATATACGGGATCCCGTCCGCTCTCCCCTAGTCAAACCAGTGAGGGCCGAACTAGTACTCAGGTGGGTGACCACTGGGGAATCCTCGGTGTTGTATGTTTTTTTTTTATATTTTGCCAAATATATTCCCTCCTGGGTATCACCCACCGCCAGGCTCAAGTCGTCCATCCGCAACTTCTTCCCGTGCTGGGGCTTAAACTCCGAGTTCTCCGTGCTGCCCCACGACGACCTGTCTCAGCACAATATCCTTGTCGACCAAGACGGCGGCCTCACAGGCGTGGTAGACTGGGAATGCGTGTCGGCAGCACCCCTGTGGAAGGCGTGCGCCTATCCGTCTTTCCCGGAAGCCCGACCGAGAGGAGATGCCCCTGACCAAGCCATATACCAACGTGGTGCCGACGGAGAGCCCGATAGCTTGTACTGGGATCATCTGAGAGAGTACGAGTTGACCAAGCTATGCAGCTGCTTTCTTGGCGAGATGCGCCG
>NW_008804549.1:2309166-2326886 GCF_000145635.1 Gaeumannomyces tritici R3-111a-1 | reverse complement strand
GTTTCTCAAGGCGTTCTGGAGGTGCTCGTCCAGCATGCGCGTGCGAAACATGTCTTGATCTACCAGCTCCCGCAGCTGCCCTAAGACCAAATCAATATGAAAGCCATTCATGAGGAGCGGTCATGACTTACTGCTCACGAGCCTCAATCTGAGGGCACGGTTGAGCGACCTCGCCCTGATAGCGAAGTGGATGATCCGCTCGCCGAGTTCCGTGGGCAAGGATTGAAAGTCAAAGATGGCCATTGTGCACTGCTTGACGATAGGTGTTGTCGAGATGGTGTTGATGTGTCTGTGTTGGATAGGTAGGCTGCAATGTGAAAATGCTGCTGTGGCGATGGGATAAAACTGTACCTAGGTAGGTAGAGGTAGGTACCGGGCTTCGACCACCTTCTTTGTTTGCTTCATTTTTTGCCCAACTTTTGGTATTATCTGCACAGTTTCATGTCGAGAACAATACATACGACCATACCCACTGGAATATACGGGATCCCGTCCGCTCTCCCCTAGTCAAACCAGTGAGGGCCGAACTAGTACTCAGGTGGGTGACCACTGGGGAATCCTCGGTGTTGTATGTTTTTTTTTATATTTTGCCAAATATATTCCCTCCTGGGTATCACCCACCGCCAGGCTCAAGTCGTCCATCCGCAACTTCTTCCCGTGCTGGGGCTTAAACTCCGAGTTCTCCGTGCTGCCCCACGACGACCTGTCTCAGCACAATATCCTTGTCGACCAAGACGGCGGCCTCACAGGCGTGGTAGACTGGGAATGCGTGTCGGCAGCACCCCTGTGGAAGGCGTGCGCCTATCCGTCTTTCCCGGAAGCCCGACCGAGAGGAGATGCCCCTGACCAAGCCATATACCAACGTGGTGCCGACGGAGAGCCCGATAGCTTGTACTGGGATCATCTGAGAGAGTACGAGTTGACCAAGCTATGCAGCTGCTTTCTTGGCGAGATGCGCCGCCTGGCCCCGGAATGGGTCTTGGTCTTCGAATATGCCGAGTCGAAGAGGGATTTCTACCTCGCCGTCCAGAATTGCGACAACGAGTTCTTGAGTGGAGACATCATCGCCTGGCTCGACGAGGCCGCCATGGGGCTTTACGAGAGACGCGGCCTCCGGGATAGATTTGACCAGCCTTGAACAACAGTATTAACCGATTGCAACCATTCATTCTCGATGCTTGACAAGAATGTTAACCACATGTAAGGGGACCTTATCATAACCACCAAGAAGGCGAATTCTAAGAGCTTGGCTTCGTTAGACTTTATGCTTACAAGATTCGCTTGGGCATAAAGCGCCAATCGTAGGTATGCAACAGTACAGCGGTACAGACCTCATCTTATTATCACGATAGCCATCGCTGAACGGCATCATGCTGCTATCGAGGGCACGGGAGAGGGAAATTGTAGCTAACACCGTGCCGCAAGTTATGGCTGCGGCAGAAAAGAGACTGGAGGGGGAATCCGTTCGGGAAAGTAGAAGAACAACGACACCAAAGTCCAAAGTTGACATCAAGGCACGTTCGTTTTTTATACATTCTCCAGGATGATGAGGTAGGCCTTCAACACGGGCAGTTGTGTAGAAATAGAGGCGGGATCACGCCGACCAATAGAAACAGCGCCGAGATGAGGCATCAAGGCTCTGCCCACGATCTGCGGGGTTCCCAAACGCGCCCCTCTACTTTTCCTCATCAGATATCCAGCAAAATCTGTACGTGCCACTGGCAATCATCAAGACGAACTCATGGACGAAAACTTCCAGTATCAGCCTCTCCCTCGCAGCGATGGCCTCCGGATTCTCCATCTGGAGGCCTCGAATGAGTTCGACTCGGAACTAGTTGGCACCCTTTCGTCGGTGCCATTTTCGGCCACGCCAGCCTACGTAGCACTTTCGTACACATGGCAAGACCGCGACGTATCCCACGCCATGGTCCCGTTGCCCGCCAGCCTTCGGGGTTCAGAGACCCCCTTTCTGCGCCTGAGAAACACTAGCGGTGGTGGGGAGTCTCCAGGAGAGAAGGCTCCTACTCCGGGTGAGAGGCCTCTTGGGGCCCGATTCCCCATCGGCCACAACCTGGCCCTCGCACTGCTCCATCTTCGCCCGCGCGGCGGCCCCCCTCTTCCCCTGTGGATCGACCAGGTCTGCATTAACCAGATTGATAACGCCGAGCGCGCCGCCCAAGTCGCTCTCATGAGCTTCATCTACCAACGCACCCGTCTGGTCGTCTGCTGGCTAGGAGTCGCCGAGTGGTACGGCGACACTAGCGGCTACTGCTCCTTTCGGGATATCTTCAGCTTCGTTGAAGACGCCAGGAGGAATGAGACGAGATTATTGCCGGGCTTTGACCCCATCCCCCGCGGCACCGCCCCAGGTGCCATGGAAGACCTTCGCTCGATCCACGACATGGAGCTCTACCAGCTGCCGGCCAATAGCAAGATCGACCCGCTAAACCCGTACTGGCAGCGCATCTGGATCGTGCAGGAAGTGTGCCTGGCGCCCCGGGTGGTCTTTATGCAAGGCCCGTACGCTTGCGACCAGGTCCAACTGGCGAGCGCACCCCGCCTGACGCACCACGCGGCCCAGCCCGCCGGCACAGACAAGGACTGGATCCAGAGGCTGGTCGAGGCGAGGGCGGGCCGTTTCAGCGACGCGATGAGACTCGAGGCGCTAGTCGAGAGGTTCCGGGAATCCGGGTGCCACGAGCTGCGGGACAAACTGTTCGCCCTCGTGGGTTTGGCCAACGATGCATGGGCTGTCGCGGGAGGGTCCAACGGCGTGGCAGCCGAAAAGAAAGATGCGAAGCGCAAGAGTAACAGTAGGCGCAGGGGTGGTAGCCGGCGCAAGGGCGGCGGTAGGAACCCAACCCCAGAGCCAAGTGACGGCAGGCTCTCCATTGACTATGAGCGGTCCTTTTTCGACATCTGGTGCGAAGCCGTCAAGTTTTTTCTAGAGACAGCCACGCCGATAAAGGGCTTCTGCGAACATCCATTTGAGACGCGGGATGAACGAGAGGCCAAGGTTGTTCGATTTGCCGGGATACTGCAGCAAGCATTCGCGGGCAAAGTCCAAGAAGAAATGGCATCGAGATCTGAGATCAAGATAAGGCCCGGGCACGGTGTTATGACCAAAGGCTATATCGCGGGAAGGATTCTACATCTGGGCCCTTCCTACGACGAATATACCGGTTCGCACTTGAAGCACTCCCAGTGGCTTCAGAGCTGGTCTCGCTACTATACCGACCATGGCGATCTGGGAGAGTTGAGAAAGATGGAGGAGCAGTTCTCCATCAAGATCATCGAGATGTACACCGACGCGGATGTCGCAAGGGTGAAGGCCTTTGAGCACGACCTCACTTGTGCCCTTTCGCCCCCGACGCAGCCCATTAGTGGAAAGGAGCTTGCCAGTGCTGCAAGTGTGGGACGGGCGTCCCTACAGCGTCGTGCAGCCTCGCTGCAAGTATCCAGCCGCCTCCCACGGCGCTTCCTAGGAAGCGACTTATGCATAGGGATGGTGCCTGGGGAGGCTCAAGTGGGAGACGTGATCCTGAGGTTCTGGAACTGCGACGCAGCCGTCGTAGCCAGCACTACTACCCACAGAATCTCGCAGCCGTCTGGTGCTCAGCACACAAAAGGGGGCAAGCGGGTGGTCGCGAATATGGACGTTCACACCATTATCGGACGCGCCGACGTTGCCGAGCTGACATCGCGGTTGCCCCAAGATGCCAGGGCGAAGGATAAGATGGGGTTTCACGAAGCCATTTCCGAGGACGGGGAATCCGTGGCTTCAGACACATCCTCAAACAGAAGTCATAGAGTCGACATATACATGGACTTTGTGACGCTGCAGAAGGTGTCAGAAGCGATAGTGATCGGCGAATGAGAGCTGGATGTTCGCCAACCCGGGCTGTTTGGCACATCTACTTAAATCAACCATGTGTCATGTTCTTTTCCTGTATTATTTTCCCGAGTTTTTTTTGGTCGGTAATGAGCGACTATCAAATCAGGCCCTTCCGGTAGATGCATAAGCTTAGAGTTGACAATATAGGCATCGGTTCTGGTTATCGTTCGGCGAGATTAACTCAGTCCAAGGACATGCTCAATGCGGAGGTCGTCAGACGCGGCGCGTAGTGAGGCGGCAGAGAAAGACACGGTCAGCCGGTTACATTGACGTCACCGCCCCGTCGCGAGGCCCAACCCACAAATAAGCCGAAGATCGCTAAGATGACCCAACACGTACACGCACGCGCACAACGCCTGGACGAGACGGATACCTAGACAGATACACAGCAGGTCTTTAATGCGATGACACCCCCTCGCGCGCAGCTCTCAGCCAGTGCTTTCGCTGTTGGACGTTTGCAGCCAAGGGTCGACCGCCTGACTGTTTCGGTGTGCGGCTCCAATCCCGACCAAGACCGTTGGGCCGCCTTGGGAGACCTGAGACACCGCGGGAACTTGTGGGACTTTAGAGGGGAGGGGAGAGGGGGGTGCGTGACGGGCTGGGCTGCTCCTTAGTGTTGACATCAGGACACAGAAGATCACCTTGGTATCAGCCCAAGGGAGAGAGCTCGCATGTCGGTGTGTGCGCGTGTTGTGTCAGTCACTTCTACTCGGCTGCCAGCGTGGCCATCCATGGATACCTAGCCCAAGTTTGGTTGAGGCCCATTGGCGCGGGGGGCAGAGGCTGCCGATTGGTTCCACGTTTACCAACCGTCCCAAAACGGGTGATGGTGGGACGCCCGCCCAAAAAGATGGGATGTAGAAACAGCGCAACAGCAAGAATGGGAAGGTGTCACTGTGTGTTTGGCGACTGTATGGAGACCCTCCCCAAGCCACATTCGAGAAGGCAGGCGGCTTTCGGCTGGACGCTTTTGGGGTCGTGGCAAATGGCAAAAAAGGGTGCAGGGCAAACGGCGTCGATTCGCCAATTGGTTCGGGGAAAAGCTGGGCTGTTGCTACTTCTGGATGGCCTTGATCGTGGATCGAGCTACCACCTCGCCGGACTGGGATGTTTGTTCGCTTGTTTCCATTTGGCTTCTTTTTGCTGTTCTTTGCGCTAATGAGGTCCCTCTCTAGTGATCCTTCGTGTTGTTGTCCGTCTGTCCCCTTTCATCATCTTGCTGCCCTGGGCATCAATGCAATTTTTCACGTTGCTCCAGCCTCTTTCCCGAGATTTCCACGCCGGCGGCCAAAAATCAAGGCCTAATCCATGCTCGTGCCATGTTCCTGATCGGAGGCTGGGGCTGGCTGGCATGGAAGGCTGGCGACAAAAAGACAACGGGTGGGCCGGACGGACAGCGCATCTCCCATCCATCATCCATGGTGCGAATGATACCACATCGTTTATTCACCCGGTCTGTTCTGCATCAATCTGTTTCCGCGCGGCCTGCTTTGCATGACGTGAGGTTCCATGGCAGGCGAGAAACGAAACGAATTACTGCCGACTGCGGCCTCCCAAGCCGCCGTGCCTCGGACTGGGGAATCCTTGGGTTCCATCATTGAATTGATGCCGTCTGTGCTTTTTTTTTTTCTTTTTCTCTTTTCTCCCTTGCCATCGTCATGCCGAGTGTGGATTGATTACGCCCCGCGCGATTTTGGGGCCCTACCCTGCATGACAATTGTACCCTGGCTCGATAGTCGGAATCGATTTTTCGTCTTTCTCCTGTGCCCAGATTAGCATGAACTCGCAAGCGCCGCCACCCCACCTGCTATGGGATGTTTTATTTTATTTTACCTCGTGTATCTTGCTCTCCACTCATAGTGACCTGCTCCTCCTGATGGGGCCCGCAAAAATCGGCAGTGTGGGACGCGTCGTGAGAAGGGGAAAAAAACAAGCCATGCCGTTCAACCGGTAGTCAGATCCTCACCCATCCTCCTCCTCTCCGTCCCGCCAGCAAGCCCGGTGCCAGCACGAGGTCCCGTTCTGGGCCTCCCCTGGTCCACGTAGTCCCCGGCACCATGACACTACGCCAGTCCACCTACCCGGACCCCAACGGAGTTGGGCTGGGTCGAGCTTCCTTGTCTTGGCCTTTCGACGACCGGGCTGGGCTCGGTTCGTGGCCAAACCGGCGCAGCTCTGCAGCTTTTTCGCCTAGCAGGAGTGCATGCATACGCCTGCCTGTCACTTGCTCCATGCTGCATGGGGGGTGGGCAGCGTCGCTGCTGAGCAGAGGAGGGTACACAGAAGCGGTCGCAGGCAGGAGCAAGTTTGCCTGCTTGCTGCTACGTCGTGTTGCAAAGGCGAGGTTGGTGCCCAGGAAAAAAACGCACGGCGACGGCAGGCTGACAGGGTTGTTGCGGTGTGCGCCAAATTCCCACTGGGCCCGTCCTACAATACGTACTTGAATGCCGTGATTGTGCACCTCGATTCCATGTCACTTGTCTTGTTTCCCCTTTCTCTGTTTTCCCCGTCCCCCGTGGCCTCTGCTGCGAATCTGTTTGTGCATTGGTATCTTTCTTGTGCTTTTTTGTCATCAGGTGGCGATACCTGATCTCAGGGCAACCTCAACCTCCACCCGAGTCCCTCGCTTGCTTGCCTCGCCGCAACACTTCTCGGCGGCGATCCCCAACCATAACCAACCAGTTTGCTTTTTAGTTGCATGTTTTTTTCTCCTTTACCCTATCTGCTCTCTTTCCATTTCCTGCCTCTCCGGGCAGTCCCTAAACCTAAAATGGGCAACAATCCTTCCTCGCTGCAGAGCTGCCTCAACCAGGTCTGCGCAGGCCAGACCGGATGCGTTGGGTATCCGGCTTTTAACGGTGATCCACTGTACCAGGTCGCCTGGGTGAAGCCGTACAACCTCGATAGCTCCGCAGCCGTCAACCCCGTCGCCGTCGTCAGGCCACGAACGACCGAGCAGGTGGCCGGCGTCGTCAAGTGCGCCGCCGCAGACAACAAAAAGGTGCAGGCAAAGTCAGGAGGGCACTCGTACGGGTATGTCGGGTATCTTGAGCAGTACGTGTAGTAAGCTAATGGTGATGCTAACATGACATTGCCGTCTATAGGAACTATGGTGGGCAGACCTACGCAGCTGGGAGTGGAAAGTGCACACGGAAACTAACACGCATTTGCCATTCTTCTCAGGCCTCGGTGGACCAGGTGCCACGGATGTGGTGGCCATTGATATGACCAACTTCCAAAAGTTCGAGATGGACAAGTCGTCATGGAAAGCTACCATCGGAGCCGGCCATAAACTCGGCAAGGTCTCGGAGCTGCTCTACAAGAACGGCGGCAGGGCCATGGCGCATGGCGTGTGCCCTGGCGTTGGCATCGGCGGGCACGCAACCATCGTATGTCATCCCTCTTTCTTCTTCCGAATCCGTCTGTTGCCCAGCCTGTTGACTTGAGAATTTGCTCGCCTGTTTCACGGACAGGGAGGACTTGGCGCCATGTCTCGCATGTGGGGATCGAGCCTTGACCACGTGCTCGAGGTCGAGGTGGTGACGGCAGACGGCAAGATCCAGCGGGCCAGCGAGACGCAGAACTCGGACCTCTTCTTCGCCATCAAGGG
This sequence comes from Gaeumannomyces tritici R3-111a-1, assembly GCF_000145635.1. Lineage (NCBI taxonomy): Eukaryota > Fungi > Ascomycota > Sordariomycetes > Magnaporthales > Magnaporthaceae > Gaeumannomyces > Gaeumannomyces tritici. The sequence continues at coordinate 2,319,381 of NW_008804549.1, read as the reverse complement.
CGCCGGCGGCAGCTTCGGCGTGGTGACCGAGTTCGTCATGAAGACGCACGCGTCCTTCGGCGAGACGGTGCAGTACATGTACTCGTTCACCTTCACGTCGATGCGCGACCAGTGGCGCACCTACAAGGCCTGGCAGGACCTCATCGGCGACCCCAAGCTCGACCGGCGGTTCGGCAGCCAGATCATCATCACGCCGCTCGGCTGCATCATCCAGGGCACCTTCTTCGGGTCCCGGTCCGAGTTCGACGCCACGGGCATCGCGTCCAAGCTGCCGTCGACGCGCAACAGCACGCTGCAGGCGCGCGACTGGCTTGGCACGCTCACGCATAACGCCGAGTCTGAGGCCCTCTATATCTCCAACCTGGCCGCTCCCTTCTACTCCAAGTCGCTGGGCTTCCGCCAGGAGGACCTGCTATCCGAGGACGCCATCAAGTCCATGTTCAACTACATTGCCGACACGAGCTCGGGCACGCTCGTGTGGGCCATCATCTTCGACCTCGAGGGCGGCGCCATCAACGACGTGGCCATGAACGCGACCGCCTACGCCCACCGCGACAAGACCATGTTCTACCAGAGCTACGCCGTCGGCCTGCCCAAGGTCTCGAGTACCACCCGCAGCTTCCTCACCGGCTTCCACGACCGCATCGTCAAGTCCATCCCCTCACAGTCTGACGTCGCCACGCTCTATGCCGGATATGTCGACCCGGGGCTGGGCGCCAATGCGCAGCCGCAGTACTGGGGCTCCAACTATCCGGCCCTTCAGCAGATCAAGGCCAAGTGGGACCCCAAGGACGTATTCCGCAACTACCAGAGCGTCAAGCCGGCATCCGGATCATCGAGGTAAGACTAGACAAAGACACGAATGGGGAAGTCTTGGGGTGTGGTTTCATTTCTCTGGCGGTCGGTTGTGGGGAGTTCCACCGGCGTAGCCCCCTAATTTGGTTCCTTGTTACTTTTCTTTCTCATTTCTGTTTATACTTTATCTCCACTGTAATGGGCGTTAGCCAGTCTTGCAAAAACTCTCTGATATTTCTTCTGTTTATACTTCCATGGCCCTGTTCATGGGCCGGCCCAGCCCCTGGCCCCCAGCTCCAGGGGGCCGGGGGCGGCCTCTCTTGTCAATCCTTATGCTTTCTCCCGATTCGGAAATTCGGTTTGCTAATGCCCGCTGCAGCGATAATGCGGCCTCGACATCAACCGGCACAAACGGCGGTGGCGACCCAAGAGAGACGGGCACCCCCCGGAAGGACAATGGAGCGCCCCGTTCGAGCACGCGATGGCTGTTCTTGGCGCTCGTGAGTGTGGTGGCACAGCTGCTTGTCTGACCGGCACAGGGTGCAACCTCCCTGCCATCACCCCTGGGGGCGGGAGGGTAAAACGGCCAGGAACCGCCCTTGTGGACGACAGTCGGCGGCTAGCCACTCTGTCGATCCAAAGGGAAAGAACGAGGCGAAATGAAGGAACGGAAGGCCGCGGCGGTGGCCGTGGCCGACGGGCGCAGGCGGCCTATCCACACACGGCCACCGACATTACCACGACGACATTTGGTCACCGAGACGAAGCGATTGCACTTTTGTTTTCTTTTACTGCTCTTTCCTTTTCGTTTCCTTTCTGTCAGTTCAGAACGACGCGTTTGACACATGACACGATCTTGGGAGAACGACTTTAGCGACCATGACGACCCCTACACGACACGAGATGGAGGACTCGAACCCTGGATGATTTACGACGGCGGCGGCCAGATTTCTCAGCTTTATTTTCATGACTTTCCTTTATACCCCGCTGCTGTTTTTCAAGGAGGTGGGAGCTAGCGTTTGCATTTTCGGTTTGCTCCTTTTCAAACCCTGTGTCATTAGATTTAGATTGTCATACCATTTAGACATGGGCGGCCATGCAAATAGCCGCCGTTTTCAGGATAACAATACATGAATAATGGGACGCGCGGTTTGGTGATCCGTTGACGGTTAAGGCTTTGCGATTGGCACAGGTCAAGGGCCCCCCGCGCTTGCAATTAGTGAAAAGATGTGATAGAGCGTTGGCGCCACCAGTACTTGAGAACCCATGTGGCTTGCTCCAGTCCTACCTCCGGTCGCCAGTGTGGAGGCTGCACCCCGCCGACGTAGCAACCAACGCCCGACAAAGTAAACAAATCCGGGTGGCGGTCACAAAATTGACGACGCTTGACGACATCGGAAACTCCGCCAAAGGGCCCCCCGACCGGCAACCCAAAAACCCACACAGCGACCATGTCGTCCACAGAGAAGAAGAAGACCAGGGTGAAGGACAAGGAGGACAAGGACAAGGACGATTCCAAGGTGCACAAGCTGTCGCTCAAGGGTAGCGCGAAGCTGGTGGCCGAGTTTGTATGTCATTCGCCGACCCTCACCTCGAAAGGCGGTCGGTTGTGCTAAAAATGTGATGTCGGCACAAACCTTGTAGTTCCAGTACTCTATCCATACCATCCTGTACGGCCTACCAAGCTATCCAGAGAAGCATTGAGCCGACGCCCTGCCGAGCGAGCCCAAAAGCTAACGGTCGCAATGCGCACACAGCTTCCAGCGAGGTGTCTATCCTGCTGAAGACTTTACAGCGTCAGCTACACCTCCCCTCCGCTCACTGCCACCCGCGTGTTGGCGACCGATTTTCAGGGCTGTAGGCTAACACTCGGCGCGCGTCTGCAGAATCAAGAAGTATGGCCTCAACATGCTTGGTACGATGACCTCCAACCCCCTTCACTCGATACCCGAGCCGATAGTCCCCACAACGAGACCTCGATGGAAGGTTTGAGCGCCGTAATGGCGGAGGATACAACGGGGATTTGCGCGTACCACCGCTAACGCTCCGGCAACAAAACAGTCTCGGCGGACGACCAGGTCAAGGCGTACATCAAGAAGATAATGGGCCAGCTGGACAGGTGGATGGTCAAGGGCAAGATCTCCAAGCTTGTCATCGTCATCACGGACAAGGACACGGGCGAGCACGTCGAGCGGTGGCAGTTTGACGTGCAGATCTTTGGCGGGAAGTCCAAGAGCAGCAGTAAATCAAAAACAGCGGCAGCAGCAGCAGCAGCAGTGGCAGGCGCCGGCGGCCAGGAAAACGCCGAGGCCGCAGGAGCAGGAGCAGCAGCAGCAGCAGCCGCAGCTACCGCCCCCGAAAAGACCGAGGCCGAGATCCAGGCCGAGATCGCCGCCATCTTCCGCCAGATCACGGCATCGGTCACGTTCCTGCCGCAGCTGGCGGGCGACTGCACCTTCAACGTGCTCGTCTACGCCGACGCCGACTCGGAGGTGCCCGTCGAGTGGGGCGACAGCGACGCCAAGGAGATCGAGAACGGCGAGCGCGTCCAGCTGCGCGGCTTCAGCACCGCCAGCCACCGCGTCGACACCCTCGTCAGCTACAGGCTGACCGAGTAGGCTTGGTGGTGCATGTGGTGGGGGAGTAGGCTTAGGGGGTGGGAGTGGAGGGGAGGGGAGGCTGCCTTGTGAGGCTTGACGAAACAGTCTGCCCGGCGAGCTCCTGGATATTGCTGCCAGGCGATTCGATCCCATGCCAGCATGGCGTGTGCGATTTTTAACGAAGCAATACTTATGAGCTGCATCTGCCGTGTCCATAATGTTGTCTTGGACATGGATTCTGCAGTTCGAGCGAAATGAATACTACGTATGTTCATCTGCCACGGCCATCATCTCACATTCTGCCGCAGTGATCGACTCGGTCACTTCACAGAAAGGCCCAGGCCGATCACTTGTTATTGCTCATATGCTACCTCGGCGTTCCCGGATTCTGTGGCGCATGGTAGTATGCATACAACATCGGCCTTCGCTGTGGCCGTGGTTACTCGCCGGCTATGGGCCACCGTGTTACCTGTCTATCTTCTCCACAACTCCCAAAGTTCACGATAACCTGCAATCCTTGTGCAATCCTTGAACTCCAAACTGCAACGCAGCCATATACAACCCCACGAAATAACCCTGACTGCCTGTGACGGGCAGGGAGCGAGTCGAATCAGGACTATTCACTCCCTTTGACGACTTTCTCAGGCAGTAACATCAAGGCGGTTGAAGAAGTAGACGTATGCAAACTTCTTCATTTCCTCCACATCCACCACCTGCACGACCTTCTCGTCGTTGAAGAGCACCCAGGACAGGCTGCCCTCATTCTCCAGCTGCTTGCGGATGAAGGCGACATAGTGACTGGGTGTAGCAAGATAAATGTCAGCAGTCATGGCATACACACAAGCCGGACATTTATCATCGATAGAGCAGATGTGCGCTTACCCTGCATGGATACTTGTGCCCTTGTGACAAACGATGCTTTGGAGCTGGAACTTGGCCGGAGTGTCGCTGCTGCCCGCGGCCGGTCGCTCGGGCCCAGTGCTCTCGACCTCAGCCTCCATCGTTCCGTCGTCCTCTGGATGGCTAAAAAGCCACTCAACGGCACGCTCGAGATCCCCACCTGTTTCCTTCAGCGCCTTGGTAGCCTTCTTCTCGCCAAAACCCATCGCGCCCAGCATCTCGATCGACGATGGATCTGCGACGAAGGCCCCGCCGCCAGCACTACCACCGCCTCCCGATGGAATGAAGAGGGGCTCGTCGATGTTTGGGTCTTCCATGTGCTGGAAAAGCCACTCCATGGCGGCATTCGCGTCGCCGTTGCCCGTGGCGTGAAGCCCCTTCTCGCACCTATTCCGCGGGAAGCCCATGGCTTCGAGCTGCGCGAGCGCCTCAGCGTTGGGCACAAAAGCGGGTGCGGATCCGCTTGCTGAAGGGCCAGCATCCTCAGGGAGCGATTCTTCATCGGCCTGCTGGCCCTTGGATAGGTACTGATCCAGCAAGTATGGGTCGTCGTTCACAATTACGGGAACGTCAACTTTGACTGGAACCCAGTTGATGACGGTCATCTTTCGAGCATTCACCACCAGCACCTTGGGAAGCGTCTTGAAGAGAGACCTCTTGACGTAGCCGTCCTTGCTGCCACAGGCGGAGCAGGTGAGCTCAACGGTCTCCTCCCCAGTGAGTCGATCAAGGCACTCGGTAAGCGTGACGGGCTTGTAAGAGCCACCCGTGTTGGAGTCCTTGTCCCCTCCATCGGTCTCGGGGAGCTTCTCAAGTGGTACATCGATGAAGATACTGTCTTGCTCGTTGGTTGTGTACCGGACCTTCTTGCATGAAAGGCATTGGAGTCGCTGCTCCAGGATGAAACGGAATGGGAGGGTTGGGTCGTCCGCGGGTGAGGGGTGCTTGGAACGTGTGATCATTTTGATGAGGTGCTGGAGCAGCTCGAAGGCGTCCTGCTGTCGCATCGTCGAAAACTCCTCATGTCCGCGGCCGATCAAGTGCTTTAGCATCGACGGCTGAAGGCCTTTTTGATGGGGGATCTCGGTGGAGTGTTCTGACACCACGACATCCGTGTCTGGCTTGGAGTAGCGGCCAGACAGCAAGCCATCGCCAATCTTGCGCAGCTGAGTCTCGAGATCCTGAGCGGGGTCCTGGACTCCAACTAGGTCTTGCGTGACCTGGCCGTACCTCTTCTGGAAAGACTCCATCTGGAAGAGGCACTGAAGGATACTGGCCAGGTAGCAGCTGTTGCCCAGGTTTTTGAGACCAGTCAGGCCAGCCCCAAAGATTGGGTTGAGCTCCTTTCCATCCTCAGTGGTCATGGAGAACTCCCACTTCAAGTTCTGCTCGATCTGCATCTCGGTCAAGCTCTTTTCGGTCTTCTCCCGCTCAGCCAGTATGATGCCGTAGTTAGCTAGGTGCGCGCCTAGGTTCTCGTCGATGCGCTCATCATCGCAGGTGTAACAGTAGACGTCGGCAGTGCCCTCGGGGGTAATGGAGCCGAGTTTCACAGCTACTCCATGGCCGGACTCGTTTGCGTGCGCTAGAGCGTGGGAGTTGCCACCGACGCCGCCGAACTGGGCACGGCCGCATCCGAGGTTGCCACACTGCAGGCAGATCCAGAGGTTCTCCTTGAGGTCGCATTTAGAGCAGGCGCCCAGGTCACCCGAGGCGATCTTCCTAGCGTCCTCCTGCTGGAGTAGGAGGATATGCTCGCAGCTCGTCAGCTCCTGCTCCCAGGCCTTGACCTCCTCTTTCCGCGAAAAGGTGTTTGCGTTCATGACGCCTTCGACTGCCTTGGCCAGCTTCTCGTGATTCTTGTCGAGCTCAACATTGCACTCGAGACACTTCACTACTAGTGTCGTGGTGTAGCGGTCGGTCTCGGTCTCGGCGGCGATGGCGAGCTTAGACATCTTGGGAGGGGGCTCATCGCGGTCGACGAATTTGCGGGTGCGGCGAACGTTGAGAACGATGGGATGGCCCCAGACGACATTGTGCAGCTTCGCGTGGTGCCGCTCGCCAGTGCAGCCCCCGTTAAAGCACTGAAGGCAGACATCGAGTCCCTCGGGGTCATCCTGCGTCCGTTAGCTCCAAACGTCTCAAGGACTCTGTGTATCAACGCAGAGTCGCAGGGAGCGGGAAGGGAATCAACGCACGATGGAGTCGAAGCACTGGGTGCAGTCCTCTCTGTAGACTGATTGGGTGGGTGTTGGTGCTCGCAAGCCTATCGGTCAAAAGGTTAGTATCGCCGTTTGAAGTCGCAGCGCACAAGGTCGAGGCTAACAGGACTGAAGAGCTTGGCGGGGTACATACTGAGGGTCTCCAAGTGGGAGCACGTCATTTTGAGTGGCCGGCTATGTTCCCAGGAGTTGAGCTTGCCTAAGAGAGGTCGTGATGCCAGTGGGAGCTGTGGAGATGGAAAAGGACGGCAGGATGTTGGGAGGGAAGAGCTGATAAATCTGAGCGAGCCGCTTCCCGTTGGCCGTTTACCTGGAGCTCCCCGCTTACGTAGTTGTGGGCGCACAGTCCCTGCCTGCCTGTGGAACCGGATGAAGAGCGGCACCCCGCAATTTCTGGTGGGGCTCGAAGCTGAAGGGAGCTTCCTGGCACGGATGACTGCCAGACTTGGACGCAACTTCGCCCGATCTCCCCCGCTTTTCCCATCTCCCGCTTCAGCACCTCCGACTCGAGGTCAGTGCCAAGAAACGGAGCAGAATGTCCCATCCCCAAGCCCCTCCCGTGTCTGGCTCTGGGCCACCGCCAGCGGGAGGCTGGTCTGCCGGGACCCCGCCTGCTCCTTATCAGCAGCCGCCGCCTCAGGGGCAGGGCCAGTGGCAACAGCCCCCTCAGCAGCAGCCGTCGCCGTACCAGCCTTATAACCAGCAGCCGCAGCCGCAGCCTGCACCGCACGCCTATGGGCAGCCGTACCAACACCAACCTCCCGCACTGGGGCATACCCCCTCGCCTCTGGGGGCTCAGACTCCATACGGCCAGCCCCCCGCAGGTTCTCCGGGACAGCCACCGACCGGAGCTCCGGCCGCCACTCCTCCCGGGCCCGGTGGGGCTCCCCACTCTGCTGGATTCGCTCCCGGGGTCGGCGGCCCGGCGAATGGCCCTCCACCCCAGGGATATGTGGCACAGGGATATCCAGGCGCCGTGCCGCAGCAGGGAGGCCTGATGGGACAAGTTAACCAGGCGTTCGTGAGCGGAATGCCTTACATACAGACCTTCGGCAGCAAACTGACGGGCAAATTCAACCGCATAACGGGCCATGCAAGTGCCTATCAACAACCACCAGCCCCTGGCATGTACGGCCAGCCAGGGGGCTATGGTCAGCCAGCTTACGGGCATCCACAGCAGCATCAACAACAACCAGGCCAGATCCCCATGCAGCAGACGCAGCCGCCGCCGCATCAGCAGCAACAGCAGTCGCCGTCGCCGCATCAGCAACAGCAACAGCAACAGCAGCAGTCGCCGCCGCCGTATCAGCAGCAGCAACAGCCCGGCCCGCACAACCAGCCGGTACAGTCGCCGCCGCCCCATCAGCAGCAGCAGCCTGGTTCGTACAGCCAGCCAGTCCAGTCAGCACCACCGCATCAGCAGCAGCCCATCCCCTATAACCAAGCTCCCTCTCCGTACCCACCCACTCAGCCTACCGCTTCGGCACCCGCCGTGTCCCCGCCTCCGGCATCTACACCGGCCGCGGACCCCCTAATGCCTTCCATGAGTGCACTGAGCCTCGGTGCTTCCGCCGCAGCAAGCACTCCACCTCCCTACTCTCCATATGCACCTATGCCCGCGCCTACGACTCCACCTGCCCCTGTGACAACACTACCGCGGGCGGCGAGCCAGACGTGGTATCTTGTGGACCCTGCGTCACAGCAACCAACTCCCGAGTTCCGCGCCGTTGCTGCGTTAATGTTCGATTCTCTGAACGCCCAAGGAAGCCAGCAAGGTACCGTTCTCCCGCTACTGCCGGAATCCATGATTATCTCTGAAAATGGGGCATTCTCATATCGAATGCATCCTTATCAGCTAACGTCTCGTTACCCAGGCTTTGTGGATGCTTCCAAGATCCTTGGCGCCTGGCAGGCAAACGGACTCGACGCACAGTGGGTCGGTAAGTCAGCGAGTTTATAGCCAGTACAACGTTCACTAATGTGAGCCTGCCTGTTGGGACTGATGCTGAAGACCGCAGACCTGTTCGCATACGACAACTATCACTCCTTCTCTCTCATGTGGTCACTTTCAGAGATCCCTCACGTTCTAATCCCCCGGACACCCTCGCTTGTACCCCGGGCAGCATCGCTGGGATCAACCCCATCAGGTCCAGCGGCGACAACTCCATCTGCGCCATTGACGATCCCTGCTGACCCAGGCAGTGGAAAGTTCAACAATGCGCTACCACCGGCGTATGTACCAGCGTTAACGGTAGGTGGTTACACACACTCTTTATTCTTGGATTTTTTCGACGATCCCGCCTCCCTTCCAAACCTTGTTCGCAAACAGGTCGGCATCGCTGGCTACTCGGACCATCGTTTGCGGAATCACACACTCCCGGACCTGGATGCGTATGATGCATCGGTGCCAGCGGATCTACAGAGCCGCGCTAAGTCCGTCCGCGCAGCCGCCGTGGAAAGAGCCATGGCCGAGGTTGCCAAGCGCAGGTCTGGAGCCCCCACTGCCCCATACGTGTCGTGAGTCGGGTTCGCTGCTAGGGCAAGTCCTCCAGGACCACCAGACACGAGGGAGGATGGAGTAGTCGAGACGCCATCTCTCTTCGTTGGGCGAGGTGCTCGTGTGTGTGGACACAACGAACGATATGAGATCCCAGGACAGCTACATCGGGACAGCTATATCGGGGCCGTTGGCAGACATGTGACGTTTGATAGATTCAGGACGAGAATATCGATTGCGGGGACAATATTCGAGAATACGGAATCCATGCGCAATGGTTGCGGATCAATGAGGCAAAGTTGGATCGAACGCAGATCTACCAGGCCGACGGCGGTTTTGCACGGTGTCACTTGACAACCGGGTCTCGGTCTCGGCATGCGCGCCAGCGACCCTGGTCAGCCCACCTGCTGTGGTGCTGTGGGAGCTCTAGGGTTAACGAGGCATTGCACTTGATTCGGGCGCGTCTACGTCTGCTGTCGCATGCAAAAAACCCAGACCCTTTCAGCGTCGATTCTGCTGCCACTGGGCTGCTGCAGCGCTCTTGGTTCTCGGTCCAGGACCACCCCATTCCTGTCCAATCCGGCGCCACAGCTGAACCGGCGAGAAAACAGTGGCATGCTTGGCGCGCATTGCCAGGACTGGCAAAACCGGGGTGATGAAAAACCATGAGAAAGTCAAGTGGGTGGAAGTTCAGTGCGTTTGCTGACAGGAGCGCGTGTCTCGCGTGCGCCTCGTATCGATTAGCAGATGGGCCGGCCTCTTACAAATGTGACAAAGGACGGGATCCTTCAAACCAAGTCTCTGTGCATGCCGGGACGGGATGACAGGGGCAGACAGTCATTCGGCAAGATCGGCATGACCCAAAAGGAATAAACGCGATCAAACACGAAGGCCGACCTATTAATATCTCGGACAGAATGGTGGCTTAAGGCCTGGGCCGGGGATGGAGGGTCCCGGCTCCGCGAGCGACCAACAAGCGACCAAGCGAGAGGCCTCGCAATGGATACCTGGGACTCGCGATGAGCTGGCACCAACCTCCAAAAAAAAAATCCGCACACGTAAATAAAAGGGGCACACTTTGAAGCCAATTTACTCACAACAAATAATAGCCAGCGCCTATTTTTTTATATGCTATCTAATGGGCAGTTATTTTCCCTACGCCGTCTATAATTTTTGAGAGGATCTGAGGCGCGTGTTGTGG
>NW_008804549.1:2290723-2309146 GCF_000145635.1 Gaeumannomyces tritici R3-111a-1 | reverse complement strand
CGTTTGCTGACAGGAGCGCGTGTCTCGCGTGCGCCTCGTATCGATTAGCAGATGGGCCGGCCTCTTACAAATGTGACAAAGGACGGGATCCTTCAAACCAAGTCTCTGTGCATGCCGGACGGGATGACAGGGGCAGACAGTCATTCGGCAAGATCGGCATGACCCAAAAGGAATAAACGCGATCAAACACGAAGGCCGACCTATTAATATCTCGGACAGAATGGTGGCTTAAGGCCTGGGCCGGGGATGGAGGGTCCCGGCTCCGCGAGCGACCAACAAGCGACCAAGCGAGAGGCCTCGCAATGGATACCTGGGACTCGCGATGAGCTGGCACCAACCTCCAAAAAAAAAATCCGCACACGTAAATAAAAGGGGCACACTTTGAAGCCAATTTACTCACAACAAATAATAGCCAGCGCCTATTTTTTTATATGCTATCTAATGGGCAGTTATTTTCCCTACGCCGTCTATAATTTTTGAGAGGATCTGAGGCGCGTGTTGTGGCGACGAGGCATTTCAATCAATTGATTTGACTTTGTTTTGTGCGGTTTTTTGTTGGAGGCTGGTGGCTGGGTAGCCGAGACGAAAAGGTGAGGGTGCATGATAGGGCGTGATAACCATGGGTGGACACGGGGTCTTTAATTTCAAATATCTCGTTCGATGCGGGGGACAGAGCCTTGTCCAACACGTCGGGGTCCTTATTCCATCGCACACGTCACGCCAGGAGGAGCAGGCGGGAAACAAGAAAAAGCCTTGGGATGGATGGTAAGAACAATGTCTAGGGCTGTGTGTCATTTCGTCACAACCAGCCCTCCGAAGAGTCGGAGGCTGCTGGTCCATCAGGGGCCAGACCGCTCGTGGCTTGCTCCGGTGTTCTGCTGATCAATTGTTCCTTGTTCGCCCAGCCAAGTGCTCCAAGGCAAGCGGGAGCCTGGAAGTTCCATCGATGGACCCCTTTGTCTGGGCCGCGCGCCTCTGGCCCTCGAAGCTTTCCCCGGCCTCTGGTTTGGCTCTAGCGAGACCTGCGCGGCTCCTCATTCGTTTGTCTTGGCCGTGTCGAGACGCTTCTCAGCTGGGCTTGGTTAGCGCTCGCGGTCCACGGCGGGCTGAGGGGGATCGGCCGCTGCTCCAGTTTTTATTTCGTGGCAAAGCTTCATGGTGGCCCGAGGCTGTTAGGCCACGGCTCCAGCGCTCGATCCAGCCAGAAACAGAAACAGGCAGCAGTCAGTCAGTCAGTCACGTCGTGTGTCTCCCCAGGCCTGCGCAAAGTGGCCTGCATTGTGATCGCCAGAAAACCTGCACCAGCAGCCGCCCGTGGCGTGAGCAGGCACTATTTGTCCCCCGCCCGTTCCGCAAACATGATTGATGTCTGGTGTCTGTCGGCAATGGGGGTGAGAAATGTGGACGCGACACGCTCTCGATATCTGTCCGTCCCCAGTCCATACTAGGACCGTGCAAGCAAAAAGGGCCCCAAAAAGGGCCCATGTCGCCGGGTAACTGCGTGTTGTTGCCCGGCCCAGCCAGCCGGGCGTCTTTGGCCGTCGTCTGGATCGAGCCCCTCAGGCTACGGATGGGGTTGGCCCCAGAAAAGCGTGCTCCATCGTTACAGGTGGCTCAAGAGGAAGGACCCCCAAAAGACCACATAGGGCAGCAGGAGAGCAGGAGCAGGGCGCTTGGTGGGCGTCACACTGTGTGACCGGAGTGGTACCGGCGGTGGGATGCATGTGGCCCCGCCTGGACGCACGCTTTTTGGGGGGCAGATCGCACACTCACACGCTGCCGGCCGCCCCGGCAAGCCTTGCACACCTTGCAGGTAACACCAGGCTGCACTGACCCCAACATTGACCCGCGGAGAAGGTTATGGTGTGTGTGTGTGTGTGCGTGGCTCAGGCCTGGTGGCTCGTACTGTATTCCAGCCAGCTGCTCCAGTCTAGCGCCCCGAAAGCCGTCCTTGCGGCCACCTCTGGGGCTGGGCGAGCCGGGGCCGAATCCCGCCTTGGAATTTTTCTCTCCTAATCCAAACAACAATTTAGACCACTCAGGCGCGGCCGCCAAGGGTGTCTGCCTCAAAACGCTTCTTCGTCCTGACTAGCCGCAAGCTTTTGCTGACTTCTCTCTGCGACCCTGAACTTGCGCCATCGTCGGTCCCAGCCAGCTCAAAGAGGGAGTGAGAGAAAAAAAAAAAAGCTGCGCTGGTTCCAGGCGCCACCACCACGTTCCTTTCCCACCCCGAACATCGCCGTCACCCGCGACAGGCAGATGGTCCCTCCTACTCGATCTCCAACTTGGAAGTGGGTGGTTAGGGATCACTCTGGCTCTTGAGCTCGCCGAGGCTTGCTTCTAGGCTCTGGAGTTGCGCGCCGCGGAGATAGCAGATCCGACTCATTTTTCGCCCTCTGCCTCCCGCCCACGATGAACGACCGAATGCGAGAAGCAAACAGCGCGAGCGCGCCGCCGACATCGGTGCCGCCCCGGTCCCCTCCGTCATCACCACCTGTCGGCGAGGACAGCTGGGTCGACTACATCGACCAGCAGAAGCAGCACGCACGCGACCTCGAGGCTCGCATCCAGGTCCTCGAGCTGTACAAAAAAGCCACGACGGCCGAGCCCGGAAGCCTGCGGATATGGCTGGCTTACTGTGAATACTTTTGGTCGCTCTATCAGAGCTGCCAACACCCCTCTCACCAGATCCCGTGGACGTGGCCCGCCGAAGAACTGCAGATGGCGCGTGAGATATTGTCTCTCGACGCCGCCCTGCGCGTCTGGCAGGAAGGCCACGATGCTACTCAACACCGCCTGGGCGACAGCCATGTGCTCTGGAACCGATGGATCGCCAGGGAGATGGAGCTCCTCTCGCGTACCAAGACGGCCGAGGGTGTTAAGCGCATCACTCACCTCTTCCGCAATCGCCTGCTGAGTCCGCATTCCACCTGGGCCGAGACCTCCCAGGCGTACTCCACCTTCCTATCCGAGTACAACCACGCTGCCTGGGAGAGCTCCATGAAGGACATTTCGGCACGCTCGCAGTCTGTCCGAGACCTTTACGAAAAGCGTGACCCGTACGAGACGAAGCTGGCCAGGGCCGCCAGCGCCGGCGACCTGGACGCTCAGCGCGCCGCCATGAAGGACTACCTCCAGTTCGAGATCGCCATTGCCATCCGGGAGAAAAAGAACCCCAAGCTCGCCATCGAGATCGCCATGGGCCTCTTCTCGCGCGCCCTCACCGGCATCCTCTCCTCCGACGAGACCACCTGGGCCGACTATGCTGTCTTTGTCTCGTCACTCTACCACCGGTTTAGTAGTCCTGAGACGCGCAACCCTGACATGCTGCAGATCATCCCGAGTAGTCCTTCTGTGCTGCAGGGTGCCGTATCTCACTGTCCCTGGTCTGGCCCGCTCTGGGCGCGTTATATCCTGAGTGCAGAGGAGGCTGGCCTGTCCTTCTCGGCCATGGAGCGGATCAAGCATGCAGCAACAGACAACTCGCAGCTCGATCGCGACGGCATGATTGGGGTCGTCGAGATGTACGCTGCGTGGTGTGGTTATCTGAAGCGGTCGGCCTTGGACCCTGCCGCGTCCGAGGAGACGACCGATCTCGCCGACTCTGGCCTCCTTGCTGCCCTCGAGGCCGTGCAGGTCTGGGGCGAGCGCCGGTTCGGCAACGCCTACGTTGGTGATCCTGACTTCCGCCTCGAGCGGGTCCTGGTGGGCTACCTCACCGAGAAGCACGGCGCTATCGAGGAAGCTCGAGCTCAGTGGCTGAGGCTTGCCGACAAGCCACTATATGCTGCCAGTTACAACTTTTGGCTGCAATACTACGCATGGGAGATCCAGCTCTTCCAGGTTGAGAAGGGTAAGAGGCGCAGCCCTACCCCGGGCCCCTCGCTTCCGCCGAGGGCTTCGCCGCGTTCGCCTGCCCACGCGACAGATGTGCTGCAGCGCGCTCTGAAGAGGAAGGATCTTGACTGGCCCGAGAGGATCATCGAGATCTACCTGCAGCACTGCAACAACCACGAGACACCCGAGAACCTGCGGCTCGCCTATGACTTTGTGCATCGGACCAAGAAGCAGCTGGAGCAGCGCCGGAAGGATGAAGCTACCGCCGCCGCCGCCGCTGCTGCTGCCGCCTACGCCGCCCCGACCGCCGCGCCAACCCAACAGTCCGAGGCTGAGGCCCAAGGCTCGCCTTCGGCCGCGTCCAAGAGGAAGCGCGGGGACACACCCGATCGCGTCGAAGAAGGTGCGAACAAGCGGGCCAGGAATCAAGCTGATGACGCGACCAGCTCCGGTGTCCAGGCCGACGAGGACTTGTCCTCGCAGGCCGGTGCTACCCAGAAGCGGGACCGGGAGCACACGTCCGTCATCGTCATGAACCTGCCGGCTGACACGACACAGACCAGGGTCCGGCAGTACTTCCGTGAGTACGGCCACGTCAATAACCTTCTGCTCCGCAAGGTCGATGATGGCCAATCCGCCGTTGCCGTCGTCGAGTTTCGTTCCCCCGACGACGCTCGATCCGCCCTCCTGCGCGACGGCAAATACTTTGGACAGCAGATCGTCGGCGTCAAGCCCGCAGATCGTCTGACCCTGTTTGTCACAAACTACCCACCGACGGCCGACGAGTCCTACATCCGGAACCTCTTCACCGACTGCGGCGAGATGCTCGATGTGCGCTGGCCCAGCCTCAAGTTCAACACCCACCGTCGCTTCTGCTACGTCACCTTCCGCGAGCCCGAGGGCGCCGCAGAGGCCACCAAGCTCGACGGCCGCGTTTTGGAGGGCAGGTTCAAGCTGAGTGCAAAGTACTCGGACCCGGCTCAGAAGAAGGCTCGTGAGGGCGCGACCTCGGAGGGCAGAGAGGTCAAGGTGCAGAACCTCCCATCCGACGCGAACGATGAGGCTGTCAAAGAGCTATTTGGCAAGTATGGAAAGATCCAAACGGTCCGAATCTTGCGCAACATGGCGGGCAAGTCACAGGGAACTGGCTTCGTCGTGTTCGAGACCAAATCTGAGGCCGAAGCCGCGGCCGCGGAGCTCAACATGGCCAAGATGCGTAGCAGCATTCTCACGGTGGAGACTACTAAGGTGACCAACTTCAAGCCGATCGCGCGCGCCGTCAACTCGGCTTCTCCAGCACCCTCTCCCGCTAGCGACAAGGAAGGGGACGTGGCCACGACCGACGATGCGGGCGCCGACCGCCAGAGCGGAAACGGAAGCAAGGAGTCCCGCGATCTCCGCACCTTTGCACTGCTCGGCCTGCCGGATACGGTCAATGACTCTCGTGTGAGGGCGCTGGTGGAGCAACACGGTGCCGTGACCAAGCTCATTCTCCGCCCCGATCATGCCGGGGCCATTGTCGAGATGAAGGAGGAGGCGGCCGTCGGCAAGGTGCAGCTCGCGCTCCGGGGCTCCGAGCTAGGTGGCCGCGCCATTCGAACCGGTACCGTTGCAGAGCTGCTGTCCGAGAAGGCCGAGCATCGCACCGACCGCATCGACCAACCTGCGGCCACCGGCAAAGCTACCCCGCAGAACAAGACGGTTGCCGATGGTGGCGAGAAGAAGAAGGCAAACAGCCTGATGATGCAACCTGCTCGTCTCCATCGCCCTGTGCTCGGCCAGAACAAGCCCAAGCGCGGACTCGGCTTCGTGAAAGCGGTCGCGCCGCGCCCTGTGCCCAATGCTCAACCCCCTTCGGCCACATCGACGAACGGAGCGGCTACTGTTGCGCCCAAGAGCAACGCACAGTTCAGAGACATGTTCCTCTCCAGCGGACGCGACAAGAAGGATTCCGGTGACGCCAAACAGGAGACGGCCGGTGACAAGGGAAAACCTGTGGACAACTAGGCCCCTGTCTTCGGAGGTGCTCAAAACGGCGCTTGACGATCAACTCAACACATACCTGGCGACGATCCTGCAGACTATAATGCATGACAACTGCAGCACCCAAACCCATTCGTTTACAAGTTCATTTTTCTCTTCATTTCCGAGGATTTGTGTGGGCGACGCCCGCTTGTACTAACAACTAGAAACATTTTGCTGTTGGGGCTTGAGGGATTTACCTTATCCATTCTGGTGCCGTGAGAATTTACTTATACCCCTTTTCTGTCCTCTCGCTTTCTACACATGTTCTTCTTACTTCTTTTTTTTATTTTTTTATTTATTTTATTTATTTTACTGGGCGGCGGGTGTAGGGCCAGGAAGGGCGATCTGATGGAGGCGGACGGGTGATTGGGTTTGCGAACGACGTGCTTTCGTTTTATTCTTCCATTTGTGTCTCATTACCTCGGCGGATGCTTTGCGTCGGGGACGGCAAATATTGCACTCCTGCATAGTCCGAGGTAGTTTGGTCGGGCCCTGGGATTAATGGGCAATACGCGATGGATGATTTTAGGCATCTTGAGATTGGCGGCTCTGATCTTTTTGGCGACAAGATTGCCTCGTCGACTTTGGGTCAAGGGGTGCGTCTCTCTTTGGCGTGGGGATCGAAAAGGGCCTGCTTCGTTATCGATCAGAAATGGCAATCTCGGCCGGGGGGGGGGGGGGGGGGGGGGGGGCAACCCCATGAATGTCTTGATTTTTTTGCGAGCCGTCACGATTAAATTCCATGGAGATATTACAGAGCCAAGTGAAAAAGAGACGCAGAAAGCAAAGACACCCGTGCCCACGAACCATATTTTTCACACTTGCATATAATCTACATGATCCGTCCCAGTCACCAACAACACCCCCTCACTGCAGGTTGACAAACAGGCCGCCGTCGACCAGCAGCTGCGCGCCCGTGACGTAGCCACTCAGCTCGTCGGACGCGAGGAAGACGGCCGGGCCGGCCATGTCGGCGGGCTCGCCCGTGCGGCCGAGCGGGATGCGGCCCTCCATGTACCTGCGCTTGGCGTCGTCGGCCAGGTCCGCCTCGTTGAGCTGCGTCTTGATGGTGCCCGGCAGCAGCGCGTTGCACCGTATGCCGTGCCCGCCCAGCGCCACCGCGGTGCTCTGCATCAGCGAGAGCACGCCCGCCTTCGTGGGCGTGTAGTGCGTCTGCAGGCCTCCCCCGACGAGCGCGCTGATGCTGCTGACGCCGATTATGGAGCCCCCCGGCGGCGACTGGCCCCGGGCCATCTGGCGCGCCGCGGCCTGCACGACGTAGAAGGCGCCGTCGAGGTTGGTACGCACCGTGTCGGCGAACAGGTCGGCGCCCAGGTCCAGAAAGGGCGCGAAGGCGCACACGCCCGCGTTGGAGACGCACACGTCGAGCCGGCCCGTGTTGAAGGCTGCCAGGGCGTGCTGGACCAGCGCCGTGCCCGTTGCCGGGTCGCGCACGTCGCCGGCCAGGTGGGTGAGGCGGCCGACGGACGACGATGAGGACGCGGCGGACTGGAGGGCGGCGGCCTCGGCCACGAGCGACTCGAGGTGCACGCGGTCCTTCTCCAGCCCCAGGTGGTTGACGGCGACGTGGCAGCCCTGGCGGAGGAAGCCGAGGGCGATGGCGCGCCCGATGCCCGTCGTGCCGCCCGTGATGATGGCCGTCTTGCCGGCGAGGATGTTGGTGCAGGGCATGGCTGCGGCGAGGCGTTGCTGGGTGTTTTTGCCTTTTTTTTTTCTTTCTTTTGTTGGCTTTGGAAAAGGAAAAGAGATGAGAAGATTTTAGGGTGGTTTCGAGGGCAACGAGCAACCGAGCTCCAACACAACACACCCCGTTAAACGTAGCTGGCTCCTCGTCTATCGCCCGTCGCCCGCGGTGAATCGCAGGCCGAGATGGATGTCATGTGGGGTTTGCGATCTGGGGGGCGTGGGAAATTGAGCCCGTTGCTCTGCAGCGGAAAGAAAGCACATGCATCTTGAAATCAAATCACTTCATCTCAAGTCTACGGCAAAAGTCACGTCCAGTCTCTGTTTTGGGCAGTTCTACAGTAGTAAAACGCCCCGGCTTCACACCACAGAACCGGGTCAACCCTCCGCAGCGTCGGCGTCAGACAGCTCTTTCTCACTTACAACGGCAGTGTGGCCCAGCATAATACTCGGGCAATACACAGATATCATCGCCGCCCACTTGCCGGCCAGGCACCCAACCCAAAGTGGACTCTTCAGCCAGCCCCTCAGCGGGGGCCTCCGCCGTCATGCGGGGAGTTTAGCCTCGTCGAGTAGGGGTGACCCCGCGATCCTCGGGGTGCTTTACAGCGAGATTCAATTGATGTTTCGGGCCACCGCCACGTCATTGCCCATTGCCTGCCAGAGGGGCCTGGACATCCATAGTATGCCTCGGATTTTTGGCTAGGACTGGGGTATGTTTTCATTCTGTCGAGATGATGTGGATGCATACGAACTGCCTGCCACCTCCTAAACCAATAGGATGAAAAAAAAAGTCCAATAAAAAAAGTCCATATCAAAAACGCCGACCGGCCTCTCACTACTTCTGTTCTTCAACCTTGGCGCCGTTGGCTGGGACGTCACCACTAATCAGCGCCTTGGCGGGAGCGGGATTCAGGAGCAGGTTGGCCGGGATCATCTTGGACCGCGCGGTAGGGTTGAGCGTCAGGCCGAAGCCGGGCCTGTCCAGGTCGGCCGTGGTCAGGAAGCCCTTTGTGGGTATGACCTCGTCGGTGAAGAGGTCGCCAAAGACGGGCAGCACGCTCTTGCCGTCGGGCGAGTTGGCCAGGTACTCCTGGAACGGCGTGTTTGGCTGCGAAATGACAAAGTGGTAGCTGTACGGCCCGCTGGCGTGCGGCACTACGGGAATGTCGTAGGCGGCCGCCATGGCCGAGACCTTGAGCAGCTCCGTCAGGCCGCCGAGCCACATGACGTCGGGCTGGATGATGTCGAGGTTGCGGCCCTCGACGAGCTTGCGGAACCCGTATCGCGAGTACTCGTGCTCGCCCGTCGTGAACTTGAGCGTCGGGTGCGCGCGCTTGATCTGCGCGAACCCGTCCGTGTCGTCGGGGCTCAGGCACTCCTCCCACCAGTTGATGTCGAGGTCCAGGCACGCCTTTGCGATCTCGATCGTGTACGACACGTTGAGCGACATGTAGCAGTCAACCATGAGGGGGAAGTCCGGGCCGACGGCCTCGCGGTGCTTGCGCAGGAACTCGACGTTCTTGCGGAGCCCCGCGTGGCCCTCCTCGGGGCAGTACGGCAGCGGAACCTTGGCGCCCCAGAACCCCATGGCCTTGGCCGCCGTTGGCTCCGGGCCGGTGCAGTAAAAGTCCAGGCGGTCCTTGGTGGCGCCCCCGATGAGCTTGTACACGGGCTCGTTCCGGATCTTGCCCAGGAGGTCCCAGATGGCCAGGTCGATGACCGAGATGACGGCCGTGGCCAGGCCCTTGCGCCCGTAGAACATGGACGCCCTGTACATCTGCTCGAACAGGTGGTTGGTGTTCCTGGGGTCGGCCCCGATTAGGAACCGCTCAAAGTGCTGGTGCACGAGCCAGCACGCCGGCGGGCCGCCGAAGCCAGTCGCGTAGCCGACCGTGCCATCGCTGGCCTCGATCTCCACGAAGAAGGAGCCGAGCACGTTGATGCCCCAGCTGGTCCGCGAGCTGCGGTATTTCTCCCACCTCGAGCAGGGGGTCGAAATGGGCGAGTCGATCAGCCTGCAGGTGGTGTAAGTCTTTGCTATCCTGTAAACGTGTGCGGTAGACGCTGTGGAGCTTTCAAAGGGGTCGAGGGCTACGTCTTACCAGTGGCCGCCTTTGACGTTGTGGTAATCACCGCCTGTACGCCAATCAACATTTTGCCGTCGCCGGGGCAGATCACAAGCAGCGCCACGCAAAGATACGACTTACCTGAACCGACACCTTCAATCACAAAGGAGCGCACCTCCTTGATTGTGGGGAAGTCCCTGACGGAAGACATGGCGAGGGGTGGTGGTAAGGTGATGATGATAAAGTTGATGGATGAGAGAGAAAGGACAGGAAGTAAGAAGGACAGAGTCGCCGAAGGAAGACACCCTGTTATACACACAAACCCCACGCGTTCGACTGGCCTTTGAATTAAAACACCCAGATGGCGAGATCACAGCGGCCCAGGCTACAAGAAAAAAGAAGAATGCCACCAGGTATCGTTAGAAGTGAATTATATGAGCAAAGCCATGCGCTTCTCCCTTGCAGGCTATCTGGAAGACCTTGCCAGATTCGAGATAAAGAGGTTAAGCCAGCATAGAGGAGGTGCGTGGAGGTGAAATATGGTGGAGGGAAAGGGATGGATGCTGCTGGTCCAGAAGCTCAGAGCTTGAACTCTGTTAGGTCGAGAGGTGGGGGCTTGATGTCGGTGGTTGATGCCCCGACATTAGTTCACTTATGGGGCAGGAAGCCCGAAAAGCAGGACGACTAATGCTGCTCTTTCCCGGGATAGCCGCCGATGCCCCTGCAACGGGGAATGGATGGTGAGCCCCACACGGCTCGGCTCTTGTTGCTTGCGGTTGGTGATAAGTGCCCGGCAAGGTAGACGCGCGTCTTGCAGCAGTCTCGGTTGTAAGAATACAGAGCATGGAGGTAGCAAGACGGCGAGTAAGACAGCCAAGGGCCGCTACCCAAGCCGGCCAAGGCCTTCGAGCTACCAACGCACCGTAATGCCGCACATGTCACCACCCACATCAACGAGAGGCGAGACTCGGGCTGATATATCATTTATCACATTGGGTCGAGAGCGGACAACAGCAACCACGGGTGTTCCTCGCATGCTATGTGGGCAGGTCAAATTCGCGGCTTGCTGCTGCTGCATGTACACACAGCGAGCTATTCCCGAAGGCCACTCATCTCAGCGGCTGTTCCCCCATGCTGTGGCTCCGCCTGTTTCGGTCACGCTCCCCGGAATATGCGGATTGGGCAGTCGTTTGATGCAGAAGCGGGATGTTGTGCGGCACTACAAACCAGATAGCCAATATCGACTGCCATGGTTGTCGCGCCCTTTCCCTGTTCTCAGTCGTTTCTCTCCCTTTGTATTCTCGGCCGTCGGTTTGGGATGCAGGAACCGAGCCGGGCTTCGAAACCGGTGAAGGGTACCACAAGACAGCAAACGGAAACGCCCGGATGTCCAAGGCGGCTAGCTGATTGGCCGGATAATTGTTGCGAGGGATCCCGGCTGGGTGAGGTGAGCATAACCCAGGTCCCCGGTACTTCGTTGAATGCGTACCACCAAAGGTCGGTCGTCGCCCGTGTAGCCATGGATGACGCCCGCTGCGTGCTTAAACGGAGATAAGCGTGCTGACCTGGCTCTTGGGACTGCACGCTGTGCCACGGCCGAGGCGCCTCGTGATGCCCGTCACGTCTAGTTACTTGTTGCCTTCCGTGCTTAGGTGCGCTTCAAGCCGTCGTAGGATGCCTTGTGCATCCCCGCAATACGTGGGAGAAGAGCAACCACCGGCTCCGGCCTCGTTGACGAAGCGAAATAGCAGCCGTGAGCTTGTTTCCACGAGAGTGTCAGATAAACGGAGGGCCGGCCCGCGTTACGCAACCCAGCGCAGCGGTCGGGTTGCATAGCACACTTGTTGGGGTTGCTCAATGGGGTTGCTCGATGGGGTGACAGTCGATGCTGCCTCGCACAAGAAGAGCCAGTCGTAAGGCCTCCATTGTTTGGTAGCGCTACCTACCAGCCTCGCAGGTTCACCGGATCCCGAGACATGCTGGTGCGCTCAGCGTCGCTAGTCTCGTCGCCTGAGCATGAGGTTGTCGCGAGAAAGACCTAACGAGGTGGTGTCTTGGCAAGAACTTGGGGAAAGGAAAAATCTGGAAATGACCGAAACCCCTGCAGGTTTTCCCCGCACGCAGCGTCGCTGCTTCCCCGGTAAACGACTTTGCGGGCCAATCAGTTGAGCAACCAGCGCTGGTCTGCACCCTGGCCCTTCTCCACCGGACGGGTCCCAAGAGCCATGGCCAGCGGGGATCAGCGATGGCACACCTCAGTCCTACAGCGCCCGCGCTCGCTGACGGCTGGGGCTGGCTCAATTTTCCTCCTCGCCGTCCTGCGCTTCCCCAAGAGTCAATCGTCCAGGGAGCATTCATGCGGCGAGCCGTCCGATCTGTGGCAAGACAACAGCCGTAGATTGCACAAGGAAGGCTGGCAGCGTGTGTTTGAGGCGGCTATCATGACGGCTGGGACACGGCGACGACCCCATAGCACCTCCTCCCTCGCGTGTGCACAAAACCCCGAGGTCGGAAAGGGGAGCAGGCCCAGGACCCTCTCCAGGACCCTCTCCAGGACCAGGGGCCACTACGAGACATCGAATCCGACCTCGCACAGGGGGGCCACGCGTGATCTCGTCCCCTTCTCCCCCAAGCTGCATCGCCCACCTCGCCTCTTCACCTCCCGGTCTCACCCTCCCGAGCCACCGACCCGGTCCAGAGCCCGCTCAAAGGCGCCTCGCCCGAGCCCACGGCCCCGGCCTTGCCCACACCCTCTCTGCCCATCATTGACCCGAGACTCCGCGGCCCGCGACACACGGTTCCGTTTGCCGAACCTGAGCCTCTTTTCCGAAGTCTGCCCATCCCCATCCTCCACTCGGGTTCCCCCCCTTGTCTCCATCAGGAATGATGCACCCTGGCCTGCGCCACGGCATCAGCAGCACCAGCCAGCAGCAAAAGTCGTCTCCAACCGCCACGCCCGACCAGCACCATCAACAACACCACCAAACAGCAGCCGAGCCCCCACCTGTCTTGGGCCCGGACAGCGGCGACGATGCCAACGTCTTGACTGGGGACGACCGCTCCGATAATGACCTCGACGACCATCTCGAGCCCACTCGGAACGGCAAGCGGAAAAGGCCCATTTCTGTCTCGTATGTTCGGTCCATCTTATCACTGCCCCTTGACGCCCCCTTGACGCCCTATCACCGTCTTCCAGCGGAGACTCTATTGGCCTGCTTTTCCGTCCGCCGCTCTTTTTGTACCTTGTAACTGCCCAAGTCCAAGCCCTTTCTATCCGGCCATGTCCACTACTGCCACGCCAGCGGATCATGATGTTCCGGCCCCAGATAGCTTGGACGGGCCTTCTCCGCGCCCACCCGAAGACCGACAGGTCGAGGCTATAGCTGACCATGATACACCCAGGTGTGAGCTCTGCAAGCAGAGAAAAGTGAGTTTGGTGACTGTGACTCGTTTTTACAACCCTCATGTCGAGTCCTTGTCTTATTTTTCTACGCATCAACGTGCGCTGAAGACAAGACACGAGCAGACACCCAAGTATCGAGCTGCAGCTGTCCAGCCTATCAGGCGCACAACACGCCCCGTGCTGTGTGTGGCCGTGGTACATGCTATAAATCGTATCAAGAGAATCCCTGAGGCCCTACCTCGGGGGTTGGCAGCAATCACACTATAGGCATTCTGCACACTACGGCATTGTTGCATTTGCTAACACAAAGCCAACAATCTAGGTGAAATGTGACCGGGACCAACCATCATGCGGGTGGTGCACGCGCAATGGCGCCATCTGCGAATACAAAGAGCGCAAGAAACCTGGGCTGCGAGCTGGCTATGGACGAGAGCTGGAACAGCGTCTGGACAGGCTCGAGTCCATCCTGCGAACTCATCAGGAGATTCTCCGGCCATCCATGGACGGGCCGGGTGTCTACGGAGCTGCGACCTTCCGTCAAGGGGCCAACGCAGCACAGAGCGTGCGCGACAGCATCCATAGTGACCAGGACACTTCCATGGACATCCTACCCCCGCTATTCCCTCGCCCAGACAGCATGCGCACGCCTCGGACAGAAACAGCTCTCTTTGTACAAAAGCCATCCGCATATGCACCTGCACCGCCTGGGCAGTCTCAGAACCTGGAATTTGCAAACCTGGGAGGCCACACCCCGACCCCGCACGATGGATTCCAGGCTCAGGCTGGGCCTGCAGGCATCTCGCCGTCGGGAGTATCACCAGGGCACATGGGAGCGGCGGGCATCTCGAGTGCGGCGGCCCAGGAGTACTATGGCGCGGGCTCTACGGGGCCATCAACGTCTGGAGGTGCAATTCACTCGCCCAATTCGACCAAGTCTCAGAGCCAGACCCAAATATCGTCAGACCAAGAGTTCCCGCCATATGACATGCTCTACGCGCTCGCCGACCTGTACTTCAAGCACGTCAACACATGGTGCCCGATACTGAACCGCAAGATAACGCTTGCGTCGCTGTTCGACTCGGCGTCCACGATCGACGAGACGGACAAGATCCTGCTACACGCCATAGTTGCCACAACCCTCCGGTTTTCAACCGACTCTAGGCTGACGGAAGAGAGCCGGCGGCGGTATCACGACGTGTCGAAAAAGAGAGTTCTCCTGTACGGCATGGAGAACTCGTCGGTGAAGGCGCTGCAGGCACTGGTGATACTTGCGCTGGATCTCTGCGGCGACGGCAACGGGCCGCCCGGATGGAACATCATGGCGCTCATAACTCGATCGGTGGTGCAGCTAGGACTTGCCGTGGAGAGCAACTCATTTTCCGTATCCCCAAACTACACTTCCATATACACCCTCAGGGCCATGATCCTCCCCGAGCCCAGAGACTTTATCGAGGAGGAATCGCGGCGCCGACTGTTCTGGATGGTTTATCTCCTCGACCGCTATGCCACAATCCCGACAGCCTTTGAGTTTGCGCTAGACGACAAGGAGATCGACCGCAAGCTGCCGTGCCGCGACGACCTCTGGCTCAAGAACCAAAAGGTAGAAACGCGCTGGTTCCGGACTGAGCACCGCTACGACGAATCGGCGCCACCAGACTACGAGGCAAACAAGCCCGAGAACCTCGGAGCCTTTAGCTACTACGTCGAGGTGCTCACGATTCTGTCGCAGATTCACAAGTTCCTGAAGCAGCCGGTCGACATATCCGCCGTCAGCGACGTGGAGGACTGGAAGCTGCGGTACAAGGAGCTGGACAGCACCTTGGCCAAGTGGAAGTTTGACCTCCCCGGCGAGTACAGCTCCATGGCCAAGCTGTTCCAGCCAGGGGTTGCCAAGACGCTCAATTGCGGGTGGGTAATGCTTCACGCGACCTACCACACGGCTGCGATCCGGCTGCATTCGTCGGCAGCCTATCCGACCACGCGCTCGCCCATATTCACGCCGTCCTACTCGGCCTCGCAGCGCTGCCACGACGCGGTCGAAAACATCGCGGCGCTCGGCGACTTTGTGGTCACCAATGGCCTGCTGCCGAAGCTCGGGCCGCCCTTCGCCTTCACCTTGTGGGTGGCCGCGCGACTCCTGCTGGTGCACGGGTCGACGGTGGAGCACAAGGTCAGCCCGCAGATCGGCTTCTTCGTGGACGCGCTCCGTGAGATGAGCCGGTACTGGCCCGTGGCGCGGCGGTACTGCGAGCTGCTGCAACGCGTGCTGGACGAGTACCACGACGCGGCCCGCCACGGCGACAGCGTCACGCCAAGCAGCGTCAAGATCCTGGCCGACATGCGCCGCACCGCCTTTGACCTTGATTTCCTCATCAGTCGCCAGCCGCATCACATGGCGCTGACGGCAACTGGCGGCAGTAGTGCCGCTTGTGCTGGCAGTAGCGGCGTCAGCGTAAATGGCGCTGGCAGTCATGGCCCCGGCGCCCCGGGACCTGGCGGCGCGCCGGTCTCGGGGCCGTACAGCCGCTACCCAAGCATCACTCCGGCCAGGACGCCACAGCCCAATGAGCTGGAGTACCTTGACGTTTTCGACTTCTTCAACTACCCCCGGCTGGCGGCGGGAGTCCCCGGCGACCATCCTTCCGGAGTCCAGGGGAATATCGGCGGCGTGGGCGGTGCTGGTGGCAGGGAGAGCGGAGACGTGGCGGTCGGCGGCGGCAGTGGACCTGGGCCCAACGAGTTCAACATCGAGGACTTTATGGTGGACGCCAACCACGATTGGCTGTACAAGCAGGAAGGAGGCGGGAAATTCATGAGCTGACGGGGCTGTGTTGATGGAATGTTGGGCATTGTCATTGGAGGGGTTAGGTGTTTGTTTATTTCCTTTGTGGACATGTGCATGGATGGGTATTTGTGCACGTTGCTGGCACAGTAGCATGGAGGAAACCAGGGAACATTAATGATACCTATTGCGGCTTACGCCAAGGAGCAGCCCTGCCATTGTCGTCGCCGTAAAGGAAGGCCCGTGTTGACCCGCGGACCTGACCATGGTGATGGTCCGATACGGAAGACGGCTTGCCGACCCACCTAGGCCCGCCCGCCCAGGCCACCAACCGATGACAGAGCATTTGGCGGCCGATGGCACTAATGCTAGGTGATGACAGCAAAGCCTCGGCATTGAGGCCTTGCGATTCGACGCCCACCACCCGTAGCGCCGACTGTTGTGGCCTCGACAAACTTTGCTGGGCAAGGTTCGGTGAAATTACCGATCCGTCTGGCCGCTTTTTTCTTTATTTCTTGTCAAGTTCAGATGAGCATCTCTCAGTGTCCGAGACGCTTTGCTATAAGTACATCTCAAGATCCAGCATTCCAGACCGAGAGGAGGAGCAGATCCCAAAGTTGGTTCATCATACCGGCCCAAAACATATTGATCTTTGTCTTGAAAGTATAACAACAATAACAAAACCCCCGCCATCTCAACAGCCGCAACAGCCACCACCATCACAACCATCACAACCATCACAACCATCACAACCAACCACCCACCATGGCCGAAAACATGTCATCCGCCCACCCCTACTCGCCCGTGGGCGTCGAGATCCCCGGCTACGTCGCCAACACCCTGACGACGCCCGCCATCTTCGCCATCTTCGCATCCACGCTGTCGGCCGTGCTGCTGCCCGCCGCGTACCGCATCAGGCGGGCGCGGCCGGACCTGCCCGCCGGCGAGATGGCCACGGCCATGTGGTTCGTGGCGTGCGCCGTCATCCACTTTTTCCTCGAAGGTGATTTTTTTCCCTTCTCCTTTTTTTTTACCACTTCTCCCCCTATTTTACACCAACTGACCCCTCCCATCTCATCCCTTCCCCTCAACAGGCTACTACGCCCTCAACTTCCGCGACATTGCCTCCCAGTCGGCCGTGCCGGCGCAGCTATGGAAGGAGTACAGCCTCTCGGACTCGCGCTACCTGCTGCGGGACCCCTTCATGGTGCCCATGGAGGGCGTGACCGCCTTTGTCTGGGGCCCGCTCTCGGCCGTCCTGGCCCTGCTGGTCGTCACGGGACACCCGCTCCGCCACCCGCTCCAGCTGCTCGTCAGCGCCGGCCAGTTCTACGGCGACGTGCTCTACTACGGCAACTTCATGATGCACGAGCGGGTCTGGGGCCGCGACCACTGCCGCCCCGAGCCCTACTACTTTTGGTGCTACTACGTCTTCATGAACGCCATCTGGATCGTCGTGCCCGGGTTCCTCGCCTTCTCGAGCATCAGGGCCTCGGCCCGCGCTTTTGCCGTTGCTGATAGGGCGGCGGCGGCGGCGGCGGCGGCGTCGTCGTCGTCGTCGGCGGCGGGTAAGGGCGGCAAGAAGGCCTCGAGCTGATGTGGCGTTTGTGTTGTAAGTAAGGCTTGGAGGCAAAGAGTCGATATGCAAGGGGAGAGGGGATATTGCCGAGCAAGGAAGCCGTTTTGGAAAAATCAGCAGGTCCAATGGGCAAGCAACACAGCATAGGCGTGCGAGTAGCCATAATAATCACCATGTCTTGGGGCTCGCCCGTCCAGGTGACCAGCGGGCGCAGCCGAAGAGGGCTATGTCAAAGGGTACTGTAGACCCTTGTTAGATGACTGGCATGAAAGCTTGACCTACGCTTGATTCTCTTTCTAGAAACGCTAGCCCCGACGTGTTGCTGCACACACATGGTGGCCAATCTGCGCCCGCTCCACCCAATGTAACCCCCACCGCCCTCTACCCGGTGATTCAAAAGTACGTGTTATACATGGAAGGATTCGGTGGGCTGATTCCACCGCCAAAACGGGTCTCGTTTTTCATGACCCTTCTCTCTGCCTGCCTGCTGTTTCCACCACTCTAGCCTCCAGGCCCAGGCAGACCCGAATATCTCCATCCCTTACGTCCCCTCATTCCCATGGCATGGCAACATGCAGGCCGCCGCCGCCGCCCCTCCCTATAGCACGGCCCCCTGGCTCGCGAGTGAGCCTTGCGTGATAGCGAGGGGCTTGTACTCGACCATCTTCTTCTTGCGCTTCTTGATCTGCCGCGTCTCGTCCTCCGGGTCCGTCATGTACGACCACTCGTCGCTGTCGCGCCGCGGCGGCCGCGCGTCCATGACGGCCTGCCCGCGTTCCGCCGCCGGCGACTTGAAGGCCGCCTTGACCCTGGAGAAGAGTGACGGCTTGCCGCCCGCGGCGGCCTTGGCTTTGCCAACCAGCTCCGAGGAGGACGCTGCGTAAATGCTGGAGCTTGTATCTTTGCTTGCCATGTTGGTATATGGCGACTTTCGGGACGTGTGTGTGTGTGTGTGTGTGTGTGTGTGTGTGTGTGTGTGTGTGTGTGTGTGTGTGTGTGTGTGTGTGTCGTCGTCGTGTGTGTG